>NC_141544.1:44242774-44542774 GCF_021556685.1 Rattus norvegicus | reverse complement strand
TTGTTGGGGGCTCTTCAGGAGGCAAAGGTGGCACCATATATGCCTCCGTATAGGAATCAGTGTAAGAATCAGTATAAGAATCAGCTGCCATAGACATCATTGATCGATCAGTGTAAGATGACATCATTGATCGATCAGCTGCAGAGTACGATGACATCATAGACCGGTCAGCTGCAGAATACGATGACATCATAGACCGGTCGGCACCCATGGACATCATAGATCGATCAGCCATAGGAGACATCATGGAGCGCTCATAAGCTGACATCATAGAGCGTTCATAAGCTGACATCATAGAACGCTCAGCCATAGGAGACATCATAGAGCGCTCATAAGCTGACATCATGGAGCGCTCATAGGCCGACATCATAGAGCGTTCAGCCATAGGGGACATCATAGAGCGTTCATAAGACATCATAGAGCGCTCATAAGATGACATCATGGAACGTTCTGCAGCATAGGACATCATCATAGAACGTCTAGATGCTAACATCAAGGGTCTAGGTGCCAACCTGTATGGCCTAGGTGCTATTCTATAGGACCTGGGTGCTATTCTATAGGGCCTGGGTGACATCCTATAGGGATCAGGAGTTAGTCTGTAGGGATCATGACCTAACCTATAAGGGTCCTGTCCTAACCTGTAAGCATCATGGCCTAACCTATAGGGGTCATGACCCAACCTATAGGGATCCTGAGCTAATCTGTAAGGATCCTGAGCTAACCTATATGGATCAGGAGATTTTGAACCCATCATAGCAGAATCCTGGGTACTAGATGCTAACATTTGGGCATCCATGGTACCAGATGCTAACATCTGAGCATCCATAGTGCCAGAAGCTAACATTTGAGAATCCATAGCACCAGATGCTAACATCTGGGAATCCATGGAACTGGTTGCTAACATCTGGGAATCCATGGAACTGGTTGCTAACATCTGCGAGTCCATGGAGCTGGTTGCTAACATCTGCGAGTCCATACTGCTGGTTGCTAACATCTGCGAGTCCATGGAGCTGGTTGCTAACATCTGCGAGTCCATGGAGCTGGTTGCTAACATCTGGGAGTCCATGGAGCTGGTTGCTAACATCTGGGAATCCATGGAGCTAGATGCTAACATCTGGGAATCCATGGAGCTAGTTGCTAACATCTGGGAATCCATGGTGCTAGAGGCTAATATCTGGGAATCCATGGTACTAGAGGCTAACATCTGGGAATCCATGGTATTGGACGCTAGCATCTGAGAATCCATAGTGTTGGATGCTAGCATTTGGGAGTCCATGGTGTTGGATGCTAACATATGGGTCTCCATGGTGTTAGAAGCTAACATATGGGATTCTTGGGCCATCAAGGGATCCACTCCTACTGTTACGGAAGTCTCCCCCACCAATGTAGTAGGCAGCTCCTGTGCTACCGTATTATAGGATTCCAGCGCTGTCGTCGAGGGCACCTCCAGGGACTGCGACACGGTCATCGTCGACAGCTCCGATGTTGTCACCACAGACTGAACAGAGATCTCCAGCGCCACAGTTGCCACAGGCTGCCCAGGCAACTCTGGCGCTCCAGGCTGCCCCGGTAACTCTAGCACCCCCGTTGCCAGGGGCTGCCCCAAAAGCTCCAGTGCTCCAGCTGCCCCAGACTGACCCGAAAACTCCAGTGCCCCAGTTGCCATGAGCTGACCAGGCAACTCTAATGCCCCAGTTGCCACAGACTGCCCTGACAACTCCAGTGCCCTAGTTGCCGAAGGCAGCCCTGACAACTCTGGCACCCCAGTCACCGAAGGCTGCCCAGACAACTCCAGCGCTGTGGTTGCCACTGGCTGTCCTGGCAACTCCAGCACCATTGCTGCCTCTGGCTGCCCCAGCAACCCTGTTGCTGTTGTCACCTCAGGATGCCCAGGATGTTCCACCGTCGTCATCGCCACAGGCTGCTCGAACTCTGTCGTCGTCACAGGTTGTTCGGTCAACTCCATTGCTACTGTTACTGCAGGTTGCCCTGTCAACTCTATTGCCGCTGACACTGTAGGCACCCCTGACACCTCCTGTGCCATCACAGGTGGCTCTGGTACCTCCTGTGGTGGCTCCAACCCCATGGATGGTGCTGAAGGCCCTGGCAATTCCTGTGACAACTGTGGCACTGGTGTCACAGAGGGCCCCGGCAACTCAGGGACCACTGTCCCAGGGGGCCCTGGCAACTCAGGCACTAGGGTAGAAAGGGGCCCTGACAACTCTGGCACTGGGGTGGTGGCAGAGGGCCCAGGCAACTCCGGCACTGGAGTCACAGGGGGCCCCTGCAACTCCAGCATGGAGGTCGCAGGTGGCCCCGGCAACTCCAGGGCTGAGGCCACCGACGACTCCTGCAGCTCCACCGCTGTGGTCTTAGGCAGCTCCAGTGACTCCTGAGGTCTTGTCATAGATGAATCTGCGATCTCCGGCGGTGCTTCTACAGGCTGCTCTGGCAATCTTTGCACGTCAGTTGTAGATGACTCTGGAAAATCCATTGTTGATGGGCTTGGTTCAGGGTGCACCTCAGTAGGTGTCTCTGATACTATTGTGAGGGTTTCTGATGGCTCAAGCACTTTTGCTATGGGAAGCTCTACCAGCGTGGTCTTTGATATCTCTGGAGGCACAGTCTCCAAAGATTTCAGCACAGACTTCTGATACTCCACTGACATTGTTACAACGGGCTCAGGCGACCTCAGCACTGCTGTTGACATAGGCACTGGTGCTGCTGCGAAGGAGTCCAGAATCTTTGTCATTGATGGCTCCAGCATAACTGGCACAGGTTGCTCAGGCTGCTCCGAGATTACTGATGTAGACACAGCTGACAGTGCTGCAGGTTTTGTAGCTGGCTTCAGAGTCTCTAAAGCATGTGGTTCCTGAACCTCCATTGAGACTACTGGAGGCTCTAGCACTAAGGGGGTTTCACTGGCCTCAGATAAGCCGAATGCTCTTACAGGATGTTCCAGTGCCAATGCTGAAGGTTCAGAATCAAACTTTAAGAAGGAATCAGATTCTAGATCAACATTCCCATCATGATGAGATTTCAGCTTGGATTCAGATTCTTCTGGTTGTCTTTTATATTTTTTTTCCTTTTCTTTCTTCTTTTTCTTCTTTTTGTTTTTGTGCTTTTTATGCTTCTTTGACTTTTTGGTGGGAACTTCATCGGTAGGATCTGTTTGTACAGATACACATCTACTTTTTCTGGAGGCCTCTTTCAAGTCTGAAAGTAATGAAAAATTGTCAGCCATCCCCAAAGCAGACTCATACAAATCGCCACAGTTTTCATTCACATGTAGAAACCATAGTACAATTCACCCTACCGTGAATAAAAACTTGAAAATAATTTATTGTCTATAAAGCAGTAAACCTGAAGGCTTCTGTTTTTCAAGTATTTATACAACTGAAGTCTTCATCAAAATAAATTCTTGATGTAACACAAAAACCTATTTAGAACTAATTTAATTATGTTTTCAGATGGGATACAGCTTAATGGCAGAGTGTTTGCTTAGCATATACAAAGACCTGAGTTCAATTTTTACCCCTGGCAGAAGGAAAAGAATACATTCCACTAGAAATCTAAAGTTACTTTTCCTCAGGAGCACTGAGACACCTCAATGAGTAAACGCACTCACAGCAAAACCTAATGACCGGAGTTCAACTGTCAGGACCCATGTGGTAGAAGAAAACCAAGTCCCCTAAATTATCTCTGACTTCCACAAATGAGGCAGTACACACACAATCTACCCACCCACATGTGGGCACAAAAGCAGTAATATTTTGAAAATTCTTTTCTTAGGGTGGATATGAAGGCAAATCTTTCATTTCAGCCTTCTAAAGGCAGAAACTAGCAGGCCTGTGAGCTCCAGGCCAGTCAGAATTACAATGTGAGACCCCATCCCAAAAAAGCATCCACCCCCCCCCAAAAAAAAACCTTTGTTTTCAAACTATAGTAAGTTATTTTAAAACTACATCCATGAATTTACTTCCTATTTTGTTATTTCACTTCAACTTTAACCCTCTCATATAGAGCTGATAAGACTAATGTCCAAGAATGGACAGGCTGTCAGAGTCCTAGATAACAGAAATGCTCTGAATAATTACTAATATTTTATCCATCCTATTTATAGAGAAAATGATATAGCACTCATTCTGCAACAGAATGCTTCTGTAAGCCTAAATCAACCCATCACATGGTAGATGAAGGGCCTTGTCCAAACTACTGATGTACTGTACAGTCCCTGGGTTTGCTCTCCAAGAAGATAGAACAACAAAAAAGTATACCAAGTACGAAAAATGTGCTTACTGCATGTACATTTTCAACAAAGTTCAAGTCAACATTTCTAAGAAAAAATGCCTGAACAAATACAACACATCTACAGAATCGCTTTCTTAAAACTGTCATATTCTGATAAAAATCATGTTTCCCTAAACACTGTATTCTTGAAATACAGCCCTAAAATTAACTTGCCTATTTCAGATAAGACAGTTTACCATTCTACCTTATAACCACATAGTAAAATTTACCCTACAGTTTTTAAATATGATAAATCTTAAGGAAATAGCTAATCAAATATAACAGGGATTCCTACTACAGAAAAACACAATTCCAACAACTAGACATAATATCAAAAGAATATTAATTTTTTTCTATTGCTTATTTCACAGCATGAAAAGATAGTTTATACCTAACCAAAAGGCATAATCTATGCAAGACTCGTTATTTTAAACCATGTCTTATCAGAGAACCATATTACACACCTAATACCTACACTTAATAATTTATTCTTGTGGTCAATCACAAACCCTTCACTTTTAATCACTCATCATTTAGTCTACTCCAAAAGGAAAACTACACAACGAATGTGCTTCAGCCTGCTTTGTACGGACAAGTCAGCTGCTAAGCCGGGGCTTTAAAACAAAATGTAATGTGGTTTCAAACCAGTGGAGATTTAGCTCAGGATCTTGCGGCGTACAAAACTGACACTTTGGAGCTAGAACGAAATGGCTTAAAAGCCTATAGCTCTTAGAAAGGAGCACCCACCTGGTGGCCCCACCACTATCCATACTCTATTCTGGGGATCCAACACTGTCCTCCTCTTGCTTTCCTCAGGCACCAGCCACACATAAGGTACGTATCAACACACTCAACATTCACAGTACAGAAATAAAAATTAAGGGGGGGACCACACCCAAGAGCTCCTTTTAAAGAAGCTGATATTTATACAATACTTCAAAGAAAATATACAGAAAAATGCTAGCAGTCACAACAAAACTGAGTTAAATAGAGAGAAAAATCTTCTTTTACCAGTAAAACAAGAACTCCAATGTTCATGTTTAAGTAGACTGTTTTTCAAAGGAGAAGTTCAAAAAGATACTATGAAAAAAATTAACCTAAAAATAGTGCAATTAACATTCAAATCTTCAGAAGATTTCTGAAACTGACTTAGTGAGCTTCAACTTACCCGGCTTGTATCGCAGTTCTGTGTCTAGGACCCCAGAGAGGACCTCCTCTATCTTCTGCACTATCTCTTCATTTGGGAGACTCCTTGCAGAGGCAGCTGTGTCACCTGCCTGGTTCCCTTCAATGGGTGCATTCGTTTCACCATTCAGCTGGCCTTCACTCCTTCCACTTGACAAGAAAAAGATTTCAGAATTCATTAATACTTCCATCAACCATAATAAATCAGTAATTCAACATTAATATAATTAACATAGCCTTACATTATATTACCCATAAACCTCATGATTTTCTATTTTAGATGTCTGCCATTAGTACACAAAGTTTTCAGAACTGTAACAGTTAATTAAAAGAATTCTTAAAATCAGATTTTGAAGTGTTTTAAAAACTAAAGTAAGCTAGGAAGTAGAGGCACATGCACGCCTTTAATTCAGCTCAGCACTCAGGAGGCAGTGGCAGTAGGTTCTCTTGTTGAGTGGAAGACACCCTGGTCTACACGAGGAGTTCCAGGACAAACAGGGATACACAGAAAACCCTGTCTCGGAAAAAAAGAAAAAAAAAAGAAAAAACAAGAAAAGAAAACAAATGTAATTATTATTATTAAGATAACTTAAAGCTTCCAGTTACCTAAGTATTAGTGAGCCAATTCACATTCACAAAGAAAAACAGACAGCCAAGCATTATGGCAGGAAGTGTGGCCACAGTCAAGCCATCCAGGCAAACACTATGTCAAGTTACTAGTAGCTTCTTCATTTCAGACTGTAACTAAAATGCTGTAAATTTTAAAAAGACTAGCATATCTAGTATATGGTTTATACCTATTTTTTAAGGTCTGCTTACTAAACAATTTCTGAAATTCAAGAAATTTACAGAGAACCAGTGGCAATTCATTTAGACTAATAGTAAAATAGCCAACAGCTCGTTTTCAGATCACAGGACCACAACATCACTGTAGAGAAAACAAGGTCATTCATGCCAATATTTTTACTATTTTTGTGTAAACTTGCAAAAATATTTAAAACACATTCAGTTTCAATTAGAATTTTATTACCTGAACACATATAAAACTGCTACCTGCTAAGAGTTTTATTAGAGAAACTAAACACTTTGGTGAGGATTGGTTTTCTAACACACAAACCTTGTTAGGCTAATAATTAACATTTCTAAGTACTGACTATTGTCACTTTCTATTGCTATGTTTCTAAGACAAAGGCCTCACTAAGTAGCCTTGGCTGCCTCAAACTCAAGAGATCTGCCCACCACTGCCCATCTGCTGGAACTAAAGGCATGCATCACCATACCTGGTCTGCAACCTATTTTTTAAAAATCATGTAATTTTAACAAGACTCTACAATTAGAACTATTATTGTTTCTATAAATGGAGGAAAAAACTATATGCAATAAACTTTGTGTTAATCTCACCACCTATACTGATGAATATATAAATAAGCGAATAGGGAAAAGTAGTTCACTGATATGGCAAATTAAAACATGTTTGTAGATTGACTATGCCATAAAACATGCTGTTTTTCCTCTAATGCTCTCAAAAATTTTTACTGTTTCTAAGCATTCATACTTTTTTTTAAAGACGGGGTCTGTTTTGTCTGGCCTGGAACTCACTACTGTAGACAACTAAGGCACAGGGAAGTTCTTGCCTCTCCTCCTGAGTACTAGGACTAAAGGTTTGCTCCAGACACCTAGGGCTGGGCATGAGGGCACTGGGAAACAGAGGCAGAGAGATCATTCTCAAAAAAAGGAAAAAAAAAAGTCAATCAATCTATAAAAAAGAATTTTCCTTAAAGCCTCCAGAATGCTAATTATAGTTACTAAAAAGTAGTTAGAATTTCAAGCCATTTTTCTGTCCAACAATATCCTAAAAATGAATTTATGTAGTTATGAAAAGTGCTCAAATAATGTAAACATTGAAGGGAAAAGTTGTACACAGTATATTGTCTAAAACAATACAAAATGATCAAACGAAGAGAAAATGTATTAGCAGGGCATGGTGGCACAAGCCTTTTATTTTATCCCAGCAGAGGAAGATGCATCTCTGTAAGTTCAAGACTAGCCTGGTCTACAGAGACAGTTCTAGGACAATCATAGCCACACAAAGACACCCGGTCTTCAACCCCACCCCACAAAAAGGTAAATACAATTAGTAGGAGAGACTGCTTGAGTTTCAGAATGGTGGTATTACAGGGCTTTAATCCTAGCAGAGGCAGGCAGATCCCAGAAAGTTCAAGGCCAGCCTGAAATACATAGTGAATTCTAGGTCAGTCAGAAGGACCTAGTGAGACCCTGTCTCAAAAAAACAAAACAAAAAACAAAAGTTTACAGGAAAAATTAAATTCCCTTAGTTTATGTTTCATGTCGTTTAAAAAAATAGTATCCAATGTCTCAAAATACTAAAAAGCAACATAGTGGGTAAATATTTACATTACTTAAACAATTGTGATGCCACCCATTGATTAAAAGATGACAACAGGCCAGTTTCAGCTACAAGGCAAAGTTGTAAGCCGTGACATAGTGCCTGTCCACAAGAAAAAAAGAAAATAGAAAACAAAAACACCCTATCTTGAAAAAAAAAAACAATTTCTGCAGTAAATTATTGTTATTAATATTATGGTATCCATAATCCTAGTTAACTTGGGCATATAAATTACAACTATTTATCAGCTGATTTTTCTAACTCATGTATATGTATTGCTCTGTTCTCAACTTAAACCACTCGTAAGAAAAAAAAGTAAAAAAATTTACCTCGGAATATTTACTTTTTAAGTTATCTTTCCTACCATGTTTTAAAGAAATGGTCATTTTATACAAAACAATATTAAAAAACCTAACATGGCCTACACCATTTTCCCGAGTAAACAACTAAGGAGCTCTCTTCAACATGAAATTTTGAGAACCAAGGCTAATCTCTGAAGTCTACTGGCAGTGACAAAATAGCACGATGTTCAAATCCGTCCGTTAAGTCGGGGTAGCAAGAAAAATAACATATCCACACACATTCTCCACTTTCCACTCAATAAAATTAAGCACCCAACAGTTTCAAAGCCCCCTTCTGTCGTCCTGTCGAATGTTTTCTCTTGGGTCTCACATCGAACTGAGACGTTTTAGTTTACAACTGTGTAAAGAGTGCTATCCGGTCTAAAGCACAGAGCACTAACTGGGGCCCGAAGCGTCTGTCTAATAAATAGACTCCGGTGGCCAAACGTTCCGAAGCGTACAATAATAAAGAAGTTTTAAGATTGCCCAAGAAGCGGCCGTTAGAGACCCTTTCCGGCCATAGACACCGGCCGGCGAAATGCGCGGAGGCGGGGAGGGGGAGGGGAAAGGCGGCGGCGGAGGAGGAGCTGGGGAAGGAACTAGGCCCGTCCCTGGTGGACACCGGGCCTCCGAGTAGCTGGAGGGTAGGGGGTGTCCAAACGAGAGGAAGGTGAACATCTTAACTCGAAGAAAGAAACTGCGTGTGCGAACACCGCGGAAGGGGCGATCTTTCTCGAAAGGAACGAACGGAGGCTTGGGGGGGGGGGTGAGGGTGGATGGCCCGGAAAATGGATCCCAGGCCCAGGCGGGGCCGTAGCGGGGCCTGAGCCGAGAAACGACGGC
The DNA here is from genome assembly GCF_021556685.1 of Rattus norvegicus. Taxonomy (NCBI): domain Eukaryota; kingdom Metazoa; phylum Chordata; class Mammalia; order Rodentia; family Muridae; genus Rattus; species Rattus norvegicus. The sequence continues at coordinate 44,533,708 of NC_141544.1, read as the reverse complement.
GTCTTCATGAAAGATGCCACGGGAGGATAGACGAAGCCCTAACAGCCCGCGAGGAGCAGAAAAGTCTGAGAAGCGTTTACCTGGAAAGCTCCTGTTGTATTTCCCGGAATTTACTGACCACGAAAGACCTAAAAACCTGCTCGATGTCGGCCGCCATGGCGTCCGCTCCGTTCTCTCAACTCCTCCTCGCTAGTCCTCCAGGCTCCCAGCATGCCTCGGGAGGAGGCGCAGCGGCCAATTCCTTTTATCCCTTCCCTCATTGGCTCATGGGGGAGCGTCCGCACGGGCTCGCTCCACCCACGAGCCAATCAGCGAGCACCGGCCCGCTCTCCTCCGCTGTTTCTGAGCCGCCCGGGGTAGAGGTGCTGACGTTTGCGCCGCGCAAGAACTAGTCCGCCATGTTAGTGTTTGACGCAGGCGCCATTACAGGAGAAGGCGCTCCCGAGATGACCGCGACAGCTTCAGCTGTTGATCCCCTCAGCCTGTGGGGACTCCTAAGAGGCTTTCCGTAGCGAGTAAATGCCTGAGATTAGAGACCATAGAAAAAGGAGACAAGAAAGGCCTCAGATTGTATAGCGCGGAGCTTTGATGCGTTTGTTGCAAGCGCCAAGTTTACTTTGGTCTGGAAGACCTGCATGAGAAAGAAATTCCCCCCATCCCGTGTCCCCACTGTGAAGTGGAAAGGAGCGATTCCCCATTCTGTCTCGATACTTCCTATAACCGGCGTCACGTGTTTTTAGCAAAGGCTGGAGCGTCCAAGCGACCTGCGATCTAAACGGGGTGCACTTGGACTCATCCGGAGTCCAGCCCTAGCCGGTCCATCCTGGCGCTTGGTTAGCGGTCACAATTAGGTAGCCGTGGCTCTGCCCCCAGTGCAGGAGGCTCTGCGGTAAACGGAGGAACCTTAGGTGGCACCCCCTGACAAGTGTCAGCACTAAGCCTGGAACCAGGGATTCTTCGACCCTGTAGGCAGCGGGCTCCGACCGCACCCTAAGGCGGGAGGAACCACACGGATCGCCTCGCGGGCGGGGACCGAGGCGGGCCGGCCAATAAGCAGCAGAGCCCATCGGGGGCGGGGCAGAGGCCGGAGCGCGCTGGATTCCCGGGGCCAACTTCCGGCGAGTGCGAGTGGCGGGTGCGAATGCGAGCTGCGTGGCCGGGCTTGCAGGTGCGTGAATCCCTTAGTTTTTAAATTGATGCGTGGACTGCGTTTACGCTCTGACCTGTGGGTTTAACCTCAGCAACCGGTTCTGCTATTGAAACTTGGCGTGGCTGGCGAAAAGGCCACGTGCTTTGCACAGCCTTGACAGAGGTCGGCCAGGTACTTTACCAGCTTTCTAATTCTGAGGCCGGGTCCAGGTTTCTGTGTATCTCTGCCTTTTAAAGACGAACTCTGTACACCAATGGCTTTTTCTATCGGCTCTGGTTTTATCATTGTCGCTAGGTTTACCTGGACCATTTTCTTACTCGATTTCTACTCTTTTAAAACAAATATTTGGAAGTGGTTTTACCGGACTCTTTTACTCTCTCCTTACCTGGCTCTTATTCTCGCTATAAATAGCCTGCTAGTTAACTGACACCCAAGAAGTTACAAAAGTCTCTCCTGGTTTCCCGACTGGTAAGGCCATGTTGACAACGGAGCCCAGGCACCCCAGCCTCTCCTGGTAAAGAGACCAGTATTGCTGTTTCACAAATGCTGAGTAGTAAGTGAAAATTGTCTTCTTGCACTGCTGTTCTTATTCAAGTTATATATTAAGGTCTAATAGCTTCAGCTATCTCTAAGAAAATGACACATAGAGTTGAACTAAAGTCTATTTTATGTGAAGGAGTGTTGATGTATGTTTGTGCCCACGTGCACACAATGAACGCCCCAAAGAAGCCGGAAGAGGGCGTTCAGTCTCTGGACCCAGAGTTAGGATGTTTGTGGGCCACCTTGTGGGTGCAGGAGACTAAACTAAGTACAAAGTGTTCTTAACAGACCTTGCTAGTCTGCTTGTTTTTTCTTTAAATATGAAATCCCAAAATAAAGTAACGATTTAGGAGTTACAGATTTCAATTTTCTTTTTTCTGTAACCATCTTCCGTATAAGTAAATACCTTGATAATATCTTTCCCTCCCCTCCCTTTTTTTTTTTTTTTTTTTTTTGGGTGCTAGATTTTGAACTTTTATTCTAAGCAATAGGATACTTTATAGTAGACAATATTTTAATGCCATCTCAGTTAATTCTTAAGAACTAAACTTTTAGCAAATGCCTGTATTCAAATGAGATATGTTCATATTTGATTTTGGTTTCTCTAACATATTTCCAATCCAGAGCATCCAATAAGATCTCAAATCATAAGCCTGCAAGCTTATGACAATAAACAAAATTTTGCCACTTGTTTTTTTTTTTTTTTTTTTTACAAACACCAAACACAAATGGGAGAAGCCAAATGTGGTGGCACTTGTTTATAATCTCAGCACTCACGAGGCAGAGACCAGAGGATCTCTCTGAGGGCCTGAGACCTGCATAGCAAGTTCTCAGACAACCAGGGATACAGAGAGACTCTGTCTTTCAAAAAGAGAAAACTGTTGAAGGAAAACTGGTTTAGTGGTTGAAGTTGCAGTGCCCAAAATACGCTTAGTTATGAACCTCCTGTGCATAATGGCTTGCTGTTGTGTAGAGCGCTGATTAGGCAAAGAACCTCTGCCCAGTGTTTAAATAAATCATTTTTCTGGGTGATACACACTCACTTAGAAGGGACAGTACATTAATGTTCTGTCAACATTACAATACAAATGTCATAGTTTGGACAATGCACAGATAGTCCTCAAATATATTTATTTCCTGGCCCTTGACAGAGAAATTGTATACTGTTAATTCCTGTTCTCTGTACCACATTAAGGCTTAAATTTATAAATTTGGGTGTAACACTAGTTGTCCTAGCTACTTGGAAGACTGAGACAAGAGAGTCTGGTTTTTTCTTCAAGTCAGGGTTTCTCTGCTTGTAGGCCTTGCTGTCATAGAGCTCACTCTGTAGTCTGGCCTCACAGTGAGAGATTACCTGCCTCTCCCTCCTGAGTGCTGGGATTAAAGGAGTGTGCCAGCACAGAGAATCAATCTCTTGATCTTAGGAATTAAGATCTAGAGTAAGCAAAGTAGCTAGCAGGCTCCATCTCCTGAATAAATAAGCAAACATCAAATCCATTTTCCTGCTAAGGGTTGGTGACTATCAGATGGTCCACAAGAGAAGGAATGTCAGTAGATTGTTTCTCAGATGAGGTGCTGTGTTAGTATGCAGGCTTTTGATTGGCCAGATAAGGTGTTGTATTAATATACAGGCTTTTGGTTGGTCAAATGAGGTGCTGTATTAGTATACAGGCTTTTGGTTGGTTGGTTGGGTTTACTGTTATGGGATTACGGTGGGTAAGTTACAAAGGAAAACTATTTGTGTAGGCTTATGGTTATGGGGGCATTTGTTCTCTGTAAGTGGCTCCGCCCCCTTAGCACACGCCCTATTTTCCATGACGATGGTCATCTTTCCAATTCTAACCTCCAGGTTTGGGGGTGGGGCATCTGCTTTTTTAGTTTTTTATTTTATGAGTATTTTTCCTGCATGTATGTGTACCTTGTGCCCAAGGAGGACATCGAAGAAGGTCAGGTCCCCTGGATCTGGAGTTGTAGACCCTTGTTAGCCACCATACAAATGTTAGGAATTGAGCCCAAATCCTCTGGAAAAGCAACCTTGAGCCATCTTTCCAGGTCTTGGGGGGGGGTTGTTTGTTTTTGTTTTTTGTTTGTTCGTTTGTTTGGGTGTTCCCAGGGCTATCCTGGAAGCCCCTATGTAGAGCAATCAGGCCTCAAACTCAGATCTGCCTGCCTCCGCCTGCCTCTGCCTCTCGAGTACTGGGATCAGAGGCGTACACCAACATGTCCTACCGTAAATCCCAATCTTTAAGTAATGGATTTCTGGATGTCACTCGTGTGAAAACAAGTATTACGTGAAAATCCTATTTATAAATTATGGTTTGTCCAACTAGGCGTGGCAGTACCTGCCTATAGTTCCCACACTTGGAAGGTGGCTAAAACAGGGGTTGCCGTGAGTTTGAGACTGGCCTGAGCAACATAGCATGGCTTTCTCACAACAAAAAGAATAGCTGGAGATGCAGCTCAGTGGTTAAGAGTGCTGACTGCTCTTCTAGGGGTCTGGGGTTCGATTATCAGCTAACCAATCCCAGAGGATCCAACAGTCTCTTCTGGCCTCCATGGACACCTGACACAGCTGTGGCACACAGGCACACATACAGGCAAAACCCCATCACACACAAAAATTAACAACATAAAACACCACCAAAAAAGAGAGATTGTCTTTCAAATACACGTATTCTAAGATGCTGACTATGGTTTTCTTTCTGCAGGTTTCATTTGGCTTCTGAATTCCTGCTTCGGAGACAACAATGGCAGCCCGAGTTCTTGTAATCGGTAGTGGAGGAAGGGAACACACCCTGGCCTGGAAACTCGCACAATCCCCTCATGTCAAACAAGTGCTGGTTGCCCCAGGAAATGCAGGCACAGCTTCTGCTGGGAAGATCTCCAATGCTGGTAATCACATTTCTAAATGCGGAGTTAATATCTGTTGATAATAAACAGTAGCTCATGTATGCCCTTTAATAAGGTGTATTTCTATTTAAGTTTGAATGCGTTCTCTCTAAGTTTACATTTTGAAGGTAGTAACTGAATTCTCATTGTATGAGGTAAATAAAAGTAGTGTATTTTAAGCCTTATGAACCACTGTGACTGAAAAGGCCACCAGTGCATAATGTGGATTAAAGGCACTTTCTATGTATGGAAAGTTGACGGGGCTGTCAGATGTGGATTCTGGTCCCATTGGTGATCAGCTCCGGAACTACATTCAACAGTTGCTGGCCGTAAGATAAAGCCCGACTTCCTCATCTTACCCTACCTGTCTTGTTTCGCCTTGTCTGCACAGTAGCCAATGTGGCGCATCATATTTATGGAGAGAATTAGAGAAAAGACAGAAATAATAATAAAATACCTCCTTCTCTGAGGTGGTGCTTTGTCTAGAGACAAGGAGTGGCATGTGCAGTTGGGGTTGTAGGGACCCACTCATCAGAATCACCCGGGATTGTCATAAATTTAGTGCCATTTGCAGCAGCTGAGGGTGGGTGTGCCCTCACTTTTAATCTGGTTAATCCAACTGAGTCCAGTGGTGTTGGATGGAGAACCTGGCCTTCTCTAGACATGGAGAAGAGTTTTCTTACATAGAATCATTGCCTTCTTTGCTTAAACAGCTCAAAGACCCTCCCTGACTCGACCAGAACCAGCCTCCCAGTTTGCCTTACAGCAGATTGGCTTAGTTCGTCCACATTTGCTATTGCTTATGTAGTTCCTAGCTAATATTCATGCACTGTATTATTAATATCCCAAGATTGAGGATACTAGTTTGTTGTAACATCTTAATCTCAGGGCCTATCACAGAACCTAATACATAGTGGATTTTCAGTAAACTTTGAGTGATCTTTAAAAGACAAGTTTCTTAGTGTATTGTCTGGGCTTGTCTGTTAACCCTGTAACCAACTCTGGGACAGGGGCAGTTGGACTATAATATTGGGAATCACTCAATTGCTACTGAGCTTTATTTAACCTAATGCACTATTCGGAATCTCTCATGGTGAGATTACTAACTACCAACAAAAGCAAACCAACAATTAACTTGGTTTTTAATTATCTTACTAAGGATAGTGGTTAGCTTATTTCATTAACTGGAGATATTTTTGCACGTGTATGAATTTATATTTTCTGCTTACAGCTGTCTCCATCAATGATCACACTGCTCTCGCTCGGTTCTGCAAAGATGAAAAGATTGAACTCGTAGTTGTTGGACCAGAGGCCCCTCTGGCTGCAGGTAAATTTTATTTCTCATTCTTACAACATACACAGTGTCCATAGAAGTTTAGAGATCATTTTATCTCAATCACTTATCGATGAGGATTTGCAACAAAATACATTAGGAGCTTTCAACCCTTAGAGTTTAGTCATCATAACTCAGTCTAAATCTATAGAGAGAGACCCTGATCACTAGATTTCTGTTTGCTACTTCTGTAGGGATTGTTGGGGACCTGACTTCTGCAGGAGTGCGATGCTTTGGCCCCACGGCACAAGCAGCTCTACTGGAGTCCAGTAAAAAGTTTGCCAAAGAGTTTATGGACCGACATGGCGTCCCAACTGCACAGTGGCGGGCATTCACCAGCCCTGAAGACGCCTGCAGCTTTATTATGAGGTGGGCAAAGATGACCTTCAAAGGGCAGGTGTTTTATAATGGTGCTTAAACGTACAGTCACTTTCATCTTTAAAAACACAATGTATAGGCCAGGGCAGCGGTGGCGCAGCCCTTTAATTCCAGCACTTGGGAGGCAGAGGCAAGTGAATCTCTTGAGTATGAGGCTAACCTGGTCTACAGAGTAAGGTTTCAGACCGCCAGGACTACACAGAAAAACCATGTTTTGAAAAATGAACAAACAAACAAAAAAAGAATAAAAAATGTTTATTTCTTAGGCTTTCACAGGTTTATATTGAATTAATTATGAAAATATACTCTCAATACAATAACTGGTGTCCTTTTTCAACACTAAAATAAGATGGGATTCTCTAGCATTTGGGAAGTAGAAGCTGAAGGGTCAGCTCAAAGCTAGCCTGGGCTACGTGGACCCAGTTTCAAACCAAAAGGAGAAGAAGAAAAAAGCCTAGGATGTTGTGTGTGCTTCCTGTGTAGTAGACTGTGTGTTGATGTCTTCACTACTGAGAAGTCTCTAAGGAAATATATGTTGTCCTGCAACCCAGAAACACAGTGATGGGTCACAGCAGCAGCATGATCTTAAACTAATGGCAGTCCCCCTGCTTCAGCTTCCCACATGCTGGGACAGTAGGTGTGATCCACCATACCCAGCAGAGTTACTGAATTTGTAAGGCTTTTTTTTGTTTGTTTGTTTGTTTTGTTTTGTTTTTTTAAGGTTTCTTTCTTTTGTGTGTATGGGTGTGTTGCCTGCATGAATGACTGTGTGCCCACAAAGGTGAGGTGAGGGCTTAGCTGCCCTGGGTCTGGAGTTCTGAGCCACCAAGTAGGTGCTGGGAATCAAACCTGTGTCCATTAGGTACCCTTCCCTCCTATGTGTGGAAAGCATTGAGTACCCTGAGCGCACATGCCTTTCTCCCCACTTTGTTCTTTCCCTCCAGCCACCCTTCATTAACCTTCAGTTGGGTCATGTTTTCTCTCTCTCTCTCTCTCTCTCTCTCTTTCTTTCTCTGTGTGTGTGTGTGTGCATGTGTGTGCGTGTGTGTGTGCCCGTGCACATACAACTCAACACTTAATGAGACTGTAGCTGGTAAGTCAGTTCTCTCCTTCTACCATGTGGGTTCCGGGGATCAAACTCAGGTCAGCCACCTCACTGACCCTAGTTCATTCTTTATTCATTCTTCATCCTATGAGGTTTTCCAGAGATAGTGGTCAGGCAAGGTAGAGCTATCTGTGTAGCCCTGGCTGTCACTTTGTAGACCAGGCTAGCCGCAGAGAGATTCACCTGTCTCTGCCCCCAAGTGCTGGGATAAAAGACAAATGCCCCCTCTGCCCAACTCCTACCATCTCCCTAACACTGACTGTTGTTGCCCTGTACCCACACGCCTTGGGTAAGTGACAGCTTTGTTACTTACTTTGGCTAGCCTCCTTCTAGTTCTCCAGCCCACTCCATTGCTGTGTGTTCTAGGAATGGTCTGTGGGTGTCTGCCAGTGTTAGTCAGGTCTCCTGCTGCAGTGTCCCTTACGTAAGTGTGAGGCTTTGCTTTGTATCTTGAGAGGCTTTGCTTTGTATCTTAATGATTATCCCATCTGCTCTACAGATCTGGTTATGTCTTTACAGATTCTTCCTTATGGGACCCCACTATATGTGAAAAGCAAAATTGTGCATGCTTTATGATCAAAATTACAAAGGAATATATAAAACAATCTTGGCATGATACTGGCATCATATTTTTTTCTGTGTACCTTTCAATTTTGCTGAAACATACTGTTCCAAATCACAGAGCACTAACTGTTTGCTCCCTGTCTTCACAGCGCGGACTTTCCTGCTTTGGTTGTGAAGGCCAGTGGCCTTGCAGCAGGGAAGGGGGTGATTGTGGCGAAGAGCAAAGCTGAAGCCTGCGAAGCTGTTCAGGAGATCATGCAAGTGGGTGGATGCTTCTGAAAGGCTCTCTGTGTGGGTAGATGCTGCAGCTTCACAGAGTGGCCCCTGGGTGTGCCCAGCCCTGGAAGATAGTTCACACTGTAGCCTGGGTTATCCGTATTTAACTGGCAGGTCATGAGCTACACCAGTGTCTAAACGCCATAGTGTCTGCTACTGAAAGGTAGAGGGTCTTTAGCCCATGGGACTTACAGATCACGCTCCAAGTCCATGAGAACTAAGGCATTCCAAGTGTGTGTTCCAAGTCTTAAAAGTAGAGCAGTGGGTAGATACAATGTTTCTTTGCTAATCTACATTAATGATTATGGCGTTGCCTCTTAGAGAAATCCATTTTTACATACTTGGTTTTGTCTCATTTATGTGAACAAAGCTACACAGTCATCTTCAGAAATAAGGATGATGGTGAAATTGTGTCAGCAAACTAAGAGATCTGTGCATCACATCTGTACAGTGTGAGCCTTGCCTGCTGTCTCAAGAGAGGCCAGACAAATCCATGTTAAGTCTTCACACAAGAAAGAATTCCAATGCTCGTGTATTTCATAACTCAAATAGGAGACAGTTCTATAAGTCAACTTGGTAAATATTAAAAGCTTTGAAGTTTACAAGGCCTTTTATTTTTATGATTAGGAAAAGTCATTTGGAGCAGCCGGTGAAACTGTTGTCGTGGAGGAGCTTCTGGAAGGGGAAGAAGTGTCTGTACGTACAGCCATCCCTGCCCTTAACACACACCACCCTGCCCCACAACCAAAAAACCTTGCTTAGCCCTGGCAGCTTCCTGTGGGAACCTGAGCCCAGCAGTTTCAGAGGACGCACACCCTTGTGTTCTCTTTAATCATCCCCACACCAGTAGCTCTCAGCCCCTGTAGGCTGCAACCCTTGTGTTGTGGTGATCCCCAAACAAAATTATTTTTATGCTATTTCATAATGTAATTTTGTTACTGTTAATAAATCACAATGTAAGTAATTGGATAAGTGACCCCTTTCAAGGGGTCATGACCCACAGGTTGAGAACCACTGGTCTATGCTTTGGTAGGAGTACTTGGACTTAAATCACACTATGGAAGTTCTGTACATTTGTTTCACATACACTTATTACACAGCATGTGCAACTTAAATATAGCATGAGTGCTGGATGTCTCGACAGCAGGAAGGTCGATCTTTGTCTTGGGTAGAACCTCCTTTTGTCCCTGTTGCTACAAACGGCAGGTCCTTTTCAGGTTGGATAGCCAAGGTCTTCTGGCTCAGGCCATCTGACTTAGGAATTATTGTTCAAGCTTTTCAAATATGAAACCTTTTCCTCTCAGAAGAATCCTGTTTGACTTTTTGACATTTAACTTAACCTGATTGGACTAATCTGTCTTCTCCACAGTGCCTGTGCTTCACTGATGGGAAGACAGTGGCCCCAATGCCCCCAGCACAAGACCATAAGCGATTGCTGGATGGAGATCGGGGACCCAACACTGGAGGAATGGGAGCCTACTGCCCTGCACCTCAGGTACTGTGTGCTGCTCCTGATCCCACGGTCTGACTCTTTCTCTAACAAGCGCTTCGGGAAGCCTGAGAGGAACTGACAGCCATCTAGCATTTAAAAAAATGGGAATTAAATGAACTCTGACTCTGTCCCCTCCCACCTTGTGTACACCCATGAGATCCAGAATCATTCTTTTCCCCTCTCAGTACAGGGCCTAGAATACACAAAAAGAATTGAGATCCAGGACAAGCCATAACTGTTCTGTCTACTTAATACTGAGAGGCGGTGTCCCCAATTGCTGGTCAGTTTTGTATAAGAACTCTCTATTAGCCAGAAGCAGTGGTGTACCCCTTTTATCCCAACACCTTGGAGGCAGAAGCAGGAGCATCTCCAGGACAGCCAGAGCTACATAGGGAGGCTCTGTCCCTCTGACCCCCCTCCAAAAAAAAACAAAAAACAAAAAACCAGCAAAAGCAAGCATCTTTTATGGGCTTTGGCAATATTCATCTTGAGACAACTGTCTGTAAGCCTGATTTCCTCAATTAAATATACTAACTCATATCCATGGATATGTAGGCTTAAAATTTTGGGTAGCATGTACTAGAAGGATTCCTAAGGAGCATGAGAAGGGGAGAAAATTTAAGCATTGTGTCTGAGGAAAGGGCAGGCCTTGTTGAGGTGAAATAGTGACTGGATGGAGGTGGGCGGGCCTTAAGATTGATGTGTTTGGCAAGGGGTTGAGGGAAAGTGAAAGTAGACACTGACTTAGTTCCTTTTTTTTGTCACCATCCTGTCCTTACTATGAGAACTTTGATCTCCAGAGTCTTCCCTGTTGTGTGAGGCTTTGTGTTTTGTTTTAGACAGTTCTTCCTATAGGCCTGGGTGGCATGGAACTATATAAACCAGGCTGGTTGCAAACTCACCATCTACCTGCCCTTGCCTCCCGGGTATTAGGATTAATGCAGCACACCGCCACACCCAGCCTTAAGTGATTTTAAAAACAAAACAGTTACATCTAAATGTTTGTGTGTTCCCCAGGTTCCTAAGGATTTGTTAGTAAAAATTAAAAACACAATTCTTCAGAGAACAGTAGATGGCATGCAGCAGGAGGGGGTGCCGTACACAGGTAAGCAGGCTGCACAGAATGTCTTTACAGCACCTGTGTGCCTTGGCTGGAATGCGTTGTCTCTTTTCTACAGCTCTAATCACAGTGCAGTGTTTAGTATTAGAAGCTTGTATTCTAGGAGTAGAGTTGGAGCTCAGTTGGTAAAATGCTTGCCTAGGATGAATGAAGCTCAACAACCATAAATTGGGTATGGTGGAGCACACCTGTAATCCCAGCACCTGGGATACGGAGGTAGAAGGATCAGAAGTTCAAGGCTGTCCTCAACTCAGAATGAGCTCAGGGCCAGCCTGCGATGCCTGAGACTTTATCTCAAAAAATAATTCATGCTCTAGGTCTTGTAGTTATAACATACTGTTGTCATTACGCCATTACAGATTGGTTTCCTTTTTTCTTTTTTAATAAAGGAATTCTTTATGCTGGTATAATGCTGACCAAAGATGGCCCAAAAGTTTTGGAGTTTAATTGCCGTTTTGGTGATCCAGAATGCCAGGTGGGTAACAAATAAAGTACTGGCTAGCGTGGTTCATGTCTTTAATCCTAACACTCGGGGAGCAGAGGCAGCTGGAGCTCTGAGTGTGAGGCCAGCCTGGTCTACAGAGTGAGCTCCAGAGGCCAGGGCTCCAGAGAGAGACTTGGCAATGGTGGTGGTAATAACACTGGCAGGAATAACCAGAACAACATAGTAGCAGTAGTCCACACCCGCGCTTCAGGAGAGCGTCCTTTTCTTCCATCAGTGTCCCAGGGAATGAGTGGGAACCATAGATAAGGAGAGGTTATGAAAAGGTCATCTGGTCCACCTCCCGACTCTTCCTCCAGGTCATCCTCCCACTTCTTAAAAGTGACCTTTATGAAGTGATTCAGTCCACCTTTGATGGCCTGCTGAGCGAGTCTCCGCCTGTTTGGCTAGAAAACCACAGTGCCGTAACTGTTGTCATGGCGAGTGGAGGGTATCCTGGAGCCTACACCAAGGGTGTGGAGATTACAGGTGAGGAGCAGTGGGTAAGAGGTTTGCCACAGCGAGTGCCGTTCGTGTTCTTTCCTGCTCCGAGAGACATGAGTGACCTGGTCAGACTCCCAGTGTGATCTCACTGCAGCCCCACACCTCCTCCTTCCCAGAGCCGGGTGGTGGGCAGGGTGAGATTTGCATTGTTAGCATGGACGAGTGAGACCTGAGAGACATGAACTCTGCTTTGCAAGTGCAGTGCCGGATGGGGATTTCTATGGCAGGATTTAATGTTTGAAATCTAGTTCCCCCTCCCCCTTTTTTAACAGGCTGTGAAGAAGTATCTGGATAAATGGTGTTAAATCTGTTTATAAATGAAAATGAAGTGCCAGATAAGTTGTGCCATCCAGCCAGAACCTCTGTGTTCGCTAACGTGCTGTAGTGTAGCTCAGAAGTGCTCACATAGTGTGTTTGCCTCAAGAGCTGTATTTTCTCTCCTGCCCAGCAAAGTAAGCAAGAAGTCTGTCACCGTGGGCTCACACACTCAGGAGCTGTGTGCTTCTGTAAGGGAATAGAGAGATGAGATTGAACCAAGAACCTTTGTGATGATGACCTTTCTCCTCACACTGGGACTGATGAGTGTGATAGCAATTTCCGTAACGACGTAGTGGTCGCTACCAGTAGTAGGCATGAAGTCATTTGTGCTGGGTGGGTGGCATCATTTCGTCAGACACTCAGACCTTGGCTAGCACATTATCACAGCAGGTGTTGCTCGACACTAGGGACAGGAGAGTGAGATATGGAGATGAGAGTGTTATCCTTGTAACTGGCTGTTTCACCGTTAAAGAAATAGTGTTATCTTTGAAAGCACTTGTGAAAAAAACTAGCCATGCTTTTAAGTCTCAACCACTTCGGGCATTTTTCCTATCCCTCACCAAAACGGAATGGTTTTTTTTCTCACTCCCCAGACACTAGAATTTTTAAAATAGGACCATAGCACAGGATGAAATGTTATTTCAAAATCTCTGTTGTAGAGGGAGAGAGGCAGGAAGGTCACTGAGTTTGAGGCCAGCCTGGTCTATGTAGTGAAGACCCTGTCTCAAAAAAGAAGAAACAAGGAACATTTTTTTTTTTTTTAAAACCTCTTCTCTTTTCCAGGGTTTCCTGAGGCCCAAGCTTTAGGACTGCAGGTCTTTCATGCAGGCACTGCTCTTAAAGATGCCAAAGTGGTGACCAGCGGGGGCAGAGTCCTCACAGTGACAGCTGTCCGGGAAAATCTCATGTCAGCCCTTGATGAGGCCAGGAAGGGACTCGCTGCTCTAAAGTTTGAGGGAGCAGTTTACCGAAAGGACATTGGCTTCCGTGCTGTGGCCTTCCTCCAGCGGCCCAGGTAAAGATTTCCCTCTGAGACAGTCGGGTGCAGGCTCAGAACTGGCCTCCATGGCTGGGAGCCTGGAGCCCTATTTTAAGTCACTCTGTGTTTCCTGCCTGTGGAGCTGACTGAACCTTCGTTCATATTTTGGTTGAAATCTAAATTGTTTCTAGGGCATCTCAAATTTGAGGATAGTCTATAATAAGACCTTTATATCACCTACCACAAAAAAAAAAAAATCAAAGTAATATTTGAAAAAATAATGAAAGCCGTTGGCAATTCCTTATCTTTGAAAAGTCTGTGGAGATTAAAGATGGTTACTCCTTGAGTTATTACATAGTTGAACGTTTGCAGCTTGAGTCACAGGTCCTGCTTTGTCTCCCACCTGAGTGTTTACTACTTCCTGATTATTTATTAGCTGATACTTCCTATAGATAAATAAACTTGTTGCTTGCCACGTGAGTGTTTCGATTTTTTTTTTTTTTTTTTTTTTTTTTTTTTTTTTTTTTTAAGAATATCACGCATCACGCTGGGGTGGTGGTGGCTCACACCTTTAATCATAGCATTTGGGAGTCATAGACAGGGGGCTCTTAAGTCCAAGGCTAGCCCGAGTGTTCCAAGACAGCCAAAGCTACACACAGAAACCCTGTCAAAAAAAAAAATATCACATTGCCTTTCATTAAGTTCTTCAGCGGGTATATGTGTGGTGTGTGTTGCCTGTGTGTAGCATGTGTATCACGTGTGGCTGGTCCTGAGGTCAGAAGTGGGCATTGGGTCCCATGGAGCTGGGTTTAGGGATGATTATGAGCCAACACATAGGTGCTAGAACCAAATCCAGATAATCGTCGAGACCAACAAGTACTCTGAATCAGCAAACCATCTCTCAAAAACTGCCCTGAGCAAAAGATAAGTTTAAAACCCTTTATAAATATTCTGCACTAAAATACTGTGCCAAAGTTTTCTCTTTTTTAACTTTAAAATATCAAGAAATGGAAATTCTCTACCTTAAAATGCTGAAGTTTTAGTTTTTTTCCCCCCTCTGGTTTGGTTTGTTTTTTTGTTTTCGGAGCTGGGGATCGAACCCAGGGCCTTGCGCTTGCTAGGCAAGCGCTCTACCACAGAGCCAAATCCCCAACCCCTGTTTTTTTCTTTTTAGACAGTCTCACTAGGACACACTGGCTGGCCTGGAGCTCAGAGATCCAGTGACCCGTGCCTCTATGCCCAGCAAGCGACTTAAATCCTAGCTGTAGAGAATGAGATGTTCCCAGTAGGGCTGTGTATTCTGTGAGTGGCCCTGGCTGCAGGCAGGGCGTTGGCTGGCAGTCTTCCCAGGGGCCCAGATGCTTGCTTGTAATAAAACATTGCTTCACCTGTCTCCTCTGCAAGGGAAGACTAGTGAGCTCACAGCGCCATTCCCAACCTTGATTTCTATACCACAGTCTCGTGCTTTTTCTTTTTTATAACAAGTTGGGGGAGGGTTTGTTGTTGATTGATTTATTTCATGTGTATGAGCACACTATAGTTGTCTTCAGACACACTGGAAGAAGGCATCGAGTCCCTTTACAGATGGTTGTGAGCCACCATGTGGTTGCTGGGAATTGAACTCATAACCTCTAGAAGAGCAGTCAGTGCTCTTAACCACTTAGCCATCTCTTTGGTCCCCTAATTCCATTTTTTTTTTTTTTTTAGTTTGGTTCTGGCATCTCATTTCTACTCACCCTGAAGTTGACCCGAGAGTAATTGTCAAATACTCTGTTTAAAAGTAGAAGAGACCTGGTGAGGGTCTTGTCTAATGTCAGCACTGGGGAGGCTGAAGTATTGGCACCAGTGTTCTGCCACTGAGAGAACTGCTTGGTGAGAAAAGATAGTAACCATGCCTGCCCAAAATTGTTCCACTCACTAGAACAAGACTTCAAAAGGGATAAGATGCTAAATTTTTATTTCTGTCGTATTTTTTCTATGCGTGTTTTATCACAATTTAGACAAAATTTTTTAAACCAGGTATGGTAGTGCACACTCGTTAACTCCAACCTTCAGGAAATAGAGGGAGACTGAAAATCCAAGGTCACTCTCAACTGCAGAGCAAGTCTGAAGCCTGCCCGTCTCAAAAAATTGTTTGTTTTTTTTAAATAGTACATTACCTCTACAGGATACACACGATCAAACAAAAGCTGTTCTCAATAACCGTCAGATCGGTTGGGAAGGGTGCAGGCACTGGTGGTGTGTGTGTGTGAGAGAGAGAGAGAGAGAGAGAGAGAGAGAGAGAGAGAGAGAGAGAGAGAGAGAGACAACCTCAGTTCACTGGTTTGGCTAGTCTCTGTATAAGCCAGCTTGCTTTGGGAACTCTGTATCTCCACTTCACCAGGCTGGAATTACAGGCCGGCAGCCATGTCCATCCAGGATTCCTGGGGCAAGTACTTTAACCACCAAGCCATTTCCTTAGCCCTTACGTTTTTGTAAATGAAAATAATTTCCCCTGATAGTGTGGTGGTGCATGCCTTTAATCCCGGCAGAGGCAAGCAGGTCTCTGAGTTCCAGGACGGCTGATCTACCTAAAGAGACCCTCTCACATCATTTCCACTGGCTTTAAGGTGATGTCTTTGTTTTCATTTCCCTAGGGGCCTGACCTACAAGGACTCTGGAGTAGACATTGCAGCTGGAAATATGCTGGTTAAGAAAATTCAGCCTTTAGCCAAAGCTACCTCCAGACCAGGTAAATTAGACCCTGTATTCTGCTAATAGATAAATGGTATCGTGAATTGATCGGGGCCTTACATTTAGCTGAGGGAAGTTTTTCAAATTATTGCTAGGTTTCGTGTAAGTTATTCCTAAGCCAAGGACATGCTTGATTAGTTTTCTGTATACATGGAACTCTCTCAGAAAAGGTAGTCTTGCGCTATCCATTATCAGGAAGAAATGGTGCCCCAAGTTGTGGACTTATCAGTTAAAGTGCAACAAGTAGTCTGTTCTCTCTCTGACAGGCTGCAGTGTTGACCTTGGGGGCTTTGCTGGTCTTTTTGATTTGAAAGCAGCTGGTTTCAAAGATCCTCTTCTGGCCTCTGGAACAGACGGTGTTGGAACTAAACTAAAGGTAACCAGACACTTGTGATCACAGGCTTTGTGAAAGAGAAAAGGGAATTTGCCTTTCAAACGAGTTTTATGTTTATCAAA
Source organism: Rattus norvegicus (assembly GCF_021556685.1). Lineage (NCBI taxonomy): Eukaryota > Metazoa > Chordata > Mammalia > Rodentia > Muridae > Rattus > Rattus norvegicus. The sequence goes on along the minus strand of NC_141544.1, from coordinate 44,517,390 downwards.
TTTCTTCTTAACATGCATGAGCTAACAAGAGCCATGGCGACTAACCACTCATTGTGGCCACGTAGCTTAGTTGCACATTTTAAACACCAGTGTTCTAGAAAGGGGCCCACTATAGCTCGGGATATAGTGATGCAGGGATGCAGTGTTGTCTGTGCTGAGGTTCTGAGCAGCCAGCCGAGGTAGTGGGGTTTGCAGAGCCCTGGGTGAGCCAAGATAGGAGGTAGAACTTACGGGTGTGGTTGTTTGTGTTCTGCAGATTGCCCAGCTGTGCAATAAGCATGACTCCATCGGTCAGGATCTGGTTGCGATGTGCGTGAACGACATCCTCGCACAAGGAGCAGAGCCCCTCTTCTTCCTTGACTACTTTTCCTGTGGAAAACTTGACCTTAGTACAACTGAGGCTGTGGTTGCTGGAATTGCTGCAGCTTGCCGACAGGCTGGGTGTGCTCTCCTAGGTACGGCCCATTGACCCACAGGACCTCCCTCTGTACTGCCTGTCGGTCATGAGAGCTTAAATGGGGTTTGTGGGGGGTTGGGGATTTGGCTCAGTGGTAGAGCGCTTGCCTAGCAAGCGCAAGGCCCTGGGTTCGGTCCCCAGCTCCAAAAAAAAAAAAAAAGAAGGAAAAAAAAAAAAGAGTCCAAAGCCACCTTGGGCTATATAATAAATGGGGCTTGTGGTGGCTAGACATCACCCAACAGGAAAACAAAATGCACAGAAAACCGCCTGCGTTAATTTTAGACCCCTCTCCCTTCTCACACTGCCCAGCCACCAGGCAGGCTTATCTTTTCTGTTCATCTTCAGGTTTCTCAAGAGCCTCCCTGGGCAGGCTTAGGCCTTTTCCTCCTACAGCAGGAGAGATGGTGGCCCCTGGAATTGCATATATTAAACTATAGTTTCCTTAGAAGTGACATAAACAGAAAATGTAACCAGTTGGTGATGGTGCTCTTTGAATCCCAGCACTCAGGAGGCAGAGGCAGAGGCAGAGGCAGAGGCAGAGGCAGAGGCAGAGGCAGAGGCAGAGGCAGAGGCAGGAGGATCTCCGTGAGTTCAAGACCAGCCTGGTCTACAGAGCTAGCTCCGAAATAGCCAAGGTTACACAGAGTGAACTTCTCTGGTGCAGAGTTGGACCTCTCTGGTGTGGAGGTGGGCCTGGGATGTCACCTCAGTTTTAAGACATTCTGCTTAACCAGATGTGAGGGAGTTTTGTTTTGTTTTGTTTTTTAGCAAAATTAATTTTTAGGTAGACCAAGGAAGGAATAGAACTATTTCTGTCACATTTCGGGGTTGATGCAGTGCTGTGTGCCTATAATCCTTGGTGGCTGAAGCAGAAAGATTGCTGAGATTTTGAGCCAGCCTAGGCTACATAGCAAGACTCTTGTCTTAGTGGAGAAAACAAATACTTATATATCTGTAGACAAATCAGAGCTCAAGTCCAAAAAATGCCTTTCAACTGTTTTTACAGCAGTTCTCTGCTGGAGTCGGCTTCCCTCTTCTACCTACTTGTGCTGTGCATCTAGCAGTCATGCATTATGCCATGTATGAAGGCATTACAGGAAGGTGGTGTGATCGTAAGGCCCGGGGGCCTGGCTCAGCAGTTAAGAGTACTTGCTGCTCTTCCAGAGAACCTGAGTGTCGGTCCCAGAGCCCACAGCATCAGCCTGCAGTAACTCCAGTTCCAGGGGATCCAATGCCCTCTTAAAATCAAACACGGAAGTGCTTGTGAAGCCACAGTCCTGTGGCATGTTGTGAAACCACCTGATTATGCACGAGCCAGGGTGGAGATGTCTGATGGCCGTGTAAGGCCTGCAGCATCACCTCCTCACTGTTCATAGACATCAGCTCTCTCCCCAGAAACCAGGCAACAAATTCAGTCCTAGATAAAGCTGTGCACTGATTGACTGTCTGATGTGGCTTCCGTCACTGCAAGCATATTCCTAAGGATTGTCCTTGTCCGTGTCCTTCCAGGTGGGGAGACAGCAGAGATGCCCGACATGTACCCCCCTGGAGAGTATGATCTTGCCGGATTTGCTGTTGGTGCTATGGAGAGACACCAGAAGCTCCCTCAGCTAGAAAGGATCGCCGAAGGAGATGCCGTTATTGGAGTGGCTTCATCTGGTCTTCACAGCAATGGCTTTAGCCTTGTGAGGAAAATTGTGGAGAGGTCTTCACTCCAGTACTCCTCTCCAGCACCGGGTGGTTGTGGAGATCAGACTTTAGGTAAACGGACTCTTGCTCTCATACTTGGAAATGTCTGAGCAAGCGCTTGAAGGGCAAACCCAGATTACCTAGAACTAGGGTGGAAGGGTTGCACTGACCTCGGCTTTGCTGCCTGGACGACATGACAGAGCCTCTGCAAGAGCCATCATTGTCCATTTCAGAATGGCTTCTACGTTTGGGTTTCGAGCGTGTGGGCTAAGTTTGTGTTATCTCTCCAATCCACAGGGGACTTACTTCTAACTCCAACCAGGATCTACAGCCATTCACTGCTGCCTATCATACGTTCAGGACGTGTCAAAGCTTTTGCTCATATTACTGGAGGTGGATTGCTGGAAAACATCCCCAGAGTCCTCCCTCGGAAGCTTGGAGTAGATTTAGGTAAGCTCATTCGCTGGCATTCATCCCAGTCCTCGCTCAGGAATCTGAAGTGGATCAATAGATAAGCTTGAAGGGAAAACATGTACTGTGTGGTGAGTGCATGCATGATCAGACATGTACTGTGAGTATGTGCACAGTCATACATGGTGGTGTCAGGCTATGCAGTCATACATGGGAGGTCAGTGGGTGGGTGGGTGGTTTTGTTTTTGAGATAGGGTTTCTCTTTGTAGCCCTGGTTGTTGTGCTGGATCTCTCTCTCTCAGGAGTCAGGTGGCCTTGAACTCATGGAGATTTCCCTCTGCCTCTGGAGTGTGTACCCCACCATATACAGCCTCATATAATGTTTTTTAATGCATTCTCCTATATATCGACTATGATCTATCCCATGAGGTTAAGTGTGGCGTTTTTCACTCTGGCATCATGAGGCATTCAAAAAGTTTCTTATTTTGAATTAGGGATGCACAACCCATATAGCCTTATTCCTGAAGCCTTTTCTTTTTTCTTTCCCAGAGCTGGGGACCGAACCCAGGGCCTTGCGCTCGCTAGGCAAGCGCTCTACCGCTGAGCTAAATCCCCAACCCCACCTTTTCATTTTTTTAGTTATGCATAATCTCTCTCTCTGTAATCCAGGCTAGCCTTGAGCTTTCTGCCTCAGCTCCCTGGGTGTCCTACTGGGCTCAGCTTGTATCTTTTTATTGTCAGTTTTTCAAAAAGCTTTCTTTCTTTTTTTCTGAAGTAAGAATTTGGCTCCTTATTAATGCAGTGTCTACTTTCTCAGTGGCACCATTGCCTGTGAGAGAGTATTCTGATTTATAACCAGGCAGCTTTCAACTTTACATTGCTCTTGGCCTTTGACCTCTGAGGTCATGGTGAGCATTTGTGATGGCTGAATCTTCTGAACTCACTCAGCTTCCAAATGGAATTGAACCTAATGGAGAGCTGGAGAGACAGCTCAGCAGTCAGGAGCACTTGTCGCTCCACAGGGGAGCCAGGTTCATTTCCCAGCACCCACATGGCTGCTTACAGCCATCCCCAACTCCATTTCCATGGGATCTGACCCCTCTTCTGAGCACCAAGGCACAAGGCACGTGTGGTGCTGCCCAGACTCACGTGCATGTAGAGTAGTAATAAACCTGACGGGAAAGACCTGTCGGCAGGCAGCACTTTCAAATTACATCTTTTAGAAAGATGTATTTATTTTATGTATATGAGCACATGGTCGCTGTCTTCATGTACACCAGAAGAGGGCATCCAATCCCATTACAGATGGTTGTGAGCCACCATGTGGTTGCTGGGAATTGAACTCAGGACCTCTGGAAGAGCAGTCAGTGTTCTTAACCACTGAGCCATCTCTCCAGCCCCTTTAAATTACATTTAAAAAAACAAAAAACCAAAACCTGATTATCAATCAGGCCAAGTGTGGTAAACGCACTTTAATCCCCTCAGTCTGGAAACAGAGGCAGATGAATCACCATGAGTTCAAGACCAGCTTTATCTACATAAGGAGTTCCAGGTCAGCTAGGACTATAGAATGAGACCCTGTTTCAATAGCCAAAAACTGTTATCATTTAGGTCTGCTAAGTAAGTAGAAGGAACCAACAGTCCACTCTGGTGTCTGGGCAGGAGACATGGAGACATGTTCTTACAGAGGACCTGCATTCAGCCCTCCTCCACATGGCAGCACACAACCATTTGTAACTCCAGCTCCAAGGGCACCAAGCACACATGTGTTGCACATGCATACATACAGGCAGAGCACTCACACACACAAAATATATGTCTCTAGAGAACATATGTACCACTGCATGACCTGCATGGAATGTTGTAGGTGCCTTCCCCTCAAGAAATTTTAAATAAAAATCAACCTTAGCGTTTTTTTGCTGTGATAAAGGCCGAGACCATAACAATTTATCTTACAACTCTCAGGCCTCACTCCATCTCTGAGGGAAGTCAGGGCAGGAACTCACGGCAGAACCTGGAGGCGGTAACTGAGTCAGAGACCATGGAGTGGTGCTGCTTACTGGCTTGTGGCTTACTCAGCCTGAATTCCTGTTCCACCCAGGACCACTGGGTCAGTGAGCTGGCCCTCCTCCATCAGTCACTAAAAAGTGGCCCTCAGGCTTGTGTACAGCCAATGTGATGGAGGCACTCCCCTCTCAGATCATTCTAGCTTGTGTCCAGTTGACAGAAAATTCCAACCAAGACCAAAGCTCAATCTTTTAGAGTCATCCTAAATAGTTCAGAATAGATTTTGTAAATCAAATCCTATAACCCGTACTCCCAGAAAAAGTATCCATATTACTTTATTATTGAAGGACTTTGGCCAGTGTCTGTAACACCTTGATGTGTCTGAGAGGTTTGACGTATTGCTTGTGACAAAGGAGGAGCTGCAAGTCAGCTTAGAATGTAAATTTTAAAAGAAATTCAGGGAACAAAGTATTTATCAGAAAGTGATCTGTAGTGGAACTGCCCTCCAAGTAGCTCTGCACAGTATTTAGGGCACATCTTGTCATCACTGAGACTCAGCTAAACGTTTACAAAAGGTGGCATGCCAGTCTCTGCTGTAATCAGCTAGCACATCTGAACCATTAGGAGTTCCAAAGGTGCAGCAAGTTCATGGAGCATAGAACATACATACCTCCTCCACGTATCAGCGCCGACTAAATGGAGCTGAAAGGACCGTTAATAGTTCAGGTCTGTACATGATAGCAGTCTCTGTATGGGACAGTGGATTAATCATTAATAGTTCAGGTCTATACATGATAGCAGTCTCTGTATGGGACAGTGGATTAATCATTAATAGTTCAGGTCTATACATGATAGCAGTCTCTGTATGGGACAGTGGATTAATCATTAATAGTTCAGGTCTGTACATGATAGCAGTCTCTGTATGGGACAGTGGATTAATTGGGCAACTCTTGTTTTAAGATGCCTATACCTGGAGGGTCCCCAAGGTCTTCTCATGGCTACAGCAAGAAGGACAGCTCTCTGAAGAAGAAATGGCCAGGACATTCAACTGTGGGGTTGGAGCTGCCCTGGTGGTATCAAAGGACCAAACAGAGCAGATTCTCCATGACATTCGGCAGCACCAGGAAGACGCCTGGGTGATAGGCAGTGTCGTTGAGTGTCCCGAAGGTAATGGCTCCTTCTTAGCTTTTACGTTCACAACCTTGACTGCCTCAGCTCTCTGCCCGTCGGGCTCTGTGGCCTTTCTTCACACTGCCGTAGCATGTCCTTACCCTGTGCACCATGAGTCATCCACACTGGTGCAGGAACACATGGTTTCCACTGTGGAGCTTTGGGATCTCTGGGTACTAGTCACACGCACAGCCATGCTGCACAGGACTATTTCCCAGAATAAAGTCACTACACGAAACACCTCATGGTTCTACCACCCTGACCAGTTCTCTGTATTGCTCAGAACTCATCAGAATTTGACAGGGTGGCAGACAGAGCCATGCAGATAGCGAACAGTGATGCTGGACACCTTGCTTCTGTCTGTCTACTCTGTGCTGTGTAGGTTTTCTTTACAGGCAGGTTCTCCAGGGCTGCACAGTAACATCCTCAGCTTACACTGTAGTTAGAAGCCCTCCCATTCTCAAACAGCATCCTCTGTCATCCTCGAAGGGCCTTGCTGGTCGCATGCCTCCCACAAGGCCAGCATGTCAGCACTGTGGGCTCATGAGAAAGGTCGACGGGCTGGGAGAACACGGGCAGGCATTATTTTAAATAGCTCTGCCTCGGTGTGCTGGTGTACTCTACAGTAGCTCTTACTTGAAGCAGCAATTACGTATGTTCACCTTCAGTATGTTTTTAAAAGTGAGACATGGTGTTACTTCTTGGTATTTTAGTTCCTGAATATTTTACTTTGAGCGGAAAATACAATACTCTAAAGTTTTCTTATGATGTTTTCTATTATTCCTGTTAATTCATAGTTGTTCTTATTTATGTATTCATATGATTGAAATGAAGATTCCCCTCGTGTCAGAGTTAAGAATCTGATTGAAACCATGCAAACAAAGGGGTCAGTGGTGACAAACGGCTTCCTGAGAAGTAATTTCCCTAGCCAGCAAAAGAAAGCAAGAGTGGCTGTCCTAATATCTGGAACAGGTAAGACCTGGCTTCTTACCACCCCCGTTCACACAGACTGGATGGGGAGGAGTGTGATAAGAAAGATGCTTCAGCAGAGCCTGGGAGGTGGGGATGGCTGAAGGAAAGTAAGACAAAAGGCAGCCTTCAGTCCTAGCACTGGGAGGCAGAGGCAGGCAGATTCCTGAGTTCAATGCCAGCCTGGTGTACATTGGGAGTTCCAGGCCAAACAGGACTACACAATGAGACCCTGCCCCCAGAAACAGCCAGGAGAGACTCCTCGGCATTGAGGACACTTGCTGTTCTTGCAGAGGACCTAGGTTTTAATTCCCAGCACCCACACAGTGATTCACAACTGTCCCTACTCCAGGGCATCTGACGCCCTTTCTGCAGCAGGCACACGTGTGCATATACCACGTGCAGGCAAACCACTCATGCACATGAAATAAAATCTTAAGAGTAAAATGTAAGGAAAGGATTAGGACTCCACCTCTTTTGTGTCTCGATAGATGAAAACCTTAAAAATTGAAATAATGATTACATGCAGTCAGCTAAGTGTGAGAAATGGTAAATGTTATTGACCTGGCATTTTAGCCTCTATATGTCTTACTTTGAGAATAAAATGTCTATAAAATTGTCTTTTATTAAAAGTAAGACCTGGGTAGGAGAACATTTGATTCTATTGGTCACCACAGTGACTTTGCTATTGGCTTTCAGAATGACCACGTAACCCAGGCTGGCCTGGCCACAGCTTTCCTAGTACAGGGATTTAGCGGGGGCCACCACATCCAGCTCTGTTTTTTCTCACAGTAGCATTGCTCTGAACAGCATGTTGGAGGCACCCAAGCATGGCTTTAGAGGATGGCCGCTGTACCGCGCCTGCCCTGCAGGGTGCTCTTACAGTTTGAACATATTTTAGGCCCACGGTTAAAGCAGAGAGGCTGCTGTGAGGAGCAAGGGCATTGTGAGGAGGACTGAGCTATCAGAAGTGTCAGCTCACTTGCTTTTCCTGCTTTTTCAGGGTCGAACCTCCAGGCACTCATAGACAGCACTCGGGATCCAAAAAGCTCCTCACACATCGTTCTTGTCATCTCCAACAAAGCTGCAGTTGCTGGCTTAGACCGAGCAGAGCGAGCTGGCATTCCCACCAGGGTGAGTAGCTACAGAGAAAAGGCCTTTGCAGCCAGTCAGGCCTGGAGCCTCGGATGTCCCACTGTGCCCACACCTCCAGCCCTGCAGGCTGTGCTTAAACTCACACTCTGCTTTCACGGGGCTACAGGTGGTCCTGTAATCGTGGAACTTCCCAGTTTGGGGTGGGTGCTGGGTTCCTCAGCCACCCTCTAGAGGCTGCACTATTACCACTGAAGCGTGGTCTCTGCAAGGTTGTGTTTAAATTATTGTGAATCCTCGGAAATGGGCTATTTACCGCTTCCTGTTACAGGTGATTAATCATAAGTTATATAAAAGTCGTGTCGAGTTTGACAACGCAGTTGACCATGTCCTGGAAGAGTTCTCAGTAGACATAGTCTGTCTCGCAGGATTCATGAGGATCCTCTCTGGCCCGTTTGTCAGAAAATGGGATGGTAAGTTACAGTTCTCCAGTTCTCGCACACCAGGGTGTGAACGTGGACTGTGACTAGATCCCTTGGCTTTGTAGAAAGTGCCCAGACTAATTCACTGAGCAGGCTGCTCAGCTGTCCAACTGGCTGTCACTAATCACTCTCTCCATTACTGCAAAGACACACTTTACTGTCAGTAGAATCGGGAAGTCAACAAGAAGTGAGACTCAGTCCACACTGTAACCCCAATGTCGTGAAGCTGAGGCAAGAGGCCAAGCGTGGTCGATAGGACATACTCTCTTGAAAGCAAAGTGAGGAGTGGGAGAAAAATGAGAGGAATCCCAAGAAGAGAGAGCTGGGCAGAGATCAGCCTTAATGTAATCAGTTTAAGGTCAAGACCCAGTCTCAAAACCAAGAGCTGGCAGCTGGAGAAATTTTGTGGTTGAGAGCACTTGTTGCTCTTACAGAGGACCTGAGTTCAGTTCCCAGCACCACCCACATGACAACTCACAGCCATCTGTAACTCCATTTCCAGGGACCAGGCACATTTCTGGTGCTCAGACACACACGCAAGCAAAACACTCATAATAAGATAATGGAGGACAGCACTAGCTGGGGGCTGTTTCTGTGGGAGAGCGCTTACCGCCTACCTGGCGTGTACCACAGAAAGAAATGAGAGCCATGCTCTCCTGTGTGACACATAGAGGACGACAAGGAAGGTGTCGTTGCTAAAAATATACCACCTCTATGGTCTCTTGCTTCCTTTTTCCCTTGCTCTCTATCTACTTCGTGAACATGGAGCAGTGGGTCCCCTCGGCATGCCTGTGGTAGTCAGAGGACACTTTGTAGGATCGGTGCCTCCTCCCACTGTGCGTGTCCTGGGGATTGGGCGAGGATCATCCATCAGGCATGGTGGTGGGCACCCTCTTCCCTTCTCAGCCATCTTGCCAGCCCTGCTCTCTTCCTTAAGACCTCTGACTACAGCCTGTTGTGGTCATTCGTCTGCACATAATGGGTACCCTCCCTCCAGAGTTTATTTCCTAAGGTAAACATAGTTATCCCTTGATCCCTTAGCAGGGTAAACAGGATCTGAGATTCCTGACTACTACTTCTTTGCTTTCTAGGGAAAATGCTCAACATCCACCCGTCCTTGCTCCCTTCTTTTAAGGGTTCAAATGCTCACGAGCAGGTTCTGGAGGCTGGAGTCACCATTACTGGGTGCACCGTACACTTTGTAGCTGTGAGTATATCTGTTCCTACCAAACTTTGGCCCTGGTGTCTGGGTGCAGTGTACCTGGCTAGGGAGCAAGGTTGCAAACATTTGCCTCCTCCTTCCTTTTCCAGGAAGACGTAGATGCCGGGCAAATCATCCTACAGGAAGCTGTCCCTGTGCAGAGGGACGACACTGTTGCAACACTGTCTGAACGCGTCAAGGCAGCAGAACATAAGATATTTCCTGCAGCCCTCCAACTGGTGGCCAGTGGGGCTGTGCAGCTGGGAGAAGACGGCAAGATCCACTGGGCCAGAGAGCAGTAGCCCGTCCTGAGCAGGAGGGCCAGTGCCGAGAGAGAAGCAGGGCTTGCTGGGTGCCTTTTCTTCTCTTTTTCTTCCCCAGAGCTGAGGACCAAACCCAGAGCCTTGCACTTGCTAGCAAGCACTCTACCACTGAGCTAAATCCCCAGCCCTGCTGGGTGCCTTTTCATCGTGGCCATGGCCCAAACTTATATACCTGCTAGTAAAAAGTCTTTAATCCTTACCAGCCGCCATGTTTTTAATAAATAGGTTCATTAAAAACAAAACGTATTTATCATTTTTTAAGACATCCAGAAGTAGGAAGGTCTGGGCTGCCAACATACTGGGCACATACAAACCCAGACGAGAGCTCCAGGCTTACTGCTTACCATGCTTTTCTGCAGGGACTCGTGGACCAAAGATGACTACACTCAGCCCAGAGCCAGCCAGCATGAACTGCTGAGCAGCTCCCATGGTATAAGGAGAGTCCAGCCTGCACAAGTGGATCCCTTACCTAAGGGCACCAGAGACCATGCTGAAACCTCTCTTATGCTTTAAATTCAGAACAGCAGCAGATCCTTAAACTGTAGCCTAAAAGAGGAGGATAAGAAACCCAGACGTGGTGGCACATGACTTTAATCCCAGCGCACAGGAGGCAGAGGCAGGCAGATCTTGCTGTTCAAGGCCAGCCTGGTCTACAGAGTGAGTTCCAGGACAGCCAGGACTACACAGAGAAACCCTATCTCAAAAAAGCAAAAAGAAAAGAAAAAAAAGGTATGATTTGGAGGAAAATGGCCTGGGTCCAAAAGCAGCAGAGACCTGCTATGCTGACAGACCCTGACCGCCACCTCTGAGGCAGGTGGGGCGCCCCAGGCCTGTGCCACACACCATTACAACTTTTCCCTGCGACTTGTAAGAAACCAGCATCAAATGGGTCTGTGGGTCTAAACAGTGGACTAGGTTGATCTGCCTGACCCCTTGAATCTGATCGCTGGGATCCACAAGACAGGAGACAACCTACTCCACAAGTATGTACCACAGCATACAAAATACAAAACTGCACACACAAAATAACCAGTGTAATGAGATTTTCAAAACCAGATGTAGCACACACCTTTAATCTCAGTGCTTGGGAGGCAGAGGCAAGTAGATCTACAGCCTGGTCTACAGAGTTTCAGGGCAGCCAGGGCTATGGAGTAAGATTTGTCTGCAACACTGAAGTAAGTTATTAAATATATTGTCTAATAATAATAAAGTTTAAGAACCAGAACAGCCAGTTCTTCCTCACTTTCTTCACCCATGGTGGAAGCAATGCTGACAATGAAGTTCTTAGACGCTACCACTCACTTTTCTTGGTTGGTTGGTTGGTTGGTTGGTTGGTTGGTTGGTTGGTTGGTTTTCTCTTTCTCTGGTGTTTCTGAGACAGGGTTTCACTATGGACCTCTGGCTGTCCTGGAGCTCACTGTGTAGACCAGATCAGACCAGAACTCACAGAGATCCTCCTGCCTCTGCTGGGATTAAAGGTGTGCCACTAATTTTTTTTTTTAATATGTCTTTAGGATGGGGTGTGGTGGCACATGACTTGAAACCCATCCCACCATTCAAGAGACAAGAGGCAGGGGAATCTCTGAGTTCAAGGCCAGCCTCGTCTACATAGCAAGTTCTAGAATAGCCAGAGATACACACTGAGATCCTGTCTCCAAAAACAAACGAACATAATAAAAATCAGGCTACATGGTTTTGGTTTTGGTTTTGAAATTTGCTGTAGGTTCATACCTAACCTGACCTAAGTTCACCGGCATTTCAAAATTCAACTCCTGAGTACCTGTCTGCCTCTCAAGTGCCTGGAATACCAGGGCTTTTTTCAAATGGATACACATAACAGTTTTTCTACTGAAGGCATATGTACAACTATACACTACGCTTGTCACAAGCCAGAGCTCAGGGGATGTCCCCAGTACTCTGCAGAGACCCTCCCCCCCACTCCTGCCCTTGGGCCATCCCCACTGTGAGGAATCGCTCCTCTGACTTTCTTAAGGTTGTTCTGCCTACTTCTCTCTTATTTAAAATCTCTAATAACTTAAGTAATTGGTCCAGGAATGGTTGTATATGCCTTCCATCTGACGATTGAGGCAAGGCTGCAAAGTGAGACCCTGTCTCAGTATGTATATATCAATATATTTATATACTTTAATATGTAGTAAAAAATAGCCAAGTAACAGGGATTTCTCTTTGGAAATAAACATGAAAATAAACTGTCTTCTAATTGGTTTTGCCTGATCCTAAGCTCTTAAATGAACTGAGATTCCCAAAAAGCCACATCTTTGTTACAGACATTCCTTCCACCAGGCTGAGGGACTCTGAACTCCTGTGATTGTGTGTGGAGAGCTGGAGAGTAGGTCCAGAGCCCACCTTGTTGGGCTAGCGTAGCCCCTTAAGAGTTATGTACTCCCACCTCTGTGAGTGACCTGACATCTTTGAGACTGTCAGGTAAAAGGCTTTTGGAATGAGTATATTCCTAGCTTCTAACAAGACACAATAGGTTTCCTAGCAGATATTCCAGGAGTGTATTTGAGAGACATCTTGATTTATAATTTTCTTTGTTCTGCTATTATAAAAACATTACAAAACTTACTGTGACAGAACATGAAAATGGGGGTTACCTGAATATGTTCTTGGGTCATTTGCCTCTAGAATGAACAGTCTCTTGTTCCTTTAAGGAAGGAGGTGTGTGTGTGTGTGTGTGTGTGTGTGTGTGTGTGTGTGTGTGTGTGTGTGTGTGTGTGTTTGAATGGATATGAGCATATATTTGTGTGTGTGGGGGTGTGAGTGTAAATGTATGAGTGAGTGAATATGTGTGTGTGGGTCTGTATGAGTATACATGTGTGAATGTGTGAGTATATATATGAGCGCTCACACATGCACATTTATTTGAGCATCAACATCTATATAAATGGAATACCACAAGATGTCTACTTTCTGTTTAGCTTTGTTGGCTCACATTAATGTGAGATGCATATTGTATGTTTTTGTGAATCACAATTCATTGTACCACAGTTTACTTAGCTGAGGTCATCTGAGCATGTCCAGTCCAGAGCTGTAATAATGACCACTGTTCACCTGATCCTTCTCTTGGCTTTTCTATCCTGAGCTGGCTTCTCTTGCTGGGAACACACCTTTAATCAGCACTCGGGAGGCAGAGGCAGGTACATCTCTTGAGTTTGAGGCCAGCCTGATCTACAGATAGAGTTCCAGGACAGACGGGGAAACCCTGTCTCAGAAAACAAAAAAACAATAAAAACAAAGAACAAGGCCTTACTATGTAACCCTGAGTGCCTTGGAATTTGCTGTATCAACCAGGCTGGCCTTGAACTCTAGATGGTTTTCGATGGTTTGCGTTCACTTGAGCCAGGGAGTGGCACTACTAGGAGGTGTGGCCTTGTTGGAGTAGGTGTGTCACTGTGGATGTGGGCTTTAATACCTTGTCCTAGCTGGCTGGAAGTCAGTCTCCCACTAGCCGAGTTCAAATGAATGAAGACACAGAACTCTCAGCTCTGCCTGCACCATGCCTGCCTGGATGCTGCCATGTTCCTGCCTTGATGATACTGGACTGAACCTCTGAACCTGTAAGCCAGCCCCAATTAAATGTCCTTTATAAGAGTTGCCTTGGTCTTAGTGTCTGTTCACAGCAGTAAAACCCTAACACAAACTCCTTGAGATCTACCCTGTGCCTGCCTCCAGAGGGCTGGGATTAAAATAAAAGCGCCCAGCTTTTATTAAACCCTTCTCATCTTCTAGTATGTCTAATTTGCAAGTGCAACTTGTTAGGTATGCAGGCTCAGGAAAAATAAAACAGTATATATAGGGTCTACACCATGCCTGGTTCCAGATGTGAGCAGAAGTTCACAGAAAGAAAAACACCTACGTTAACATATTCTACAAGGATGAGTTGACTGGGTAGATCAATGACTATGGAGAACTGGAATGTTATAGGTCCAGAGTCATTGTCCTGCACAGCCTCAGTCCTTTGAGTAGCCATCAATGGCCTACCCGAATATTAACGAGCACCTGGTGACTGATAGGTAAATCCTTCTGACATATGTGAACAGACACTTAGCTTCCAGGCACTCAAAAGCTAAGAATGTTATTAGATAGTATCAAAGCCTACAACAGAGCTCTCTCTTTGCTGTAAGCATCTAAAGATGTCTTGATTTAATATTTTCTTTATTCTGTTAACAGACATGGTGACACGCCCTTATAACTCCAACATTAGTGAGGCAGAGGCAGGAGGATATCTGTGAGTTGCAGGCCAGCCTAATCTACATAGGTGTCTGTATACTCCATTGTCAATTCTGTACTGGCAGAGAGCTAAATGCTAGCAGGATCTTGGTACTGTACTTCTGTGGCCCCTCTCTGTCTCATATTTTGTAATATTTGCTCTTCCTTACATGCCTAAGGCAATCTAGAATCATATCTGGTTGTAATAAAGACCTGACAGCCAATAACTGGACAGGAAGTAGAAGGCAGACTTTCTGGGCAAAGAGAGGGATGCTGGGAGAAAAGGAGTCACCAGCTGTACTGGCTGGTTCTGTGTGTCAACTTGACACAAGCTGGAGTTATCACAGAGAAAGGAGCCTCCCTTGAGGAAATGCCTTCATGAGATCAAGCTGTAAGGCATTTTCACAATTAGTGATCAAGAGGGAAGGGCACCTTGTGGGTGGTGCCATCCCTGGGCTGGTGGTCTTGGATTCTGTAAGAGAGCAAGCTGAGCAAGCCAGGGAAAGCAAGCCATTAAGTGACATCCCTCCATGGCCTTTGCATCAGCTCCTGACCTGCTTGAGTTCCAGTCCTGACTTCCTTTAGTGATGAACAGCAATGTGGAAGTGTAAGCTAAATAAACCCTTTCTTCCCCAACTTGCTTCTTGGTCATGATGTTTGTTCAGGAATAGAAACCCTGACTAAGACACCAGCTGACTTGAATGCACGGACAGGCAGTAGACCTGGCCACGTGGCAGGATATAGGCCAGGATAAGTCAGGATAGAGTAGTCAGGAGAGCGCCCAACTAAAGCCTAAGCTTTAAAACATTAACGTGCGGGGTTGGGGATTTAGCTCAGTGGTAGAGCGCTTGCCTAGCAAGCGCAAGGCCCTGGGTTCAGTCCTCAGCTCCGAAAAAAAAAATATTAGCATGCCTCTGGGTCGTTATTTATACCATTGGTGGATCCAAGAAAGTCCCAATATACCCTGTCCCAACCAAACAAAAACTTCAACAAACTGTTGGGATATGGTGTTTGAGGCAACTGGACCTGTGTTCCTAAGCTGTGGCCATTCCCACTCAGCTCCTGAATAGACTCTTATTTCCTACACAGCAATCCATTCAGAGTCTTGAGATGTATCTCAGGGACAGAGGAAGATGCTTGTCCCATTTAAGTACAGCACTCAGGAGGCAGAGGCAGGCAGATCTCTATAGGCCAACCTGATCTATAGCATATGAGTTCCAGGACAGCCAGGGCTACACAGAAACCCTGTCTTGAAACAAAACAACAAAAACAAAAGGAATGTAGCATTTAACAGACAGTTCTACAAAGCCTTTAAATTGTATGCTTGCAGACTATCAACTTCCCCTCAACCCAACTAGCCAGAGTCGGAAACCTTTAACCCATTTTCTCAGCTTTGCTGAAAGCCTCCAACCTGTGGTCCCCACCCAGGTATTTGGTAAGTGTCTTGATCTGTGACTTTCTGTGTTCTATAGTTACTCATATACTTACTTCCACAGTGGAACTTGTTATTCTGAGCAACCTGAATTCTGCTTCCCAGTCATCATTTATATAGCTCAAAATAAACTATTTCTTTGTTTCTTCTCCTCCTGACCCCTAGACAGGGTTCTCTATAATAGCCCTGGCTATCCTGGAACTCACTTTGTAGAGTCCAGGCTAGCGTCAAACTCAGAGACCTGCCTGCCTCTGCCTCCTGAGTGCTGGGATTAAAAGTGTGCACCCGCATGCCTGGCTGAACTATTTCTTGCTCTTTTTGAGATGAGAGCTGGGTTTTTTGTTGTTGTTCTTGGCATGGATGATTTATTATATGTGAGTACACCGTCGCTGTCTTCAGACACACCAGAAGAGGGCGTCAGAGCTCATTACAGATGTTTGTGAGCAACCATGTGTTTGCTGGGATTTGAACTCAGGACCTCTGGAAGAACAGTCAGTGCTCTTAACCACTGAGCCATCTCTCCAGCATAGCATGGAATTTTTAACACAGAGTATTTATAGTCCAGTGCTTGGCAAAAAGCAAATGCTAAATACAAATTTATATTTGCTTTTCAAGATTTATTTTATTTTGCATCTCTGCGTGTTTTGACTGCATGTATACCTGGTGTCATAGAGGTCAAACAGGGCACTGGATCCCTTGGATCAGATAGTTATTCACCACCATGTGTGTGGTGGGAATCGAACCCAGGTCCTCTACAAGAGAAACAAGTGCTCTTAACCACTGGGCCAATTCACAGCCCCACATTTACTACTTTACTTTTTTCATTTTACCATTTTATGTGTGTAGTTGGCTCTTGTGCATGTATGTCTGAGCACCACATGGGTACCTAGTGTCCCTGGGACCAGAAGAAGACATCAGGTACTCTGGAACTGAGTTACAGACAGTTGTGAGCCATCATGTGGGTTCTGGGGATACCCAGAAGAGCAGCCAGTGCTCTTAACTGCCAAGTCACCTGTCCAGCCCACATCTACTATTTCCTAGTTTCTGACTTTACAGAGAAGTATCCCATCTAAGGTTCACAGAAGGTGTAATCAATAGGGTTCAAAGCCCAGGTTGGAAAATCCCCAAGTCATTGCTTTTGTCTTCAAAACAATCCAGAGAGAACCTGAGAGATGAATAAACCTGCAGTGCCTGGAAAACCCGGGTTCTATCCTCATGCCTCACAGCTCACAGCTGCCTCTAACCCTACCCGATACAAACACATGCATGCAGGCAAAACACCCACACACATAAAGTATAAATAAATAAAGAGGGCTGGAGCGTTGGCTCAGTGGTTCTATAACTCCAGAACACCATCCTCTAATCCCCATGAGAACTGCACATACCTGGTGCGTGCTCAAATCATCCATACACATAAACACAAATAAATAAATCAAGAAATTGCTCTATGAGGGGGTATGGCCATGCTTAATTCTATCAGTGATTGAACTTAAAACCAAAGACCTCTCATTTTCCCCCTCCTCTTCCAACTCCTGGCCACTTGTGGTGCTCAATGGGGTGAGGTATAGTATGACTGGCAGAGACCTGAGAGAACCTGCCTTGCATGCAGGTTTTATATCCCCAGCATTCCATGAACAAGTGGCAAGGGATGATGTAATCCTAGTACCTGGAAAATGGAAGCATAGAGAATGTGCAACTCAAAGTCCTCCTGGGTGTGAGGCCAGCCTGGGCTAAGGGAGACAGAGTGTCAAAAAATAACCATTCAACCAAACAAAGCTTGGCTGAAAGACCACGTTTCTAGGCTTAAAGAAGCCTACTGACGGTGCAGGTGTGCCACAGAGGCAAACAGCCTAATCTTCTTCCATCTAAAACAATGTATTGTTTTAGATGGGGTCAATGCTCTCCAAAACACATACATGTTGTAGTCACAAGCCATAACTCCTCTTCAGGCCCTAATGCCTCTACGCCGCACCTGCCGGAGAACTACATTTCCCACAATCCAAATCTGCCGAACCCTGCCCTCGAAAGCGGGTGGAGGCGGGGCTTGTCGTCCCCCGTACAGCAACGGGCGTCCAGAGGTGTCTGTCCTCTGTTCCATGGGGTATGGTTCTATAAGAAAGAGACCGCTGTCCCTGGTGAGGGAAGCTGCCTGTCGTAGTAAGGTATGATGAGGGGCTCCACAGTGTAACGCAGCAGAGGGTCCAGTAGCCGAGGCCAGGACGGAGCAGGCCAAGCGTCATAGCACTGGAGCAGCTTAGGCTTCGGGCCGCTCAGCCCCCATCCGGTCTGTGAAGGTGAGTTGCGGGTACAGTGGACTGACACTCTTCTAAGATACCCCTCGTTACAGTGAGCATAACCACCAGCATCCCAGACAACTCTAAAATCCACTGAGCCCTATATTGTGAAATCGGTGCTCCCATGACTTCAAAAAACGCACCTTACATCCAAACGACCAGTAATTCTCCAGTATTTCGTTGTCTTTCGTCAGTGTTCAGTATCTTTCTCCACAGGACCATGCGTTTTTAAATACAGCAAAAGCTCTCTCACCTTTTATAGCCCTTCCTTGCCCTAGCACTTAGCAAATAGTGAGGTGCAGAGCTTAAAGTCAGTTACATTCCTGATTCTCTGTCCCATCTAGTATCACACTGGGTACTGGTCTGTATGTTTCCTGTTTGATATGCATTGGGTAAATACTTGGAATGGTGACAACCGTGCCATACTATATGAAAAACAAAAGACTATGCTACACTTGTGCAAAACAAAACAACAACACAAATTGCGCTCAAAGAAATGTGTAATTTTCTGAGTATAGCTAAGCCAAGTGTGGGGCTTGGGCGCTTGCCTTTAGTCCCAGCACTCTGGACACAGAGGCAGGCTGACTTGTGTGAGTTCAAGTCCAGCCTGGTCTACAGAATGAGTTCCAGGACAGCCAGAGCTATATAGAGAGACCCTGTCTAAAAAAACAAACAAACAAAAAGCAGTTCAGCTTTACTGTGCCCCATACCTAACCATTTGTCATACCTTGCAATGTAATTTGGTTAACCTTAAAAGTTGCTTAACCTTCTGGACCTGTTTTCTTATAAGACAAGAAAATTAGATTAGATGGGTTCTAACAACTTTCTAGGTCTAAAATTTGTGCACTGGATCTGGGAGGTGGTGTGCATGCCTTTAATCCCAGAACAAGGAAGGTAAGGGCAAGTGGATCTCTCTGAATTCAAAGCCAGCATGGTCTCCAAAGTGAGTGGAGAGCAACCAGTGCTACATACAGAGAAACCCTTTCTGGGGAAAAAAAAAAAAACCTGTGTGCAGTGAGTAATAGAATTCAGGTCCTGTCACACCGTGTAATAGCTAAACACCATTGTCTATCTGCACCAGGAAAAGTGGTAGGTATTTATATATTTAGCAACACTGTTACAAAGAACTGGCTTTTCTTTTTTATATGCATATGGTATTTTGCCTGCACTGTGGCTGTGCACCATATGTAGCCAATGCCTGAGTGGGCCAGAAGGTGTCAGACCCCCTGGAACTGACAGGGACATTTGTTAGCTGTCATGTGGGTGCTGGGAACCAAACCTCAATCCACTCTCTCACCCGCAAGAACCAATGCTTACGAAAGACATGTAGCCCACACCCTTACTCGGTCATTGATACAAAGAAAATATCTGATCATACAAGTGTACCCAACTGCTCTTTGCTGACTTGTAGATCACCATTAAGAAGAATTCCAGAAACAATGGTAAACACAGTGTGCGCGAAGATGGCTCGGATCCTGAGACTACATCTAACAAATGCTTCCTTGATTCCTCCTGGGGTAAAACTGCTTTCAGATCCTGGATCTAGGATGATATCAACACATAAACCCAAGGAGCTCAGCGAATATTACAGGCTGCTGAATCTGAATGAAGGATGCTCTGCGGACGACATCAGGGAGGCTTTTCATAGGCTTGCCAAGCAGTACCACCCAGACAGCGGCTCTGCCGACGCTGATTCTGCAACATTCATAAAGATTGAAGAGGCTTATAGGAATGTGCTGTCCCACGTGATAAAACAGATGCAAGCCAGACAGAATAAGGCGGAAGATGCAGAAGAAGAAGCAGAAAAATTCAAATATAATACACCTCAGCACCGACATTACTTAAGCTTCGAAGGCGTTGGCTTTGGGACTCCAAGTCAGCGAGAGAAACAATACAGACAGTTTAGGGCAGACCGTGCGACCGAGCAGGTGATGGAATATCAGAGGCAGAAGCTTCAGAGGGAGTACTTCGCCAACAGCATAACTGTCAAAGACGTGTGGCAGAGCAAACAACAGAAGATAACCCAAGCCATGGACCGCCTGGTGGAGGATCTCATCCAGGAGTCCATGGCCAAAGGAGACTTCGACAATCTCAGCGGGAAAGGAAAACCCCTGAAGAAGTTTTCTGGCTGTTCGTATATTGATCCCATGACTCACAACCTGAACCGCATATTGATAGATAACGGATACCAACCAGAGTGGATTCTGATGCAGAAGGAAATTAAGGACACCATCGAGCAACTTCGAGAAGGTCTTTTGGTGTCGAGGAAGAAGCTTGGGAGCCCTCTGTCACCAGTAGGGCAGAAACAATGGACCCACATGTGTGAGCAGTTCCAAGAAGACATACGGAAGCTAAACAAGCGAATTAGTGATTTCAACTTGATTGTTCCCATTCTGACCAGGCAGAAAGTCCATTTTGACGCACAGAAAGAAATTACCAGAGTCCAAGAAATATACAGGGCCTTCATAGAAGCAAAAGAAGTCGCAGAAGACAAACAAACTGACATTAGCCAGGGAGAGGAAGAGAAAACGCCCAGCATCAAGGCAGGCTTTCTAAACTGGCTGAATCTGTGGAAATTTATTAAAATATGACTGTTTTGACATTCACGATCATTTCCTGCTCTGGTCAGTTTTGAGTTGCTCTGACATCAGACATAGAACCCGAGATTGATTGCTGTGTCCCAGGGACTCGAAAAGTGTGTGCCTTTATAGTTTCCACAGAGCTAGTCACACCCCAGTGGTAGATGAGAAAACTGGGTGAGTACTGCTATAATGATGTAGGTAAGACACAGGCTCTGGAGCCAGTCTGAAGCACAGGCCTGAGAACCACATGGGACCCTCCAGGAAGCTCAGAGCTCTTTGAGATACTAGGAACTTGTAGGTCATCACTGTTTGGCATTTCTTTTTTTTTTTTTTTTTTTTTTTTTTGGTTTTTTTTTTTTTTTTTTTTTTTTTTTTCGGAGCTGGGGACCGAACCCAGGGCCTTGCGCTTCCTAGGCAATCGCTCTACCACTGAGCTAAATCCCCAACCCCTGTTTGGCATTTCTTAACCTAAGTATTTAAGCAGCAAGGAAACCAAAAGTGTAGAACTGAGGAAGTTGGAATGAGATTTAACCAACTACAGTCTCCAAATGAAAATTTAAAATCTCAAAAGAACAAAGAAAGGAAGGAAGGAAGAAAGAGGTATGAAGGGAAATAAAAAAGAAAGGAGGCTGAGTTCAGTCCCCAGCTCCGAAAAAAAGAAAAAAAAAAAAAAAAAAAGGAGGCTGGAGAAACCGCCAAGAGGTTAGGAATTTTTCCTCCTCGCTGCTTCTGCAGAGGACCAGATTCTCAGCATCCATGTCAGGTGGCTCACAACTGCCTGTAACTCCAGTTTCTTCAGGATCCG
This sequence comes from Rattus norvegicus, assembly GCF_021556685.1. Classification (NCBI taxonomy): domain Eukaryota; kingdom Metazoa; phylum Chordata; class Mammalia; order Rodentia; family Muridae; genus Rattus; species Rattus norvegicus. Next base: position 44,496,243 of record NC_141544.1, on the reverse strand, counting down.
GTGTGAGTGCACACACACACACACACACACACACACACACACACACACACACACACACACACATAATAAAATAGCCAGGCAACAAGTAGTTTTTGGAGGTCTCCTCTGGTATATTCCAGAGCTTTATTTCTCCACTATAGAAAGGCTTTTAGAGTGCCTGCGAGCTGGTGGAAAGTGAAGGTCAGGAACTAGCCTCCTGAAACCAGGAAGGTATTTACAAAGGGCCTCCCCTGTGGGCACTGGAGAAGGAAAAGGCCAAGAAGGTAGGCTAACTATGACCCACTGGCCACAGAAGTCAGTTAAGCTAATTGATTTGAAAGTTTTAAAAATGTTAGAGTTGATTATATTTTTGTAACTTTTAAAGGGGGCAAAAATCCTTAAGAACAATACAAAGGTAAAAGTTCACTTCTAGGGGTTGGGGATTTAGCTCAGTGGTAGAGCGCTTGCCTAGCAAGCACAAGGCCCTGGGTTCAGTCCCCAGCTCCGAAAAAAAAAAAAGAAAAAAAAGAGTTCTAGTTTTCTTCTCTGATCACAAGCTGATATGCTAGGCTTCCATAAACTTTGCTTAAATGCCATAGTGTCCTAGATCAGACTCTCCAGAGACGGCTCAACAATGTTAACGCCTAACTTAACCCTTTTGGGGACCCAACTTCCTGTCTTGGAGACCCTTTGACAGTTTGTTAAGAGAAGGTATCTGAAAATTGTTTCTTGGCATCTTCAGCAAGTGACAGGAGACAGAAATTGATGAGATGGTTGTTCCTGTCTCCCTTCAGAAAACTTGGGGCTCTCAGGCTTGGCTAATTGCTTTGAGCACAGAATTGGGTACCCAGAGGGAAGCCAAAGTGTACAGAAAGGAACTGACCTATTTCCAGAGAGTAGTGTGGAGATGGGATTCAGGAGAACCACTCCTGACACGGATTTGGGGCCGAGTCATTTAATGGTGGTTAAAACATCGAAAAAACCTACATCCTCAAAAGGAAGTAAGGAAATAGGGCCTTTGGTTTTTTTCAGTTGGAATGAGTTATCTGCCTTCTAGTGATAGTTATATACATATATATACATATATATAATACATATATATTGTGTATATATCATGTATATATGTTTATATATAGAAAATATATATATATGTTTTAAGAGCCTGTTATTCTGTGATGCTTTTTTAAAAAATGGGAGTTTGGAGTAAACATGAATGAAATAATTTTCAGTATTGTACATGAAAAGGTGGGGTTGCCAAAACTGTTAATTATAGTACTATTCACTTTGTTTCAAATGTCTCTGTTAATAAAATTACCTTAACGATTATTCAGTGGTCCACTGATCTATAACACGTAATCATAAATACCCACCACATTTTGGGCTAGCGGTGGAGGTGGATTTTTAAATCTTTTTTATTCTTGTTTTCTTTCCTTTAATTTTCCTATTTGTATGTGTGTAGGTGCTTTCCTCGAATGTATGTATGTGCACAGTACCCATGCTTGATGCCCACAGAGCCCAGAAGTGGGTAGGTCTCTTGGGCCTGGAGTTAGAAACAGTTGTGAGCTGCTATGGGAATGCTGGGACTTGAACCCAAGTCCTCTGGAAGAGCAGCAGGTACTCTTAACCACCGAGCCACGTCTCCAGCCTCCTTTTTCTTGTATTGCTTGAAGCAGTTTGAGGCAATCCCAGCTGGCCTCAATTTTACCATGTAACCAAGAATGACTTTGAATTTCTGGCCTTCCTGCTTCCACCTCCCTGGTGCTGCAAGCACAGGCAGGCATGCCTTACCACACATCTATGGTCTACACAGTACTGGGCTAGGACCAGGGTCTCACACAAGCTAGGTAAGCACTCTCCCAGCTGACACCCTAGATCTCATCTTTTTGGTGGATGACAGAATGTCTGATTGTGACATCAATCTTCACATTAAAAGGGCAACTTCAGGGGCTGGAGAGATGGCTCAGTGGTTAAGAGCACTGACTGCTCTTCCAGAGGTCCCGAGTTCAATTCCCAGCTACCACATGGTGGCTCACAACCATCTGTAATGGGATCTGATGCCTTGTTCTGGTGTGTCTGAAGACAACTACAGTGTGCTCACATACATGAAATAAATAATTCTTTACATTTATGTAAATGGCCTCTTCTCAGCCAGAGAAGGGGTTTCCAAGCATTTGGTTTGCTGAAGTGGAGCTGACTCCTTGTGCGATGAGAGTGGAGCCTTTGGCTTTCATCCCTCAGCTTTTCAGCGTAATGATCAGCTCCCTCCCACCCCCTTCACTGCTGTGCTGTGATTGAACACCCTGACAAAAGGCAACCTGGGGAGAAAGGATTTATTTCAGCCCTGTATTCCCCATTACAGTCTGTTATCCCAGCCAAGTGTACACATTGGAAACTTGACACAGCCAGGCACACTTCCATAGTCAGGAACAGAAACACAAATGCACATGCATGTCAGGCTTAGCATTCTCCACTCAGATATCCCAGGATTCAGACTCGGGAATAGCGTGGGCCCCCTTTAGGCTAAGTCTTCTCATAGCAGTGAAGGCCAGCCAAACAACCTGACCCCGGCAGGTCCACAGCTCAGTCTGATTGATGTAGGCACTGAAGCCTCCTCCCAAGTGACTGTGAGGTCGGATCGGCTGACAGAAATAGCCAACACAGGAAACCGAGGTCTGGGGCACACTGGTGGACAGGGAACCTCGCCTGCTCCCCAGCCTGCTCTCCACCTGCTTCTCTCAGGACTGGCCTATCAGTCCGGGGCAAGAGCCTCTGAGCCATGAGCTCGAGTCACAGCATATTGAGTCACGCCATCAATTAGCTGGTACCTCAGCCCTGCAGCTGAACCCCGAGAGAACAGCAGCCATTCATGGTCAAAGAGAGAGACAATACTTCCAGGGACAAGCAAATCAGCATTAGTCAGTCATGAAGGGTTCAGATGGTTACTTCCAGGTCAGCCAGGACGGTAGTGAGACCCTGTCTCAAGTTAATGGGAGAAGGAGGGAGGGGGAGGGTCAAGCTAAGAGGCAAGGTTAAGGGGAACGCATGCCCAAGAGGGGGACATTCTGGTACCCCTATGACCAACTAATGGTTTACCTGTAATTAGCAATATCATCAATATTGTCTTTCTCTTTTGACGTTTTGATCATTGTCTGCTGAGGCCACATCTATCATCCCCCTCTCTGAACTGTCAGAAATCTGAGAGGACCAAACGGATTCCTCCATGTAGCCCTGAGATACAGACTCCTCGGTGTGTCTGTTGTCACCAGCACCTTAGGCAGAGGACAGTGGAACCCTCTTCATCTCTGGTTTAAAGACAAACACAAATGAAATAGCTCTAAATTGCTGACATCATACTGAACACCCAGTCCTTTTTACTTAAGGCACAGACATAAGGACAGCCTTAGGACGGGCAGCCTCACCTGTGACTGTCCAGTTTGCCACCGAGCTGAGTTCCTAGCCTGCTGGAGAGTGACAGCCCACTGTCACCCACGTCTGAGGAGTACCCTTAAAGGCTCCCACTGGGCCTCTACTCATCCAAAATCTAGAGGAGGTCCTAGGGATAATGGTCATTCTTTGCCTCCAATCACAATTTCCAAAGTCTGGCTTCCTGAGGGAGGCCATCTTCTCAGGCGATTGACGTGAATATTGACTTCCCCAGCATCCTTGAGAGGCAGCAGGCCAGGTGCACTCAAGCACACCCGAGTAAGCGTATAGACACCCTCAGAGAGACAGACCCACAGCTGTGGGGAGTCCTACCTGAGGTACGCAGGTAAAGAGGACATCTCTGCTGCTCAAGGTGTTCCAGAAGGAGTGTTTGTTCGCTGATGCTTAAGAGCTGGTCCCCGCTCTCTGTTACAGGCAACCTTGGTTCTGTCTGCTCTTTCACCCAGCCATGGTGTAGCAATCCATCCAGTACTGCTACAACTAAATGCCCAGGGAGGGCTCACTTTATTAATAAGAGAAAGTCTGGTAGCTCACGGCACTGAAGGGCTAAGGGTACAGCACTGCCACCAGCTCTGGCGCGAGTTGGCCTGGTTGTATCACATCTGGGCAGGAATCTGACTGGAAACCGGAAGCCCGAGAGAAACTGGGCGGAGCTAGGCTCAGGCTTTTGTAATAACCCTTTGGGGAGAACTAATTACAGTCTTGTGTAAAATACCTAATCCCTTCCTAGAACACATCCCCAGTTAACCTAGGGGCCTCCCACTGGACCCCACATCTCGTTTTGGTATGTTTGTTTGATGAAGCAGGGTCTCTGTAGCTCAGGCTGGCCCATACTCACAGCCTTTCTTCCACCTCAGTCCCCACACCGGTTATTGGGATTACAGTCAAGCACTGCCACCCAGGCTCTAGACCCCACTAGTTTCGTTTTTTTTTTTTTTTTTTTTTTTTTTTTTTTTTTTTTTTTTTTTGGTCTTTTTTTCGGAGCTGGGGACCGAACCCAGGGCCTTGTGCTTCCTAGGCAAGCGCTCTACCACTGAGCTAAATCCCCAGCCCCTAGTTTCGGTTTTTATTAGCATTTATTAATTATTCATAATGGCATGCTTCATTATGGTATTCTTACATATGTATATATTTTTATCACATTCACCAGATTGCCCTTTCTTGCCCCCTACCGACTCCTGTAGCCAGCCTGGTCTACACATCGAGTTCCAGGACAGGGCAGGACTAGCATAGCAATTATAGTTGTTGTTGTTGTTGTTGTTGTTGTTGTTGTTGTTATTATTATTATTATTATTATTATTATTATTATTTGGACAGGAACTCAATATGTAGACCAGGCTAGCTTGAATTTACAGAGACCTTCCTACTTCTGCCTCCTTGGTGCATAACCATGCCAGGCTTAACTACCTGTCCATCCGTCTGTCTGTCTGTCTGTCTTTGAAATGGGGTCTTATGTATCCCAAGACTTCAAATCCACCTGCCTATCGGTTCAAGTGTTGGGATTACAGACCTGACCCACCATGCTGGGTTCATGCATTGAACCGAGTGCTTTGAGCATGGAAGGCAAGCAGTCTACCAGCTAAGCCCTAGAGACCTCCACCACCTCCCAAAAGTGCTGCCCTACAGACCAAAATCCTAACACAAAATGTCAGGGGACAACCTGAGGTCATCCAGACATAACCACACATACCTGTGCAGGCCAGTTTTTCCCACGTTGACACAACCTGGGGTCATCTGAGCCGAGAGAACCTCAACTGAGAAAATGACCCCTTTAGACTGGCCCGGTTACTGTGGGTCGTTTTCCTAATTGATGATTGATGTTTGTGACCCCGCCCACACTGGGAGGTGCCGCTCCTGGGCAGGTGGTCCTGGGTAGATAAGAAAATACACTGAGAGAGCCGGAAAGAATGGAATTCTGACCTATCTGCTTGAGTCCCTTTCTCAACTGCCCTATAGTTACCAGCTGAAACAAACCCTCCCCTCCCCGAGTTGCTTTTGATCACAGAAGAGAAACACAAGCTGAGACCATGATTTGCCCTAAGGGAATTTTGCTTAAAGGAAGAGTGGGAGGGAGCTGCTGTGCTTTTTGGCTGTGAGCCTTTGCTATGCAGTTGAGCAGGCCTCTCAGCCTTGTAATTCTCCCACCTCAGTCTCCCAAGTGAAGAGATTAGGCGTGTGCCACCACTCCTGGCTGCCATCTTTCAGATGGTCCACGCTGACGGCAGCCTGCTCTATTCATCTGGGCAAAATGCAGTTCTTCCAACAGGAGGCCAGGCCTTCGAGTCATCCTCGGTAGGAGATAAAATCTCTAAGTTTGAAGCCAGCGAGATGGTTCAACCAGTGAACCTGAGTTTACTCTCTGGACTCCATGTGGTGGGAAGAGAGAACTGACCCCTGTGAGCTCTCTGTCCTCTGACCTCCACATGCATGCCAACTTCTGTTTTCTAAATATCCCAAGAACCTGAGGACACATCTAGCTCAGCCAATGGAAGCTGCCTTCAGGAAGCACAGGTTCAGCATAAGAAGAGGTGGGAATGGGCTGGCTGTTTGTGGTTCCACTTGGCTGGTGCAGGCAAGAGGTGGCTGCCAGGTAGAGTTCCAGCAAGCAATTCAGTGCAGGCAGCCATGACCACCAGGTTCATGGCTTCAAGAGCTTGATGCCCACTTGTGGGTGTTCACAGAGCCTGTCCTTCAGGGACTCTGAAACAATGAAGACTGCCTCTCACTACTAAGAACTGTGACAGAAAGGGGATCTCAGAGTGTTGGGAAGAAGAGGAGCTGTACCATGCATAGTAGCAGCGAGTTCCGTTCTGGCTGCTATGAATCTCTCTGTGTGTCTTCCTGTGTGTGTGTATGTGTGGGGTTTCGTTCCTCGGGCATTCCCCACCTTGAATTTTGAGATTCTCTCACTAGCCTGGGGCTCATTAAGTAAGCTGGGCTGGCCGGCCAGCAAACCTCAGGGATCCTTCTGTCTCTGCCTAATCAATGCCGGGACTGTAAGCGGAAACTGCCACACTCGAGGGCTCAGATTCAGGCCTCACATTTGTCTAGCAAGCACATCACCAGCTGAGCTGACCCCTCTACCCCTCTGGCTAGACTATGATTAGCATTGTCAGCACATGCTTTTGGGGGAAACCACTGAATGTCACCGTCCTACAGATTCTTATAGAAGGAGTGATGGGAAGTGTCGTGAGGGCTGAAGAGATGCTGCCACTGAGTAACCCGATGCAAAAGCCAGGTGGAGCACACCTGTGATCTCAACATCTGGGAGGCAGAGGCAGGTGCATCTCTGAGTGCCCCATGGCCAGCCTGGTCTACACACTGAGTTCCAGGACAGGCAGGACTACATAGCAAGACCCTGTCTCAAACAAACGAAGAAAACACGATCTGATTTGTATTCCTTCACTCTCCTAAATTAATGCAAACTGCTCTGTCCTGTCTTCTTAAAAGAAGTTTTTTGTTTGGTTGGGTTAGTTTTGAAGTCATGGTTTCCTCTATGCAACAGCCCTAGCTGTCATGGAATTCCAACTGTAGGCCAGGCTGGCCTTGAATTCACAACCATCTACCTGCCTCCTGAGATCTGGGATTAAAGGTGTGTGCCCTCAAAGACCATTTTAAAGCTTTAAAAGAAAACATTATATAATTATTCCATTCAGCCAGGTATAGTGGCACACACACCTGTCAGTCCAGAGCTTGGGAAGCCCAGACAAAAAGGGTGAGTTCAAAGCCAGCCTGGGACACTTGGTCTCAAACACATGGCCAGGAAGTAGCTTTGTTGGCAGAGAGCTTACTTAGCATCCATGGACCCCTGGGTTTGACCTTCAGCACCGTGTGAACCAAGCATAGCTCTCTTAATGCTGCTCTATAATCTTCACACTCTGGGGGCAGAGGCAGCACGAGGTCAGGAGTTCAAGGTCCCCCTTAATAACTTTGAGGATGGTCTAAGCGACATGAAACCTGTCTTGAAAGGAAGGAAAGAAGAGAAAGAGAGGTGGAGAGGGAGGAAGAAAGGGAGAAACAGATATATAGAGAAAGGAACTGTCTATTTATTTATTTATTTATTATTTATTTAATATGCTATAGCTGTCTTCAGACACATCAGAAGAGGGCATTGGATCCCATTACAGATGGTTGTGAGCCACCATGTGGTTGCTGGGACTTGTACTCAGGACCTCTGGAAGAGCAGTCAGCGCTCTTAACCGCTGAGCCATCTCTCCAGCCCAGAACCATCTATTTATATATGAAGTCCGGGATGGGCAAGCCAGTGACAGAACGCTGATTAATACTTAGGCTGTATATACTGGAAGGAAATGAGATCAAAGTGCTCTAAGATAGGGTGTGGTGATGTCGAAGAGCTATGAGACCATGGTAAAAAATTGCAGGATTATGTAATCAAATTATGGTACACAGAAAACTTGAAAAACATACATCTGTATTCCCAGCATTCTGGAGTCAGAAGCAGGAGGATCTACAGTTCAAGGCCAGGCTGCCCTACCTTGTAAAAGTCTCAAAACAAAACAAAACAAAAATTAGCCAGGACTGGAGATGCAAATGTGTGACCCCATCACTCAGGATGTGAAAACCAGAGTCAGGGGTTCAAGGCCATCATCCTCTGTCGGCCTGACGAGCCAAACTGCTTCCTTCTCCTTCTACTTTGGAAAAAGTGGTCTGAGAAGTTGTGACTCAAGGCTGGAGTGACGCCTGATGGTTAAAAGGACTTTGTGCTGAGACCTGGGTTTGGTTCCCACATGGTACTTACAACTGACTGTAACTGCATTTCCAGGGGATCTGACGCCCTCTTCTGACCTCCATGAGCATTGCATACAAGTGGTGCTGTGGTTTTCTGAAATTGTTTCTGAGTGTCAGTGAGCTAGCAGAGGGGGAGGGTGTCTGCTTGGGCCTGGGCTCCAGACTTACACATCTGACTATGTGAAGGAGTTTGGGGATTTCCTGTCCTGTGCATCTGCCTGGCCATGCCTGCACAACAGCTAAAAATTTAGGCAAAGGAAGGTGGATGCCTTGACTGGTCAGTGAACTATTACACAGCTCGAGATAAGTTGATAAATCTGATTACTTCAGAAAGGGACCTATAAATTTACATGTATAATAAAGTTTTCATCAGTGCAGAAGAACAGATATGAACGAATGAGGCACTTTGTACCCTAGAGTGCCACCATCCCCCGCCCTCCACTTCTTGGGTCCAATCACCATGTCCAGCCTCTTCTGTGTCTGTGACAATTTTCCACAACTGCTACAGTTCCTATTGCAACTTCACAATCACTGTATTACAGTCTGCAAGGCAGAGGTCCTAAATTGTCTTTCTGGGCTTAAAATCAGGATTTTAGGGACGCCTTAGAGAGTAATTTTGCCTCCTACGACGAATTAGATGCTGCCTGACTTTGATTTACCATCGCCATCTTCAAAGTCAGCATGGGTGGGCCAACCCCACCCCTTGCCACGTCACTCTGCCTTCTTTCTGCCTCCCTCTTCTGCCTTGAACACCCTTTGCAATTACACTGGATCCCACCGTGTAATAACACAATCCACCTTAATTAGCACTTGCGGGTCAGCTGACTGCCAACCTCCATCCCATCTGAAACTTTTTCCATCCTTTCTTTTTGTCATTTGGTGTCAGGATGAGAAATGCCACCCCCCACGCCCACCCCCTCGGCTCAGGTATTTGAACGCTTGGACCCCATTTGACACAGCCCTGCTGGAGGAACGTGGTCACCAGGGGTGAGCTCTGAGAGTTCATGGCCTGTCTCTACTTGAGTACCATCTCCCATTTGTGTTTGCCCTTGAGTGATCTCCCACTCTGCTCCACAGTGCCGGCCACTTGCTACCACCATGCCTTTCAGCCACATTGGCCTCATCCCTTTGAAAATATAAGCCCATGGGGTTGGGGATTTAGCTCAGTGGTAGAGCGCTTGCCTAGTTAGTGCAAGGCCCTGGGTTCGGTTCTCAGCTCCGAAAAAAAGAAAAAGAAAAAAAAAGAAAATATAAGCCCAAACAAAACTCTCTCTTCCATAAGTTGGTTTTAGTGGTTTTATCTCAGCAACAGAAGAGTAACAAATATAGTAAAATATTTACACAATTTGGGGATTAAGAAATGGGACGCTATTGTGCCAATATCACAATATCCTTTCAACAATTTACAAGTTGTATGCAGAATTTATATATATCCAGTCTCTTTCTTTAATGTGAACATATTATAGACATTCTTGTATATCTTCTTCACTTGCTTATTTATTTTATATATGAGTGCTCTATCTGCACGTATGCCTGCATGCCAGAAGAGGGCATCAGATCCCATTACAGATGGCTGTGAGCCACCATGCAGTTGTTGGGAATTGAACTCAGGACCTCTGGAAGAGCAGTCAGTGCTCTTAACTGCAGAGCCATCCCTCCAGCCCCCTTCCTCACCTATTTATTATTAGATCTTCAATATATCTCCAAATCCTTGTGTTTGGCTCTCTGTCATTATTTATCGTGCTTGCATAATATTTCGTGTGCACTCCTGGGAATTAGGACTCGTTACTGAGCAAAGAGCTAACAGTGCAAGATTACACAGAGAGAAGGCGTGAGGCATAGAAAGGAGGAACAAGGCTGAAGCTTATCGTGGGTCAGGAAGAAGCCATATATGAGGAAGCTTGAACCACAAGGTGAAGGAAGATGTGGTGATTTGGGGATACAGCTGGTAAAGAGACAGAAGAGCGGGGCACAGAACAGGTGCAGGCCGTGTTACCACACAGCTGTGGGCTGTTTCCCTTGCAGTCACTAATTCAACCCTTGCAACAACCATGAGTCCAAAGTGCTCTCACACAAACCCTTCAAAGGGGTGACAAGAGATCTTCTAATCCCAGCCAACACTCAAGAGGCAGAGGCAGGATAGCCACAAGTTCAAAGCCAGCCTGGTGAATGTAGTAAGTTCCAGGCCCAACAGGGCCGAAGAGTGAGTTCCTGTGTGTCTTAGGGTTTCCCTGCTGTGAAGAGGCACCATGACCAAGGCAACTCTTATAAAGGAAACATTTAACTGGGGCTGGCTTACAGTTTCAAAGATTCAATCCATTAGCATCATGGCAGGAAGCATGGCAGCATCCAGGCAGACTTGGTACTGGAAGAGTCAAGAGTTCTACACTTTGATCTGAAGGCAGCCAGGCGGAGACTGTCTTCCCCCAGACAACCTCTCTCTTCCACACTGAGCAGAGCTTGCAAATAGGATCTCAAATCCCACCCTCACAGTGACACACTTCCTCCAACAAGGCCATACCTACTAATAGTGCCCCTTCCCGTGGGCCAAATGTATTTAAACCACCACAGGGAGAGAGGAGAAAAATGAAGTCACAGAGAGATTAAATGACACTTTGGGTCACAGCTGGAAAGTGTTGGAGGAAGAATTTGATCCCAGGAACTTGTAACTGCTCTGGTTCCAGAACTCTGTTCCCACACAGCTCTATGGTGCTGTGGAGAGTCAGGAACTCCATTCACTAGTGTGTTCTCTGCATGAGCTGACACACTTGTCCTGTAATTACAGGAGCCCTCGACTCCCTGAGTGCCCATACATCACACCAATGAGCACCATAACGTGGTAGAGAATGACCTTCACAACTAGACAGGTTTCGATTCAGACCCGGATTTTTCATTCACTAGCTGTGCAACTTTGGGCTTCTATTGAACCCCCCTGTCAAAGGACAAATATTAGAAGCTGGAGAGGTAGCAGTCAGCAAAGTGCTGGCTGCAGGGGTACGAGGACCTGCATCTAACGCCCAAAGCCTGTGTAGGAAAGCCAGGCACCATCACAGTTGTAATCCCAGTGCTGGGAGGGGGAAGCAAGTGATCTCCAGGGCTTACTGGCCATTCAGCCCCATAGAATTGGCAAGCCCCAGGCTCCTATGAGACGCCATGTCTCAAGCAAAAATGTCCCCCAAATCAAAGCAGAATAAAAACAAGTGGAGGAAGTCTGAGGACAAAACTCTGGCTTTCACATACATTTGAACACACATACACACATGTTGATGCACACACAGAGAAAAATAAAACTCAGCTTGTGGGATTGAGATTTTGCTGGGACACAAGAAGCAGGCTGCAGGTGGTGTCCTGGTCAGTAAGCAATCCTTGGGGGAAGCTGCCATTCTGCAGGGGTCATTCAAAGAGGAATCCTCAGTTGCCACAATGATAGAACATTGCCACCAGGAGACCTTCTGCTTAGTGAGTTGGCCGAGTAGGGTCTGTTGACAGGCACTCCCTATTGGCTTCTAAGTCCATGCCATTCTGCTTGTTAGGTATTCAAACACCAGGCCTGAGCACAGGCAGACTGCCAGAAGTTTCCCCACGTTCAGGCCTGCGAAGCCCAGCCAGGAAGTTTTCCTTGCCTCACCTGACTTGCAAATGTCCCAGTAAGCAGTCACATGAATAAAAAGCCTGCTCGTTATCCCAGCCTGGCATGGCATTGCATTACATGTAAACGCAGCATATTATTTGCTTGCTATTATGCTAACACGTGCACAGTACAACCCCTGTGGACGTGGTAAGAAAGCCGTGCTTCCAACCATCTGTAATGGGATCCGATGCTCTCTTCCGGTGTGTCTGAAGACAGCTCAGTGTACTCATATAATAAATAAATAAATCTTAAAAAAAAAAAAAAGCCGTGCTTCATTTTCCTGGGAATTTTACTACAACATATACCCAAAAAGACCTTTTGAAATAAATGTGTTTGTGTATATTTATGTAGATGCGTGTATGTGTTCATGTGTGTTGGAGTATGTGAAGGTCAAAGGTCACTGTCTGGTGTGTTTTCCAATCAGTCTTTCCTTATTTTCTGAAACAGGGTCCCTCGCTGACCCTGGAGCTTCATGATTTATTAGTCTGGTTGGATAGTGAGCCCCAAAGATTCTTCTTTCCCCACCTCATCAGTGCTGGGAGAACAGGGTGCACTGCTGTGCACAGCTTTTCGTGCGGATGCTGGGGATCAGGCCTCATGCTCGTGAATGAGCACTTTGCCAACTGAGCCTCTTGAGTTATCTATACTACTAAATGCAGTTTGCATTTAAGGTGCTCGGTGAAAACACATACCTGAAGAAATCAGAAAGCCTTTCTAGTTTAGACTAAAATATTACTAAGTAAGTAAGTGCAGTAGCCAGCCTTCAAGATAAGCCTCACCGAGTCCCATCTTCTGATATTCATGTTTCTCAGCAATACTCTTGAACATTGCATTGGACTTGACCTATGTGGCCAGTAGAATGTAGAAATTATGACATAGCACTTCTGAAATTCTCTCTCTCTCTCTCCCTCCCTCCTTCCCTCTGTTGCGGGGTGGGGAGGGAGTTGAATCAGTGTTCAGGAGTGTGGTCCCATGAATGGATATGTGGAGGCCAGAGAAGGACATCAGGTATAGAGATTGCTCTCTGCCTTGAGACAGATTCTAGTGAGCATCTGGAAGCTCACTCTCTTGGCTGGGCTGACCAGGAAGCTCTCGGTATCCTCCTGTCTTCACCCAGAAATGCTGAGGTCACAGACATGTTCAGCTGTGTTTAGTTCTTATGTTTGTCTGGGGCTTTGAACTCAGGTCTTCATACTTGCAGTGTTCCTACCTACTGAGGCATCTCTTTAACCTCTTAAAAGAAATATTTTAAAAAGAATAACCTTTGCCCCAGTGATTGATGTATCTGAGCCTAGCCCAATAATTTCTTAGCATTTCATTGTGCCCAGGAATTGGCTTATAGGAAGTCCAATTGGCCGTTGGGGGGACTCTTCTCCAGGCTCCAGAGGAAGCAATTCTGTGGAGATGAAAGACAAAAAGACAGTGGGACTGAGCTGAGCCACTGTAACAAAACGTCATGAGCTGAGGGCTTCAGGACAAATTCATTTTTCATAGACTTTGGGCCCCAAATTCTAGGATCAAGCCTGCCTGCACACTCAGTTTCTGGTGTGGGGTTCACCACCTCATAGAGTGGTAGAGAGAGTAAAACTAGTTTTAAAAATTATATCTATCATCTATCAATCTATCATCTATCAATAATCAGCTATCTATAATCTATCATCTACCTATCATCTAATATCTATCAATCATCTATTTATCTATCATCTATCTCTATCCATTTATTTTATTGTGCATGTGTGCACACACACTCGCATGTGGATTACTTGATTGTGTATGTGCATGTGGAAGCCAGAGGACAATTTGAAGGAATTGGTTCTCTCCTCTTACCTCATAGATTCCAGTAATCACCTGCATTCTCCAGCCCTGTCAGCAAGCCTCTCTACCCTAAGCCAGCTCCCGGGTACAGAGAGCTCTGTTTACAAGGGCTTTAACCCTGTTCCTGAGAACACCATCCTCGAGATCAGCCTTAGGATTTCAATATAAGAATTTTGAGGCGACGTTACTTTCAGATCATTTTACCCCCAGCTTGACAAGTCCCATTAATTTTATTATTTAAGCCAATTTGAGGTGATGCTTTTCTGTTCCCTGTCATGAGAAGAAACAAACTAAACAACTATGCCCACTGTGTTAGAATCTACCATGGAAAGACATGTTTCCTCTCCTGCCAGAAACAATTATATCTCAGGCATTGGAGGTGTCCCAGTGCTATGTCTGTTGCTGTGGTAAAATACCGGGACAAAAGGCAACCTACAGAGAGCGTTCATTTTGGCTTATAATAACAGGTTACAGTCTATCAGAGAAGTCAGGGCTGCAGCAACTTAAGACAGCCAATCACATCAGACCCACAGCCAAGAGCAGACAATGCACACATGACCCCTGCTCAGCATACATTCTCTTGTCCAGGGCCCCGAACCAGGGAATGGTGCCCCCTTCTTTCAGGTCAAGTCTTCCCGCATCAATGAAAGCAGTCACGACAATCTCCCCCAGCCACGTCTACACATGTACAATAAACTTTCATATGGCTTTATGAGACACATTCAGGCTTAAGTGAAGCGGATAGGTGGTTTCAACAAAGGTGGCCATCAGACTTCTGAAGAGGAACCTCCGACATTGTCACCATGACTCACCTGCCAGAGGTGCTTCTAAAGTAAATCTAGTGGGTGACAAATATTATACTGATCAACAACACAGCCTCCAAAAATGAGCTCAAACCAGCTAAAAGCTGGAAACTAAAAGTAGTAGAGTGTACTTAGTTTGGTCCTTGGCTTTGGTATTTTCATCAAATGACTGACAGGACATAGACCTTATTTCAGAAGACAGTTAACATGATAGTCAGGAGTCTGGCACTCCTTTCAAGACAGCCTTCTGAGAATACAATGTAACAGCGACATGAATGTAACAGCGGCATGAATGTAACAGCGGCATGAAACCATTCTGTTACTCAACACAGTAAACCCACTGGAGAGGCAACACAGTATTGGAGGGTGTTTACACATCCACATTTACACAGCTCATTTCAATCTTTCAGTTCCTGTGGAGCGGTGTTTGCTTTGCACTCTGAGAGGGTGGGCTATGAATAGCACTGTTAGTTGTACAGTCCTTAACTGACAGTTAAGGACAAATCGGAACAGCCCACACATCCTGAATTGCTCTCCCTTTTTGGCAGGCTTCTTTCTGGACTGGAGATCATTTGCTGTTTTGAGCGAAGTGGATCTTTGGTCCTGGTCCAAGGCAGAAAAGGATCCTGAAGTTACAAAATTTCCCCAGTCTGGGGAGCCTGGACAGGTGCTCAGGCAACCAGAGTCCAATAAAGTCTACGAGCAGCAGGGTGTGGGGCTCACACCCTTAGTCCCAACACTGGGAGGCAGAAGCAAGTGGAGCTCTCTGAGTTTGAGGTCAGGCTAGTCTACAAAGCAGGTTCCAGACAACCAGGGCTCTGTTACACAGGAAAACCCTGTCTTGGAAACAAACAATCAAAAAACCAACAACAAAAACAAAAAACAAAACAAAGCCACCAAAGTATATTATTACATAACATGGTGGTGGAATTCCAATTCAAGTAATGTATGTACGGAGGTTTCCTTCAATATCCAAACTTATTTTATGGTATGACTGTTTTGTCTTCATGTATGCATGTGCACCATTTGCATACTTGGTGTCCAGGGAAGCCAGAAGACGAAGGTGGATCCCCTGGACCTGGAGGTGTGATCGCCATGACCCCCGAGGGTACTAGGAAGCAAGCCAGGGGGTCCTTTGGAAAAGCAGCCCCAGCCATCTTTCCAGTCCCATTTTGATTTTAACTGCTGGAGAAGTGAAAGCAGGCAGTACATTTTGCACCACAGTCTACATTCTTGGTTATTTTTGATATAGGATCTCACTTCAGCCTGGTCTTGAATTTGCTGTGTGATCCAGACTGACTGGAAATAGGAATTCACTTGGGACCATGATCATACCCAAAGCAAAGCTGGGACACTTTGGAATGCAGGGATTACAGGCATGTACACCTGTTTATGAGATGCCGGGGTTACAAGCCACAGCTGTATGCATTTAAGGCTAAATACTGTTCCAACTGAACTACATTCCCTAGCTCTGGGACAGATGCCTAAAAATGTTCCCTTCTGCTGCTGCCCCTCTTGCTTGTTAGGGTGCATGCACAGTCCCCCAAAAGGAATTTAAGTAGTGGTTATTTTTTTTAAAGATTTATTCATTTATTATATATAAGTACACTGTAGCTGTCTTCAGACACACCAGAAGAAGGCATTGGATCTCTTTACAGATGATTGTGAGCCACCATGTGGTTGCTAGGAATTGAACTCCGGACCTCTGGAAGAGCAGTCGGGGGCTCTTAACCGCTGAGCCATCTCCCCAGTCCTAAGGAGTAGTTATTTATTGAGCACCTAAGTCCTAGATTATATACAAGAACTACAGGAGTAGATAGTTTGTACTATCTAGGGAAGGTGTGTCTTGCCTTCAATTTAGTAGTAACTTGGACTTAGCATCTTTCTTCAACTGCGTTTATATTCTGTAGGAAGTGTGATTTTTTGAAGTTATGCTGAAAGAAGTCCAGAGGCAGTACCTTTCAAGGAAATAAGTAAAGATTTGCTCCCAAAACAGGCCAAAAAATGTTTGGATAACTGGAAAAAGAATCATCAGGCTGAAATAGCCGTGTAGCTTTGTTTTGCGGGAACCCAGTACGGAGTGGGATCCCTGGACCTGTAACTTCGTCTTCTTAGGTCTTGGTTTCTGAACGTCTTGCAGTGGGTTCTCGACTCTTGGCAGCTGGTGAACAATGCTCAAGTGCTGATATGCAAGAGGACCTTGCGTAATAGGCTTGGGTTTCCCATGCGGGTGCTCTTACCGATGCCGAGGTGCTGGGGTTTATACTACCACAAACCGCAGCCATAGAGGTCCGGACCTCAGCTCCAGATGCCTGGAGAGAACAGCGCCAGCCCCGCCCTCAAAATAAAGCCACGCCCTCTATCCCATTGGCCGCACTCTGATTGGTCGTCCTGCTGCTCAAGGGTCCGGCCCCGTCCTGCCTCTGAGGTCCCCGTCCCGCCTCTAGGAGTTATGCCCCGCCCACGCAGGCCACTTGCTGCAATCCCATTGGCCCCTACGGTGCGCACGGCGCCTCGACCCCGCCTCACCGGCGCCCTGGCATCGCGCCTGCCACGGGCCTCGCGCTCCGCCGCTGAGGTTGAGCCGGCTGCTGCTGCCCGGGCCGACGCGCGCCCTGGACGTCCCTGCTCCAGCTTGGGCTCGGCGAGGACGTTGCAGGTAGCCGGGTGAGTGCGGTTGGCAGGTCTTGGGCTTCCGCGATCCGCCGATCGAGCGCCGGGCGCCGGCCCCGCGCGGCCCAAGGTGCTGTGGCGCCGCCCGTGTCGGTGCCCGGGAGCGTGCGGGCGACCCGCAGGGCCCGGCCTGCGCCCGCGTCCTCTCGTCGGTCCTTGGCCCTGACGTAGCCGTGACCCGCGCTCCGCCGGGGCAGGCCGCTCCGCCGCGCATCTCGTCTGGAGCCTGGGGAGGTCCCCAAAGCCACCGGTAAGGGACGAAGGTCCTGCGGGGCGCTGCGGCAGCTGCCACCGAGGCCCCACGAACGTCTGGGGACGAGCGACCCTCCCGTTTGCTCGGAGCCGTTACCGGGAACTGTCTGTGTTGCTTTGACTTTCACCCTCCATCCTGCAAGCACAGGGAGGAGCAGGAGGAGAGGGAGGGAAGTCTTCGGGAATTCCTCCTAAGTGGCGAGTGGCCCTTTCAGAGAAGGAGCGCGGAGCGTGGTCGTTGTAAACTAGGCCATTTTGGTTTTTAGCCAGTAAGTTGGTTTTCGAGTTCACCGCTGGAAGGTACTTGAGCCTGAGAGGTTGATAGATACTTGACCTTTCCAACCGTAGCGGCGTAGGGCTGGGCTCGCCTCCACCTTGCTGATGCGATGGGAGGAGGGGCGTGGGAATTCAAACCTCTCGCTTTGCTCACTCTCAATCTCCCCCCTCCCCCGCCCGTGCATCCTTCGCTCTCCAACTCTTCACCCTATTGTACCACAAATCCCATTTCTAGATAATTTCAGGGGCGCTTATTCACAAGCTTCTCATCCTTTCTCTTGTCTTTTCTACCTGTGTGCTGCTTCCAAAGAGGAGAGCCAAGCAATTTAACACCTAAACGCAAGCATAGTGGTCAAGGACTTCCTGATCCTAAAAATGAAACCCAGAGGTTAATTTGCATAGCCATGCTGCAAGAAAAGCAGGTTTAGTTGGAGCGGGGTGAGGATGTAGTTTTTCCTCTTCAGGAGACACACCCTTTGACCTCCCCTTTTTTCCTGTATCAGCTAGACAGCAGGCTTCGCGGCTTTGTTTGGTTTTGGTTCTTGTTTTCTAAATTCACTTCTGGGGTCCAGAAGTAAAGAATCAATCCTGCTTTGTCCTTACTTGTCTTTTAATGTAATGCAACCAAAACGATGTGTAAAACAATTTAAACATTGAAGAAGGATATCATTCAGACCATACAGAAACACCAAATAAGAAGTGAAATCCTCCTGCACACCTTTAATACCAGCACTACAGATGGAGTTCCAGGACAGCCAGGACTACACAGAGAAACCCTGTCTTAAAAAACCAAAACTTTTTTTAAAAAAAGGCAGGGGTGGGGGATATCCCTCAAAATTCTTTCTCCTTCGCTCTCCACTCTTTTTTTTTCCCCCAGACACACCAGAAGAGGGCATCAGATCCCATTACAGATGGTTGTGAGCCACCATGTGGTTGCTGGGATTTGAACTCAAGACCTCTGGAAAAACAATCAGATGGCTCTTAACCACTGAGCCATCTCTCCAGCCCTGCTCTCCACTCTTTATGTTCCCAGTTCTACTCCTAAGGAGGCTGTCATAACACAATGTTATTTGGCAACAGAGAGTGGAGACACATTTCTACATTGATATGTGTAGATTAATCTCTTTTTAATAAAAAAAAAATGTTGCTAAGAGTTGGCTCAGAGGTGAGTGCCCCTTGCCCTGACCCAAGTTCAGTTCCTGACTGAACCCACATCAGCCTCACAGCTCACCTGAAACTCACACACTCACACAGAGTACTCCACATAGAAACTCACATATACGATTTTATGTCATTATTTGGATGTACTGTAATGTGTTTTTGTCTCTTACTGATAGACATTTTGGTTGTTTTTTTTGGTACTTGACTCACAATTAAAAAAACCATATCCTTTACTTATAGGGCAAGAAAAAAAAATCACAGTATTTGGAATGAATTTTCTCTACTAAGCTAAACAATTCCTAATGATACCATATCACTTTCTGAAGTTCCCAAAGCCTTTGGAGGTTATAAGCTATACTTTCATCTTTATTAATAGGGAATTGTTGTTAAGTGAACTGTTAGAAAAGGTCAAGTTTTCCAGAACCCACACGAGTCTAAATAGCCTTACTACTGGAGAATATAGTTCTACTACTGGAGACCGTCCTGTCTTGGGGTTGTCTTTGCTCTTATATCTCAAGTTCAAACTTGACTGGAAAGAAAGAACAGTACGGCCACGGTAGCTTGCAGGAAGAGGTGAACTGAACAGAATGGCTTGGGCTTGCCTGGCCTCTGTAAGGGCACTTTGTGAGAAAGTCAGGGGTTTCCACCATGTAGGAGAGAGCCCTAAGAAGCAAAGCCGGGCTTAGTCAGGGCATCTGGAGGGCTCCGTACTAAGGGCTGGAAGGATAGCAGATAGAGGCATTTCTGCTCTTCTTCACCCAAGGCTTCTCTGCACTGTCCAGGGCCCATCAAAGTCAAACCTCTCTGTGAGGCCAGGGCCTAGTGGGCCTCAGGGCTTGCGGGAGAAAGGCATCAGCATACGCTCAAGATGAAGCCAGCCCTGTCAATCGAGTGAGGAATCTGGGCCAGGTTCCAGGGAGCTCAGCACAGGTTGAAGGCTGCCAGAGCAGCTAAGACTGTGCTGCCTCCTCTGGCCTGCGGTCCTCGCTTCGGGGCACAGCTGGCTTCCTTAGCCTTCCTGTGTTGGCCCTCTCTCCATAGCATTCATTAGGCTGAGGTTTTATCCCCTCTAGTGGTGCCCAAAGGCTGTTGGGGCTTGCTGAGGGGCCACCATTTGGGAGCCTGTGAGGCCCTGCTCTGGTTCTCTTCCTCACACTGGCTGATATTTTTGGCTAATAGATTTTCCTGAGGTTCTGCAGCCTAGTCCTACCCTGACCTGCCTCCCTGCTGCTGAGCACTCCTCAGGCCTTTGACTATTTCCCCACCAGCACAGAGAAGTTCCACTTCCCACCTCTCTGTGAGTTTAATGGGGCATGTGGCTGTTTTCATCCCCGAGGTTGGGTGTTTGAACCCCTTGAATACAACAGTATAGAGGTATTGTCACTAGGAACCCTGGCAGTATTTTGTTGTTATTTTCTCTGTAATCTCTTTTGTCATTTGTACATGAACTTTTACATCTTGTTTTCTAATTTCCTTTGTTTCCTGACATGCACCCCACCTCCAACACACACACAATTTTTGTTTGCTTGATCTAGTTTCTTACATTGTAGCCCAGGCTTGCCAGGTACTCATTATGTAGCCCAGGCTTGCCCCAAACCCAAAGCCGTCTTTTTGCCTGTTTCTCCCCAGTGCTGACTTTACAAGCAGGAGTACCATGCCTGGCTAGTTTTTTGTTTTGTTTTTTGCCCAGATCTTGCTCTGTAATTCAGGTTAGCCTAACACTTGTCCTAAAGTTCAGGCTGTACCTAATTTGGAATTCCAGCTTTCCTGTTGCAGTCATTCAGTGCTGAGGATTTCAGATGGTCCCTTAATTGCTTGCTCTTGTACAGGTCACATGTGTGCATGGTGCCTGTGAGGATCAGAAGAGGGGTTCAGATCTCTGGGAATCGCAGTTACAGATGGTTGTGAGTGGCTCTGTGGGTGCTGGGAGTCAAACTCTGGTCCTCTGTATGACAGTTGTTACCTTTAACCCCAAGCTGTCTCCCCAGCCTCTATCTTATTTTCTTAACTGTTCTGTTTTTGTTTCTCTAATGGATACTATGCAGCCTAGGCTGTCCTCAAATCTCAGTTTCTCCTGCCTTGACCTCTGGAAGGCTGAGATTAGATGTACCTCTTATTTGTTTCTCAAGACAGGGTTTCTCTGTATAGCCCTGGCTGCCATGAAACTAGGTCTGTAGATAAGGCTGCCCTTGAACTCAGTGACTTGCCTGCCTCTGCCTCCAGAGTGTTGGGATTAAAGGTGTGTGGGCCCCTACCTCCTGCACCTCATTTTCATTTATTTATTTGCACATGTATGTGGGCAGTGTGCGTGCCACAATTCATGTGTGGAGGTCCTAGGACAACTTGGGAGAGAACTCTCTTTCCACCAGGTTCTGGGGATCAGCTCGGGTTGTCAAGCTCGGGTACAGCAGGTGTCTTCAGGCTGCCAAGATGCACCACCATCTCCCTGGCCCCGATTTGCACTTAAAATTTGATTCTAACTCCCAAAGACTATTCTCCATTCTCAGTGTTAATTCATTTTTTTTTTTCTTTTTTTTTCGGAGCTGGGGACCGAACCCAGGGCCTTGCGCTTGCTAGGCAAGTACTCTACCACTGAGCTAAATCCCCAACCCCGTTAATTCATTTTTGAAATGTTTGTATACATTTTATTTATGTATTTGTGTGTGTGTGTGTGTGTGTGTGTGTGTGTGTGTGTGTGTGTGTGAGAGAGAGAGAGAGAGAGAGAGAGAGAGAGAGAGAGAGAGAGAGAGAGATCTTGTGTGCTCACATGTACTTGCCGGAGACCGTTTTCTTCTAGTGCACAGGTTCCAGGGATCAAACTCAGGTGCCCGGTGCTTGAGTGTCAGGCATCATGGCTGAGCCGTCTTGGTTTTCTGGGCTTGGAATGTTGCCCCTGCGTGGTTTCTTGTACCAAGCTACTTTTTTTTTTTTTTCTTTTCTTTTTTTCGGAGCTGGGGACAGAACCCAGGGCCTTGCGCTTGCTAGGCAAGCGCTCTACCACTGAGCTAAATCCCCGACCCCGATACTTTTTTCTTTAACTTCTCTGTAGGTCTTTCACATTCAAAGATTCTTGACACACAGAGCAATCTTTGACTGTGCTTAGAATAACTAGGGGCTAAAAAAATGACTGGCCTCTGAGGTGTGGACATGACCTTTTAGCTGTTGCATTGCTCCAGGCCATTAGGTTAGTGAAAACCCCCAGACATGCGGTTCTCTACATTGCCTCTTTTCCAGCAGGTTCCCCAGGGAAGAGGTGTCTCATTTGGAAGCACGCCTGGCGGCCAGTGTCCGAGCCACACAGAGGCCGAGATTTTCCTTCCTCATACAGTTAACTACGTTGTTTTCCTTGGGACGCCTACACCATCTATTCTGTAGGTACCATTGGTTGGGCATAAGAAATCAGACACAAAGCCAGCAACCCACAGACTTGCCCAGCACAGAAGTCACAGCTGCTGGCAGCAGGAAGAGTGGGGGGAACCACATGCTGCATGTTTCTTGTGTGCCCTGCTCTTTGCTGCTTGGCCTCAGCTTCCCCACCAGCTTGGCCTGGCATTTGCCTTTCTTTAGTTACTACCCAGGTGCTGTCCCACCTCTGCCCCTTTTGTTCTGCCTGTCTCCTCTTCTGTCCTTCCTGTCAGTGCAAGTGATTGTTAATTCACTGGCTTGTTGTTTTGAGACCATTCTTATTGTGTAGTCCTGGCTGGCCCACCTGAATCTGCCTCCCAAGGACTCTGATTAAAGGTGTGCACCACTATGCGTAGTGATATACTCATTTTCATTGATTGATTGATTGATTCATTCATTCATTTATTGTAAGGCCGCAGGAGTGAGTGCAGTGAGGTGCTTGCTAATGTTCAGTCTTTTTTTTTTTTTTTTTTTCTTTCGGAGCTAGGGACCGAACCCAGGGCCTTGCACAGAGCTAGGCAAGTGCTCTACCACTGAGCCAAATCCCCAACCCCTGCTAATGTTCAGTCTTGTATCTTCTGTTTTTACCCAGAAACAGTCACAGTTTTTCTCAACTCAAGAGTCCTGATGCTGCGTCAGGAGTTGTACGCCTCAAAGCAGCTGGGTGCGTGCATGCATGCATGTGTTGTTCACTTTATCTTTTTGAGACATGGTCTCTCATTGAATTGGAGCTTGCCAACTTGTTAGACTGGCAGTTCAGTGAGCTCAGGGGACCACTTTCATGGTTCTCTGAACGAGAGTGGCCCCCATAGGCTCATGTATTTGAATGCTTTGATCTGCAGTTGGTGGGACTGTTCTGAAAGGATCAGGAGGTGCAGCCTGGTTGGAGGAGGTGTGTCACTGGGGATGGTGGGCTTTGAGGTAGGCTCAGAGGCCCACACCATTCCTAGGTAGCTCTCTCTGCCTCCTGCTTTTGGATCAGCATGAGCTCTCAGCTACCACTCCATCGCCACACCTGCCTGCCTGCACGATGTCATCCTTGTCACCAAGATGATCGTGGACTCTAACCCTCTACAACTGTGATTCCCCAAATTAAATACCTTTTTAAACAAGTTGCCTTGGTCATGGTCTCATCACAACAGAAAAGTAATTTGATTCTGCTCTCCCTAGCACTGAGAGTCACAGACCAGCTGTACCTGGATTTTATGTGGTTTCTGGGAATCCAAACTCAGGTCCTCATGCAAGCACTTTCCCCACCAAGCCACAGGTCCAGTCTTCATTCTCACTTTGTGTTGCCATTACCCTGGTTCATATACGAGAAAACTGTAGCTTATGGAGGCTTGAAGCGGAAACTGTTGCTGGCACACACCTAGTCCCAGAAGATGGGAGTAGGACATGAACCCATCCACATGGTTGCTGCAGTGAGCCCAGGTCAGCGGAAATGCCAGGCCCCTGCTGTCAGCCCCCTGTAACAGATAATGCTGTCTTCTGCACCCATAGTTTACATACAGACATGCAGACAAAACACCCATACACATAAAATACATTTTGTAAAAAATTAAAATTTGTCTTTTAAAAAATACAAAAACATTGTAAGAACAGTAGAATAAACACTGTTGATTTTGCCACTTTTATGTTGTTATTACTTTTTTCTGAGATTTAGAGAGCGTTATTCTGTTGCCTCGGCTTTCCTTGGACTCACTGCACAGGTCAAGCTGACCACAAACCTGAAGTAACCCTTCCTCACCCTCCAAGTGCTGGGACTAGACACGAGCCACCATGCCCAACTATTTTGATGTTGGTATTACTAAGAATCTTTTAAAGATGTATGTTATTTTTAGTTATGTGTACACGTATGGGTATGTATGGATAGGTGTATGTGTGCATGTTCACTCATGAGGAGTACCTATGGAGTCTAGAAGAGGGCATTGGATCTCCTGGAGTTGGAGTTACAGAGGCTGCTGTGAGCCACCTGCTGTGGGTGTTGAGATTTGAACTCAGGGCCTCTGCAAGAGCAATGCAAGCTCATACCCACTGAGCTGTCACTCCAGCCCCTGTTATTATTTTGTTTCTTTCTTTTCTTTTCTTTTTTTCGGAGCTGGGGACCGAACCCAGGACCTTGCACTTGCTAGGCAAGCGCTCTACCACTGAGCTAAATCCCCAACCCCTATTTTGTTTAACTCTAGGATGCTGCTAACATTGACACTTGACCTGTAAATATGTCCACTTATGTGTTTAGGGCTGCTGTATCCAGGCCTGTGATATGGTAGTAGCCCTGGCTGTCCTGGAACTCACTCTGTAGACCAGGCTGGCCTCGAGCTCACAGAGATCCAGCTGCCTCAGCATCCCAAGTGCTTGGATTAAAGGAATGCGCCACCACTGGGCCCATTATCTTGAAGAGTGACACCTGGCTTCCACCAAGCTCACTGGTCCACCCTAATCTCCTTTGTCAGAAGGTTGTTTACTCAGGCCTGTGTTCTGCCCTGAACAAGCATTCTCTTTCTACCGTTTTAAGTGCTGCTTCTCCTTTGGTTAACTGTTCATATCTGGCTCATCTTCTGTGTTGTAGTGGACATGCTCATGAGAGGACAGGCACCTCTCCAATTTCCCCAGCTCCGTGTGCTTTTGTCCCAGCTGTTGGTAACTACAGCAGCGGGAGAGCTTGAGCCCAGGGATTCCCAGGAAGCCTGGGTAACACAGCAGACACAGTCTCTACCAAATCAGCAGCCAGAAAATGTCCTTCCCCAACTATGACTTTCAGCACAACAGAAGTTCTGCCTTCCATAAAACACTAAAACACAAACATAAAACTTAAGTTCTGGGTTGGGGATTTAGCTCAGTGGTAGAGCGCTTGCCTAGGAAGCGCAAGGCCCTGGATTCGATCCCCAGCTCCGAAAAAAAGAACCAAAAGAAAAAAAAAAAAACTTAAGTTCTTTGGTACTTTAAAATAATTCTGTTTCCTCTCTGGTTTGCAGGACATCTTTCTCATCCTCTTGGAACAAGTAGGGACACAGATGTCTCATTCAGGTTCTTGATTGAATGGAAAATGGAAATCTAAGGCCTTTTTATAATGGTGAGACATGCTAGGGGGGCAGCGTGGGCAGCTCTGTGGTCTCATCGGCTAAGGGTAAGGGTTTGGGTTCAGTGGGTTAGAATGGCTTTCTTAGGTTATAAAAGATCTCTTCCCCATCTCTCTGTCTCTGTCTCTCTCTGTCTATCTGTCTCTCTCTCTCCAAACACACACACACACCCCTCGTTCTTTCTCTCCAGATGAGATCATGCTGTGTAACAGTCGTGGCTGGCCTGGAACTTGCTGTATAGACCAGCAGGCTGGCTTTAAACTCCCTGCCTCTGCTTCTGAGTGCTGGGATGAAAAGTGTATACAGACGTGCCTGCCTTGAAGACGCCGCCTTTCTGTTTCCTTCCTTCTTGTCCCTCACAGTCTGCTTGAGATATCAGTGGTTGGCTCTTACTGTCTGTTTTTGCCAACAGTCTGTTCCCGGTTGAAGCTGTTCTCACTTCTCAGTTCTCTCTCTAGTCGGCCATAATGGTCCTCACATCCCATTTTAGCACCCGTCAGCTTTCAGCGTCCACCCATGGCCATTTCCAAAGGAGCAGCCACACGTTTAACTGTTTGCTGTCGGAGTCTCCCTTCTTCTCCATTTCTATCTCAATCTATTTGGGTTCCTATAACAAAATATCATAGGTTAAATAGCTCATAAAGGTAAAAAGCCATTTCTCATACTGCTGGAGGTTGGGGAAACCAAGACCAAAGTGCTGGCAGATTTGATGGCTGGTGACATTACTAGGACCCTAAGCTGGAGACCTGACTCTAGGAGTCTGTGGACCAGACTGAACCACTTGCTTCAGTCAAGCAGGAGACAGTGTTGGTGACTATGAGAAAGGAATTCAAGCCAAGTGGTCTACTAGGAAGGCAGAACAGAGGCCTCCTTACAGTAGCAGCAGCCTGTATCAGAGAGGCAACAGTATTAGTGGAGAGTCTCCTCATCGATAGTCTGTTCAGATTGTGGTCTGGTCAGTCATGACCGCCCGGCTCGCCCCACAGTCTGACCTGTGCCAAGGAGACTGCTGCCTTCAGAGAGGTAGCTTCCAGTTTCTTGGGGGGAATGTTTACCTTTTAAATCTTAATCTGGAATTTAAGATAATTGAGAAAAGAATGGGCCAGAGTGGGCTATAATGGCACAAGCCTGTAATAGCCACCCTGGGACACAGGAGGCAGGGTGAGTTCAAGTTTGACGTAAGCCTGGACTATACAAACCACCAGCTTGTGTGACCCTGCCTTACCAAACAAGTCGAGAAAAGAACGAGAGAGAGAGGGGGGGGGGGGGAGAGAGCTCGAGCAAGCTGGCTGGCTCACTCACATTTTGCTGTGACACACGGGAAGGATGACAGATCTCTACCTGCATCTTTTATAAGGTGCCAGTTAGGAGGGTCCCATGACCGTGATATCCAACCCATAGTCCTCTATCTGTCCCTCAATCCTATGAGCTTGGCTGGGGGTGGAGGTTTTAACGTTTGAATTTTGGGGTACACAAATTTTAGCAGTTTTCTTTTTTTTTTTTTTTTTGGGTTCTTTTTTTCGGAGCTGGGGACTGAACCCAGGGCCTTGAGCTTCCTAGACAAGCGCTCTACCACTGAGCTAAATCCCCAACCCGATGTTAGCAGTTTTCTCTACTGTTTCCTGTTCTCATATCCAAGGGCATAGGTGTGATGTCCTTTAATGCAGGACCAAGATGCCTTTTTTTTTTTTCCTATTTTTCGGAGCTGGGGACCGAACCCAGGGCCTTGCGCCTGATAGGCAAGCACTCTACCACTGAGCTAAATCCCCAACCCCCAAGATGCCTTTAAAGCATCATTTTACGCTGTGATCTGCAGTGCTCTCAGAAGCTAACTTGGCCTGTTAGTAACGCCGACCTGGGTGAAGTGGAGGAGGGGTCCGTTGAGCATCCACCACATTGCTCTTGAGGGCTGCCATATCACTGCAGATGTCCATACTGAGAGCCTCAGGGTGGCCTGGAGGTCACACAGCATGTGATGACAAAATTCACTGATCACAAGGAAGAGAAACTTTCTAAATTAGAGAGTTTAAAAGATAGGTTCCCAGCTCATTTCCTCCTTTCTGTCTTTAAAGGGTGGGCGCCATTGACTTCTTCCAGCCTAAGTTCCTCACAGTGAATTTAGACAGGCACGAGTCACTGTTGGTTTCTTGTCAGTCCACCAGATCTCGAGGAAGGCTTACAGCCTGCTGCAGCTGGGCTGTCATCCCCTTCAGGGACAAGCGGAAAATGGCACGGTCCATGAAAGCTGCTCAGGTCCTGGCAGTTGGGACGCAGACAGCAGGAATGGGCCAGTTCCTACCCAATAACTGAGGGATGGGATGAGTTAGCAGCTGCACAGCCTGGAAGATAAGCCAGTGCTTAGTAGATCCGAGAGGCTGGAGCTGTGTAGTGGGCGAGAGGGAGGGCCGTTCTGTAGGGCTCTGTTCCTATGCCTCTGTCTTCCCACAGTGCAGAACATGCAGCTGGAAACAGGAGTGGTGTGGCTATATCTACCAGGAGGCTGTCGTGATGGGGCAGAGGAGTGCACTCCAGTACTCAGCTCCTGGTGGAGGGACAGGGAGATCAGAAGTCAGAGGTGGGTCACACAGGAGAGGAAGTGCCCGGATCCGGTTTGTAAACTGCACGGTGTGAACTAAGGCCCCTTCACTGTGGGGGTTCTCAGAGCCTATGAACAGGCTCGGCCTGGGGAAGCCCCAGGTTTGATGTTAAGGTAGTTTTACAGACTGGAGCACCAAGCAGGTCGCTCGCTGTGTGAATCTGAGGTTTAAGTCACTTCCGCTGAGACTCAGTGGAAGAGAAGACTCATTGAACAGTCTACATTGAATACTAATTGCTAACGAGGATGGTACTGGGGATTACAAAATAACGAAATCGAAATCTCTTTACATGGAGGCGGAGGCAGAGGCAGAGGCAGGCGGATCTCTGAGTTCAAGGCCAGCCTGGTCTATCATGTGAGTTTCAGGACAGCCAGGGCTACACAGTGAGACCTGTCTCAAGAAAACAAAACAAAATAAAAACAACCCTCCCCTTGTCCAGAACAAAAACCAACAAACAAACATAAAAACAAACCGACCGGGGCTGGAGAGATGGCTCAGCGGTTAAGAGCACCCGACTGCTCTTCCAGAGGTCATGAGTTCAATTCCCAGCAACCACATGGTGGCTCACAACCATCTGTAAAGAGATCTGATGATCTGATGCCCTCTTCTGGTGTATCTGAAGACAGCTACAGTGTACTTTACTTATATATAATAAATAAATAAATCTTTAAAAAACAAAAAAAAACAAAAAAAAAAAACAAACCGACCAAACAAAAATCCATTCTGTCTTTTCTTTGATTTTAGATTTAAACCTGTTCTCCAGGCTAGAAATGCTTATGAGGTTTTCTTTTTTCTGCACATGGACTTAACCATCCAGAGGACAAGAAGGTGTTTGTCCTGTGATACAAAATATGTAGAGTGTTTTCTCCAAAATACAGCTCTTTGAGTAACTCATGCTGTGGGTTTTAAGGCTTATAAGCCATCCATGTAATGAGCACCTGGAAGGCATGTTTATGGCTAACACAAGAGAGTTGAGTTCCTCAGACCCTGCTGGCATGCTTTGCCTTACAAGTGCTCACCAAGGCCATCGCTTTCCTCCATGGACTGCTTTCTTCTCAGGGCAGAGCACTTGCCAAGCATTTGTGAGATTTGTGAGGCCCTGCAACACACACACACACATACACACACACACACACACACACACACACACACACACACACACACACACACACAGAGGTTAGTAAGAAACCAGATTAACGACAGTGTCCTCTAAACGAGCTGTTTTTCTGCATTTTCTTGTTGTCTTCACCATGGCAAGCAGATGACCTTCTCCCGTGGTATCTGAAATGAGGCCTGCTGCTGCCAAGGTCTCCATGTGTCATGTGGTCACAGTGTAGTGTCAGTCCCAAACATAGGCTTTGGAATCAGATGTGAACTTCAGGGGGAAGCCTGGTTTCTTCCTTATTATTATGTGACCTCGATGGACGAGCTGCTCTTTAAAGTTAGTGTGTTCGGAGGATTGATCGACATAGTGAAGACTTTTTTTTTTTTTTTCCCCCCGGAGCTGGGGACCGAACCCAGGGCCTTGTGCTTCCTAGGCAAGCGCTCTACCACTGAGCTAAATCCCCAACCCCGACATAGTGAAGACTTATCATGAAAGGCAGGCATAGCTCGTGGCCAAAATCTAGCAGTTGGAAAGCTAAGGGAGCAGGATTTGAGTTCCAGGCCAGTCTGGAATACATGTGGGGTTCTAGATCATCCTGGATTCACAGTGAAACCTTGTATTAAAAATACCAAGTCAAGGGGTTGGGGATTTAGCTCAGTGGTAGAGCTCTTGCCTAGGAAGCGCAAGGCCCTGGGTTCGGTCCCCAGCTCCGAAAAAAGAACCAAAAAAAAAAAAAAATACCAAGTCAAACCAAAATAATTAGGAGTTTTGAGTATTGAAAGGACGAGGCCGTAAAGACCCGGAGGTCTATAAGCAACCTGCACTGAATAGCCAGTGCTGGCAATAGCCCAGAGGCAGAAGATGGGTTCTGTTCTTGGTCCTTCTGAGTTGGTTTACTCTGGTTCTACAGATCTTGAGTGGTTCTTGCATTGTTGTTCTTATTAATCTGGTTTCTTACTAGTGTGTGTGTGTGTGTGTGTGTGTGTGTGTGTGTGTGTGTGTACACATATGTGAGAGTGTGGGTGCTAGTGTGGGGGGTGTGTGTGTGTATGGTATGTGTGTGTGGTATGTGTGTGTATGTGGTGTGTGTATGTGTGTGGTTGGTGGGGTGTTGTGTGTGTGTTTTGTGGTGTGTGTGTGTACACATATGTGAGAGTGTGGGTGCTAGTGTGTGTGTGTGTGTGTATGGTATGTGTGTGTATTTGGTGTGTGTGTGTGGTATGTGTGTATGTGGTGTGTGTATGTGTGTGGTTGGTGGGGTGTTGTGTGTGTGTTTTGTGGTGTGTGTGTGTGTGTGTGTGTGTGTGTGTGTGTGTGTGGTGTGGCTGTCTTCCTCTTTCTCCATCACTTTCCACCCTTGTGTTTTGAGATGGTCTCACTGAACTAGGAGCTTGAGATCCACTGTCTCCCCTCCCAGTGTTAGGGTTACAGACTCAGACTGTCACACCTGGCTGTCCCCGTGGATGCCAGGTGGCTGACTGCAAGAACTCACACTTCTGTGACAGATACTTCACTGACTGTGCCCTCCCCAGCCCCACATGTTTTTTTTTTAACATATTCACTTTACATTCCTCTCACTGCCCCATCCAGGTCACCCCCTCTCACAATCCTTCCTGTCCCTCCCCTTTCCCCTTGGACCGTGTGACCCCCGTCCCCCGTCCCCCAACCCTGGTACTTCAAGTCTCTTTGAGACAGGGCCATCCTCTCCCACTGAGACCAGATAAGGCAGCCCATTTTTTTAAAATTATAAACTATAATTGGCCCATGTGGTGGTGACACCAAGTGCTCCCTTGGGAGGTAGAAGTGGGGGCTCAGCCATCTAAGGCCAGCCTCTGCTACACAGTGAATGAGGGGCTAGCCTGGCTACAGGAAGCCCAGTCCCATAAAAGGAAACAAACAACCTAGAAAGTAATTAAAAACTGAGAAGTATTGACTGATCCTGCCCAAGCACCCTAGTGATGGTGGATAAGTTCACTGATCTCGGCCCCTCCCATACCCCATGCTTCTCCCCACAAGAGGCATTTTGTAATTATCTAACGGTCCTCAACCTCTCTATGCTTCAGCCCTTAATATTCCTCATGTCGTGCTGACTCCAGCCATGAAAGGACACTCACTGTTACCTCATAACTGTAATCTTGCTAGTGTTATGAATGGTAACATACAGCCACTACCAGAATTATGTCTGAGTCACAGACCTGGCCCTGACACTCGAAGACTCTTACGGTTTCCCCTTGCTTAGAGCAAAGAAGGCCCTATAAGCTGTAACTGTGGGCAGTGCTGGCTGTTCACCTGGTTCTTGTTTTAAGGGTTGTTTGGGGCCAGGAAAGATAGCTTAGAGGTTAAGAATCCTTACTACTCTTACAGAAGACCTGGGTTCAGTTCCCAGCACCCACATAGTGGCTCACAACTACATGTAACCCCAGTTCCAGGGCACCCGATGCTCCCTTTGTACCTCTGCGGGATCCTTCATGCATGTGCACCATGCATACATACCCTCGGCCACACACACACGCACACACATGTAAAATAACATTTTAAAAATTGTAAAGGTTTATTTATTTTCTTTTACATATGAGTCCTTACGGGCATACTCTTGTGTGCCATGTGTGGGTGTGGTGTCTGGGGACAGAAAGAATGTCAGACGTACTCTACTAGAGCTGGGGTTAGCAGTGGTAAATGTGGATAATAATGAAGCTGAGCTTCCGGTTGAGAGTGCTGGTTCCCACCTGAATGCTTCCCATCCTTCCAGCGTCCTGGTGTGCCCCAGCCTTTCTCCCGAGAGGGCTTCAGTCGGCCTCCCCTCTACAGCCACTGAAGCCCAGAATCTTCAGGGAGGCCTGTACTAAGCCGTACTGGGGCTGAGCTTTTAGCTGCCTTTCTCCATTCCCTGTCTCTGTCTTTGGTAGCAGTGAGGTCTTCCTTGTTTGGATACAGTTTCCTTTATCTTTGTCACATCTTCATGCCACCACTCCCATGTCCCTCTGTCTACCCCATGCCTAGCCCATGCAGTTTAAGTACAGGAGGGCCACAAGCCAGTGTGTGGAAACGACTCCACAGTTTCTGCTTCTCGGACGACTTCCAGCAGCACTATGGGAAATGTGCGTGACGTGAGCTTTTGTGGGAAATGGCCTTCACCTTGTGTCGCCTTCAGGTCTTGCTTCACCTTGCAGCGACCTTCCTGCTATCTGGCTGTCCTCTGGTTAATATCGAGTCTTTCACCGACACTCTGATAACACACCTGCAGGATATCTTGCTCGAATGCTGTTAGTGCCCTCTGTTGTACCGGGTAGCCAAGACACTGGCTGCTTGGTCACCTTGGTATTGTGAGACTAGGTTTTGTACTTTGTTAGGGTGTGCCTGGGAGTCCCAGCCTGTTTGCTGCTCCCCTCTGACTTGGTGGAACTGAGCCCCAGTGTTTCCCATGAAGGGAGCAGCAGCTAACGTCTCTTCTCCATTCGTTCAGGCAGCAGCTGCTTTCCCTAATGGTGCTGGGGTCTCCATGCACCAGACGTTCAGGAGTTAGTCCAGGTATTGAAAGGCTGTTTACACTGGGGTGTCTGGGATTATCCCATGACTCATTCTTTCCCAAGATTTCCCACCTGAGTTTCCAGCTGACCTGGAATCTCAGACTAATAAATCTCATGGTTTTTTTGTGTTTCCTAAACTGGGAGTGGAGGCTGAGGGGCTGGGGTGGGGCTGTGTAAAAGTGAGTCCAGTTCGTTGAATTTCCTTGCTTATAAGGTTGAGTATCCTTCAGGTTCTTGCTACTTTGGATAAGCAATTTCCAGTGTTTGGGGTTTGTTTGTTTTTGAGACAGGGTTTCTGGGTAGCTCTAGCTGTCCTGGAATTCAAGGTTAGAGTTGGCTGGCCAGCCTCGAACTCAGAGATCTGCGTTTCTCTGTCTCCTGACTGCTGGAATTAAAAGCTTGCACCACTTCTACCTGGTTTCAGTGTTTGTTTGTTTGTTTTTATTGATTCTTTGTAAATTTTACACCATGTACCCCAACCCTACACATCTCCCATCCGTTTATACTCTCCGACCCCAAAGGAAAACAAACCTCACTGTGGAAGCCATAACATGTGACGGTGTGTCCCACAGTGTTACCCTTTGGTCCACACTGCTTTACTTGCAATGAGTCATTGGACTGGTTCAAGGCTCTGGCTTCTGTTGCACTGCCATTGCTAGATCCTCATAGGACCCACTCCTTCCCTTTATATCTCCATACATCTCCCATATGACCATCTTGGAGCTTTGGTGTACGACTGACCCTTTGCGTGCTCCAGCAGACCATACATGGGGTAAATGTTGGGGGGGTGGGCAGCTCAAAGCCCTGGGTCTGGGCCTGTGTGGTAGCTGAGCTGGTGAGCTCCTCAGCTGTCCCGCAACTAGGCTCCCCGGCAAGCTCTCTACCTAGTGCCGAAGCTGGCAAGGGGCACAGGTTAGGGCCAGCTCACCTGTGCCCACACCAACAGGGCCTAGGTGAGGTGTAGGGTCCCCTCTCCCAGTGAGGGGCAGGGCCAGCCCTCTTGCCTCTGAGGGTAGTGAGCAGGATGGGCAGGGGAGGCATCTTCTTCACCTACACCACCTCACAGTAGACGAATGGTGGGGCCAGGTCTCCACACACACTCCCATGGAGCCAGCTGGCTCACCCTTGCCTCTCCACCAGGGTCAGTCTACTGTGCTGCCCAGGCCAGGTACAGGGCTGGCTCTCAGGAGTGCTGTAGCTGGCAAGGGGGTGGTAGGGACAGCTCTACCCAGCCCTCAGACGTCAACATGGCTCCTCCCCTTGACAGTCCACGCTCACCAGGGATGTCCGTCTGGCCTGTAACAGACCCCTGCTGCTGCAGGGCCACAGACTCAGACATGGCTCTCACTGGCAGCAAGGACCAGGACCACCATGGCCTTAGGTGACATCACTGGCTGCTCACACCAGGCTGTTCTCACTACCCTAGAGTCTCCAGTTTCTCCTCCTCCTTGTTCATACTTCTTTCTCCTTCTGTTCCATTCTCCATGGCTCACTTGCTCATCTTAGTGGTGCCAGCGGCCTCTGGGTGTCTGGGCTTGTCTCAGGCATGACCTGCCCTCCCAGGCTGTGTGGATCAAACTGGGGGTTGACTATGACTTGTATTCTTAAACTGCTGGTGCAGAGATCTTTCTGTTCTTGAAGTCTTGTTTAAACACAACACGGAGGAGGTGGCCATAGTCTCCTCCCCTTAAGTTAAAGCTTTTGTTTTGGTTTGTTTTGGTTTGTTTTGGTCTTTTTTAGAAGTTATAATGGTTCTGAATCTCCTGTTGGGGCACAGTCCTTTTGTTTTTATTTTAGCATAGTATGCTCTTCTCTTTCATTTTTCTCTTTTTGTGGTTGTTGCTTTGAGATTGCTGGCTGAACTCAGCACTCTAGCGGAGCCTGTCTCCTGAGCTCTGAGATCAAAGGCTTGTGCCCTGTGGCCTAGTACACATACCCCTGTGGGCTAGTACACATACCCTATAGGCTACTATCTACATTCATATCGGTTCTTCATCCCCGCTGTCTCTCCTTCATTGGCTAGTGCTGTAGATTAACTGCAAACCTGAGGCTTCAAGGCCTTTTGCTTTACTTAATAGGTTCTGTGGGTAAAGGCTTTGGGAAGGGCCCAGCCAAGAAGATGTTTTTCTGCCCCATCTCTCTGGTCTCTTACCTGGGAAGGTGCAAAGCACAGGGCCAGGCTGCATCTGCAGGCGTCTTTACTCACACGCTCAGAGGCTGTTGGCAGGAACTCAGCTACATCTATGGTTTCCTCACAGCATGGTGGCTTTGGAGATTTTCCATGCTCACCCAGGACACAGGCGTTAGTGTCTGGGAAACCAGGGAAGCTGCAGTGCTGACTGAGACCTAATCTTAGAAGTCTCAGGGTAGGGGTGGAGATAATGGCTCAGCGGTTAAGAGCACTGACTGCTCTTCCAGTGGTCCTGAGTTCAATTCCTAGCAACTACATGGTGGCTCACAACCATTTGTAATGAGATCCAATGCCTTCTTCTGGTGTGTCTGCTACAATTTACTTATAATAGATAGATAGATAGATAGATAGATAGATAGATAGATAGATAGATAGATAGATAGATCTTTAAAAAAAAAAAACAAAAAGCGCTTACCTCGGAAGCGCAAGGCCCTGGGTTCGGTCCCCAGCTCCGAAAAAAAAAAAAGAACCAAAAAAAAACAAAAAAAAAAAACAAAAAAAAAAAAAAAAGAAGTCGTCCTCCATTTGGCTGACCAATCTTTATTTTGTCAAATTCCAGAGGTGGGAGAAATTATTATTTTGTCAAATTCCAGAGGTGGGAGAAATTATAGTCCTGACTGGATGACTCAATTCAAGGTTCTCCTCTGAATGAACGGCCTGCCAAAGAACTTACAGATGGCCTTTTTATTTTTGTTTTGTTTTGTGGTGTGGATGATCAAAGCCATTGACCTCCTCCCTTCTTGTCTGCCCTCTACCTCTTGCCCTACCACCAGCTGACGCTAAAACCACAGCTCCCCTGGTGTTCAAGCCCAGAACTACACTCATTACAGTAGGTTTGTTTTCCTTTGTGGGGGAGGGGTCATTATTTGTTTTGGTTTTCAGACAGGGTCTCAGTGTGTGGCCCTGGCTGTCTTGTCAATAAGCACCTCCTGAAATGTAGTTTTTCCTAAGTATAGTAGCTTAAAAACTTAAGTCAATTCAGGATTAAAACTAAGGAAGAAACAAAATGTTTTATTCGCTTATTTTACTTTGAGACAGGGTCTCACTATGGAGCTCTAGCTGGACTACAACTTGCAATGAGGATGGCTGGCTGGGAATTCCTGCTTCTACCTCCCAAGTGTTGAAATTCAAAGCATTTCCTGGGGCCGGGGTCACAGGATTGTACTGCTCTTCCAAAGGACCCGTTTGGTTCCCAGCACACATGTCAGGTGGCAGACCACTGTAATTCTAGCTCCAAGAGATCATTCACGTTCTCCCAGCATCCGTGGGCACCCCCACATACACATAATTGAAGCACATGGTTTTTAGAAAGCATTTGCTCAGGTTGATTACTTCTTGTCTTCTGGTTCCTAGGAAGCGCTGTTGAATGAGAAACCCACGCGTACGGAGTTCAGATGGCAGGCTTCCTGGATAACTTCCGATGGCCGGAGTGCGAGTGTATTGACTGGAGTGAGCGCAGGAACACGGTAGCCTCCGTGGTTGCAGGAATCTTGGTGAGGACACAGATGTACTGGTGACGTCATGGCTTTGCATTGGTCTTCACATTAACGTCAGTGTCCTTAAATGGTGAACAGCCTTCCAGCACTGTTTCTCTGCTGTTGAGGACAGGCAGTGCTGTATGTAGCCTAGTGTGGTTCAGTTTGTTCTGGGGAGTAGGGTGTTGTGTAGTCCAGGTTAGCCTTGTACTTGCCCTTCAGTCTCTACCTCTCAACTGTCGGGATTACAGGTATCTGAGCTCCGTGTGGTTTGCGCAGTACTGGGGAGTAATGTGATTTAAGCAAGCTCTTCACCAGTTGAGCTACGGGCCCAGCCCCACGTGCTGGGTTTCCGTGACTGAGAATGACTTAAATCTGGGATTTCTCCTTCACTTGCAACGCTCATCACAACCTTTTCAATTTAGTGAGGCACTGTTTGTGAGTACTGCACAGTCCTCCAGCCTCAGAGTCTGATGTCACTCAGGCACTGTGACTCATTGAAGATATGGTTATGTAGACAGGGTCTTATGTAGCCCAGGCTTGCCCCAAGCTCACTCTCCTCAGTATCCTAGGTTGGCCTTAAGTACCAGGATTGCAGGTGTGAACCACAGGATGGGCTTGTTTATCTTACTAACACTTCTCACTTGCAAACTGCCATCTAACTTCACAGATTTTTTTCGTTTCATTTATTATTTTGGGTCAAGGTGTCCTGTAGTTGAGGGACCTTAGCTCCCAGTTCTGCCTCAGCCTCCTGAACACTGGATTGTAGATGGAGCCTCCGCCGACTTGCTTTAGGCCGCTGCTGTTTGTAAACCATGACCTGACCAGTCTCATGCCCGGTGACCATTTTGTCCTGCTTCAAAGGCAGAAAAGACCAATTACTAGATAGTGATTTATTGATTTATTCAGTACAAGCTAGCATGTACTGCCCGCTTGTCACGCATGACTTCTCTGGAACAGAGTGACCTGGAGCAACAGCTGGGAAAAACAGGTCGTTGCCCCTAACAACCCGCTGGCTCCTGCAAAATCTCCCTTGCTTGCCTGCCCACCTTGTGGCTTTAGAGTATAAAGTGAGAACGCAGACTGGACCTGGGATTGCTGCCTTTCTGGAGTCTTGGCTTCCATTCATCCACGACGTCTCTTCCATCCCATTGTATTGGAGTCCACACTGCAGAAGACGCCTGCAACACCTCCACCGCATGTCTGCAAACAAGTTTCATCTTTCATGTTTTTATAATGTGTAACCTCACGCCCTTACTTTGGAAGAGGGGTCTTGTTATATAGCCTAGGCTGGTTTCAATCAATCAATCTTTCTTTCTTTCTTTCTTCCTTCCTTCCTTCCTTTCTTTCTTTCTTTCCTTTTTGTTTTTGTTTTTGTTTTTGTTTTTGTTTTTGTTTCGAGACAGGGTTTCTTTGTGTCACCCTGGGTGTCCTGGAACTCACTCTGTAGACCAGGCTGGCCTCAAGCTGACAGAGATTTACCTGTTTAGCCTCCTGCTGCCTCTGCTGTCTAAATGGTGGAATTACAAGCATACACCACCTGGCCTGGCTTTCTCTCTTTTTTCCTCTCTGGATTCCTTTTTCTTTCTTTGAAACAGGTTTCACTCTAGCCCTGACTTACCTAGAACTCAGCCCAAAGCCCAGTGTGGCCTTGAGCTGTAGGCAGACCTGTATACAGGGGCCATTATGCCGTCTCTCCCTTTCCTTTTTTTTTTTTTTTTTTTTTTTGTTTTTATCACATGTATTTATTTATTTTTATTTTTGTATGTGCAGGCACACTTTGGCACATGTACGTAGGTCAGAGGATAACTTTGGGGACTGGTTCTTTCCTTTCACCATGTGTATCCTTGGGGTGGAGCTTGTTTTTACGCACTGAGCCATCTGGCCTCTCCTTTTCCCTTTTTCTTTTTTCTGTTTCACACAGGATTTCATATATCCCCGGCTGGCTTTGAACTCGCTGTATAGCCAAGGATGCCCTTGTGCTACTTGGCCTGGTCACACAGTGCCAGGGATTAGGCCACGGGCCTCATGAGCGAACAAGCTGTGTCCTGGGCAGGCCAGCCCTCAAGCTGTGTCCTGGGCAGGCTGGCCCTCAAGCTGTGTCCTGGGCAGGCTGGCCCTCAGGGGATTGCTCTGTGACTTTGCTTTTTTATTAAGTAATTTCCAGGTTTATCTGTTATTTTTCTTAGTAAAGGACTTTGGAATATATATATATTTAAAATGGATTTTGAGCTCTCTAAGCACTAAGATTGTAGAACTCTATTTCTGTGAGTTTAGGAAAGGGTTCTTACATCCTGTCCTTAATTTCTCTGGGCAGTTGCTGGCACCTGTCTGTTCGAGCATGGTTAGCTTGGTTGACAGGAAAAGCTTGTGTCTTATACCCTCGTGTCCAGTCAGCGACAGGATATTTAATTAACTTACGTAAGCTGTAACAATCGCAGGCCTCTATAGTTTGGGAACCCTGACAACTGGCTCCTGTGAGCGAGCATCTGAGCATCGGTCCGTGGGGCAGGAGTCTGTGGGGCTGTCCAGCGAGAAGGCTGCAGGGAGCCAGGGAGTAGTGGTAACTAAGGGCGGTAACTAAGGAGGCTACTGCTCGGCCCTGATGGCAGAGGGAGGAACTGAGCCAGCCACAAGTAAGTCAGCTTATTGAGCCCTTCTCAGATCTGACAGGGTGTCTCACACCATCAGTTGTACAGAAAGGGGAAACCAAGGACGTGAGTTTTATAGTGCACCATCCAAAGCACAGCACAGAGGTCCTTGTCTCGTTTATGCGGGGTGGGGGTGGGCCACTGAGGGTCGTGCACTGAGTTTCCTCCTGCCCTCCTGGGCTCTGCAGTTCTTTACAGGCTGGTGGATAATGATCGATGCGGCCGTGGTGTATCCTAAGCCTGAGCAACTAAACCACGCCTTCCACACGTGTGGTGTCTTCTCCACGCTGGCCTTCTTCATGTAAGTGTCATGTAACTCTCAATTCACCATCTTTTTGTAGATTTATTTATTTTATGTATGTGAGTACACTATTGCTCTCTTCAGACACACCAGAAGAGGGCATCAGATCCCATTACAGATGGTTGTGAGCCACCATGTGGTTGCTGGGAATTGAACTCAGGACCTCTGGGAGAACAGTCAGTGCTCTTAACCTCTGAGCCATCTCTCCAACCCCTTCACCACCTTTTTGAAAACAGTCCTCCTTAACCCTTAATGTTTTTTTAAACAACTTCTAAACTTTATTGATGGACCCCTCCTAAACATGATGAATTTGTTTTCCCTTTTATTAAAAGTCTTTTTTACAAATTTTATGTGTGTAAAATTTGTAAAAAAAAAAAAAAAAAAAAGTTAAAAGACTCACAAAAGGTTTCCAGTGTTTTTGTGCACTGGAATACCTGACATACCTTAAAGGGAAGTAATCAAGAGAAACGAAGCCTCGGACTGACTTCCTCTGCGCCAGTCTCACCTCTGTCCAGCATGGTCAGAGCGCGAGGGAAAGAGACCAAGGTTTCAGGGGGAAGCTGAGCACCTGGGGAGCAGGCATGCTCCATGGGCCCTGAATCCTGCTGACTTTTGCTGTTGTTGGTCAATGCTGCCAAGAAAGAAAAAGTGTCACAGGGTGGAAGAGATGGCTCTGTGCTTCAGGGCATTGGCTGCTCTTACAGGGGAACCTCCCCCCAATTCAATTCCTAAGCACTCAAGGAGCAGCTCATAACTGTCTGAAACACTGGTTACAGGGAATCTGACGTCCTCGTCTGGCCTCCGCGGGCACCAGGCACACATGTGGTACACATATTTGGGCAAAACATTCTCCCCCACAAAATATAAATATATATGTATACATATACATATATACATATGTGTACACATATACTTATATATATTATATACACATATATACACATGTACATATGTGTACACATATACACTATATACATTTGTATACACATATACACACACATATATATTATTTATTAGGGGAAGTCTACTTTTGGACTTTCTTCTTCTTCTTTTTTTTTTTCTTCCGGAGCTGGGGACCGAACCCAGGGCCTTGCGGTTGCTAGGCAAGCGCTCTACCACTGAGCTAAATCCCCAACCCCGGAAGTCTACTTTTGGAACTGAAAAATATAATCTGAAATACAAGGAGAAATGGCATATGATTCTCTTACAACTGCTAGAAAGATGTGACTAAATTCTACAGCCATTCTTAGTGACATAAAAGAAAGAAGCTCAGGATGGCAAGATGGCTCAGCAGGTGAGGGGATTGCTGCACAAGCCTGGAGCTCTGAGTCTGAGTCTCAGAGCTTACATAAAAGTAGGAGAGAGCCAACACCACAGAGTTCTTTTCTGACTGCCACAGAACAGAAAGGTACATGCACACACGCACCTGCACATGCATGTATGTACATTCATATACACACATGTGCATGCTCAGTGGTACATGTCTAAGACACAAATACACATCTATACATACACAAACATGTACACACACATGCTCACGCTCACACAGAAATTAAAAAACGAAAACAACTTTTCATTTTTCGAGACAATGTCTCACCGTGTAGCTCTGATTGTCTTGAACTCACTCTGTAGACCAAGCTTTGCTCAAACTCAGAGATCTGCCTGTCTTTGTCCCTCAAGGGCTGGGATTAAAGGTGTGTCCCTCCACAGCTGGCCTAATAATTGCGTTTTACTTATGTGTTTATTTATTGATTCATTTATTTTGAGAAAGGGTCTCTCTATGTTGCCCTACTAGAACTTGCTATGTAAACTAGAAAGTTTAAATTGTGAAAGATAAAACTGCTTATTCTCCATTCAAACTATGAATAAGCACCCCCTTCTGTCGGCACCTTTCTCCCTTCCCTCCCCCTTCCTCCCTTGGCCATTTCTCTCTAAGTTTAACCCACAGCCTTGTGCACACTACGAATGTGCTTTGACACTAAGCTTTACTCCTATTTATTATTTTTAATAATTTTTATTTTATCTAATTTGTACAGGTGTTTTGCCTACATGTATGTATTCCAAATGTACGCAGTACCTGTAGAAGCCAGCAGAGGGCATTGGATCCTCTGGAACTGGAGTTACAGATGGTTGTGGGCTATACCATGTGGTTTCTGGGATCTTTAGATCAGCCAGTGCTCTTAACCATTGAGCCATCTCCAGCTCCCCTGTTTAATTATTACAGTGAAAACTTTAAAATGGGATAAATAACACGGACTCCTCTGTATATACATGTATAAAATAGGTAAAGAAACGAGAAGCTAGGTGTGGTGGCTCACGCCTTTAGTCCCAGCATTTGGGAGGCAGAACAGGGTAGGTCTCTGTGAATTAGAAGCCAGCTTGGCCTATATAAAGGCTGGATAGTAAGGCCCTGTCTCAAAAGAAAGAACAAAGGAGGGATGGGAAGAAGATGAGCACCTGTCTCAGTCTCTGGTGTGCTTTCTGGGTGTGCCTAGTGGAAAACAAAAGGAATAATATTTCTGTGCACTACAACTTCTGTTAACTCCTTAGCTATCAACATATCAACATATTAGCTCTACTTAGGAAATAGTCTGTTCCTCTCTCCAGTGCTGTGCAAACAGCTGTGTATATTTTGCTGACGTGAAGGCTCATGGGCTGATTTTGTGTCTGTAGGATAAATGCTGTATCCAATGCCCAGGTGCGAGGTGACAGCTATGAGAGCGGCTGCTTAGGAAGAACTGGTAAGCATGACGGCGATGCAGGAACACTTGCGGAACAGGGACAAGTCTCCAGACTGAGGGGCTGAGCCTCCTCGGAGTCTCTGGGTTTATTTTATGTGTATGAGTGCTCTGCTGGCTGTGTGCTAGTGCACTGTGTGCCATGCCTGGTCCCAGGGAGGCCAGGAGAAGATGTTGGATCCCCCGAACTGAGGTATGGACAGCAGCCTTGAGCTGCCATAGGGGTATGGGAACTGAACCTGGGTCCTCTGCAAGAGCAGCCAGTGCTTTTTTTTTTTTTTTTTTTTTTTTTTTTTTTTGGTTCTTTTTTTCGGAGCTGGGGACCAAACCCAGGGCCTTGCGCTCTACCACTGAGCTAAATCCTCAACCCCCCCCCCTTTTTTTTTAAAAGATTTATTTATTATATATAAGTACACTGTAGCTGTCTTCAGATACACCAGAAGAGGGCATCAGATCCCATTACAGATGGTTGTGAGCCACCATGTGGTTGTGGTTGCTGGGATTTGAACTCAGGTCCTCTGGAAGAGCAGTCAGTGCTCTTAACCGCTGAGCCATCTCTCCAGCCCACAGCCAGTGCTCTTAACAGCTGATCTCCAGCCCTACACCCTTAGACAGGGTCTCTCGTTGTTCAGGAGTTCATTGATTGGCCTGGCAGTAGGCTCCAGACCCGCCTGTCTCCACCCACCCAGTGCGGGAGATCTGACCTTGACCTCAGGCTTGTGCAGCAAGCACTTAGCAACAGCTTCTGCCAGCCCGATTTCTCCATTTTTATTTGAGACAGGCTCCAAGCCTGTGGAGTGGTGGCATCTTCACTCAGGGCGAAGCTCCCATCTCAGTTACCCGAGTCTAGAAACTTCCTTACAGACATTCCAGGGAGAGTTTCAGTCTCATCAAACTGACAGTCAAGATTATCCCTTACTCCCACTTTGTAAGACTCTGTGGAATCTGCCTGAGCATCTTCGTAACTGCCACTGAAGTGCTAGAAGGTCACGACCGCAGGCTGAAGACACACTGTGCCCCTGAACCTGTCAGGAGTGTGGTGCACGTTGGCTTCCTTGTAGCTGCAGAGCAATCTGTCTGTCTGTAGAGTAGCTGCTGTGTAGAGTCTTGGATGTTCTCTAGAAGCTTGACACTGAGTCTGAGGGGCTGGTGATGGCCATCTGATACGTCAGTCATTCCGTCCTTTCAGGTGTGTGTGTTTTTTTTTTTTTTTTTTTTTTCTTTTCTTTTTTCGGAGCTGGGGACCGAACCCAGGGCCTTGCGTTTGCTAGGCAAGCGCTCTACCGCTGAGCTAAATCCCCAACCCCTCAGGTGTGGTTTAAGAAGCTGATTTAGTGAGGTAATTGCCAAGGTCATTTTCCTAACTTGCTCAGGAATTGATCTCTCTGGCAGCAAAGAGCTAACTCTTCTCCTTGCCAAGTTGTCTAAGCCATTTTAGCTTTTTTGTTTTGGTGTGTGTGTGTGTGTGTGTGTGTGTGTGTGTGTGTGTGTGTGTGTGCATCTTAAGTGCATGTATGTATTTTAAATCCTTATGCAGTTTAGTGTCGTAGCAGGGGTGTGCAGGCTTCTCAGTAAGTCGGCCGCTTACAGTGTGGCATGACTGTAGGACGTGACGGAGCTCTGAGGCCTGCGTGTTTGTAACCAGAGCCGCTGTTCACAGGAGCTCGGGTCTGGCTCTTCATTGGTTTCATGCTGATGTTCGGATCGCTTATCGCCTCCATGTGGATCCTTTTTGGTGCATATGTTACTCAAAGTAAGTGCGCATTTCTCCGCTATGTTACAGGCGGGTTTTATGTTTGGTCTCTTCTGACTGGTCCGTTTGGAGTTACTACTGATGTGATTATTGGATTAGGTTAAATTCTTCTCTGGGTAAAGACACACTAATTCATAGAACCTGTCTTTGTGAGAGGGCTGGCTCATAGAAAATCACAGCCCTAGCCAATCCAGGCCTCCAGCGCCCCCTAGAGTTCCTGAACGCCTTCCCTTGGGCAGCTGAACTCTTACACTAGAGGTCTGTCCCTGGGACCACAGTGAGAAAGGGAACCGGATACAGGTCTGTTGTGCTCATTCCCTGTGCATGGTTCAGTCCTCAGACCCAGAATACTGAACAGTGGGACTTTACTAGTGTACAGGGAAACCTGATCTAAATGGACATATGGCTTGTGTCTCTTTATCGCATTATTCTAAGGGTTCAAAGAGTTCTATTGCAGGAGTGCATTTGAACTAAGTGTATTTGGCTGTGGGCTGCTAGGCCAGAGCCAGCTACGGTGCTGTAAACACCAGTTGGTTTTAGTTTGTTCCAGACTAAGAACTCAGAAAGCCGGCACTAGGTGATAGGTCTGCTCATCTCACTTGAGAAACAGACAGACACTGACATTACTACAGAGAGCTGGGGCTCTCCTGTACAGCACTGGGGACCTTTGTACCGACTGCTCACTTCCTGTGTCTTGGTCTTAGAAGCAAGTGCATAGCCAGAGGCCTCTCAGCAGTGTCTCATGTCACTCAGCAGCGCTGCCTGGTCTGTGTGCCTCGCTACTTAGAAAGTGAGCTTTCTTTCATTTCAGGGCCATTCCTGACATATTTCAGATTTTATCAGAGAGCTTCTTGAACTATTAATTCTTATGATAGCAGCTACCGTTTATGTATACATGAACATCTTAATCTGATTTGAAATCCAAATTGCTCCAAAATAGGAAATATTCTCAGTTCTGATCTGACACAAGTCTCAAAGTCAACCCCTGACCTCCTGACTTTGTGCGATGGATGTAGTCAAACAGGTGTACTAAAAACTTGTATAAAACCACTTTGAAACTGTGTGTAAAGGTACACATGCAGCATAACTGAACTTCATGTCCACAGTTGGTCCACTCCCAAGAT
Organism: Rattus norvegicus; assembly: GCF_021556685.1. NCBI lineage: Eukaryota > Metazoa > Chordata > Mammalia > Rodentia > Muridae > Rattus > Rattus norvegicus. The sequence continues at coordinate 44,451,513 of NC_141544.1, read as the reverse complement.
TTGTGTATGGCAAGCATCCCTAAATCTAAAAACTGAACTCTGATCCCCAGATTTTAGATAAGGTGTATGTGTCTGGTATCAATTAATAATCCAAGTACAGTTGCAGGGATTATACAGAGTCACCCCCTTAATTCCCACTCCTGTGGGGTGGACACTGATATAGTGCCCATTCTACAGATGAGAAAGTTGAGGCCCTGAGATTTAGTAACCTGCTTAAGGATATGCATTTAGTCAGTAACAGAATTAAGCTCAGAGTTGGAGCTCTCCAGCCAACCTGCTGTTTGTTTTTTATGCTCTCAAAAGACTGAATGTCGACCAGTTTCTCTATGCTAGCCAGTGGGTTCACACCAGTTCACACCAGTGGTTATAGTTTAACAAAGTCCCTGTCTTCCTATGGATATTTAGCTGATTGCTTCAGTCAGGGAGAGCATGATGGCTCCTTCGTGTCACTCAGAGTTTGCAGGATGTCAGGAGTCAGCAGACTTAAATAATCAACAATGTAGCCAACCCCCTTTTGATTTCTATGCTGGCCTTACCAGGGAACGGTGTTCTGCTTTCTTGGCACTGTTTGTTTGATTTCGAGACTGTGGGCCACTGTTTCCCAGGCCGACCTCAGTTTCCATTCTCTGTGGGGCTGAAGTGATCTGCCTCTGCGGATTCCACATAGCCAGCGCCTTTGTGGCCTGAGTTAGACAGAGCCCACTGGCATTTATTTAGAGTAAAAGCAATCTTCTGTTTTAGGGAATGAAATTGTTTGTTTCATTGTAGACATCTTAGAGTTGACAGTAAATGTCCTGTGTTCTGACACAGAGCTCTGAACAGCACTCCCCCCCCCTCCTCTGTCTGCCACCCTCTCCTCTGATCCGTTTCTCTCTTTGTGTGCAGATATTGATGTTTACCCTGGACTAGCTGTGTTCTTTCAAAATGCACTTATATTTTTTAGGTAAGTTGTCTAATTTCCTTTACTTTTATATTTTTAAAAAGATTAATTTTATGTGTATGTGTGAGTGACTGCTTGTATACACGTGTGCTGTGTACATGCTGGTATGGTTGGTGCCCGAGGAGGCCTGGCGTGTACCAGAGCCTCAGGAACTGGAATCGCAGGTGGTTGAGCCACTATGTGGTGTTGGGTTATCTACAAGAACAGCAAGTGCCCGACTGCCGAGCCATCTTTCTAGCTCTAAGGCACCTCATTTCTCATTACACCTAAAACATTTACAGAGATGTCGACAGCATCCTGAGTGTCATGGTCACAGTACATTAATAGGAACCTTTTAGCCAGGGCCCGGCTATTTGCCAAGACCTCGTTTATCTGGGCAGTCTCTCTCTTCCCCTTTCATTCCGTTACTACTTAAATAAGTACCACGTGCTCTTCTGTGTGTAGGGGAGGCAAGCTCGGAGCTCCTGAAAGACATAGCAAGTGAATGCAGAGCGAGAGATAAGTCTAGATTGTTGCTGCCATAGCCTGTGCTTTCTTAATTTTTTTTTTTTTTCGGAGCTGGGGACCGAACCCAGGGCCTTGCGCTTGCTAGGCAAGCGCTCTACCACTGAGCTAAATCCCCAACCCCTAGCCTGTGCTTTCTTAACAAAACCATGCACACTTATAAGAAGAAAAGGGAACAGGTGAATCTGTGAGTTTGAGGCCAGCCGACTCCGCATAGCTAGTTCCAGGACAGCCAGGGCCACACAGTGAGACCTGCCTCCAAAAGTGAAAGGGAAAACACTGTATACAGAAACTGCTGGGACTTGAGTTTTCTAGACAACTTAAAGTAAGGTAAAAGTAACATTGTATTAAAAGTATTTCTTAGAAGAAACTTCTTAGAGCCTCTCATGGGAAACCTGGGTGCTGTCATTGTGGAAGCGGACATCTGTGGATGTGTGAGAGGTTTAGCTGTGCACTTACAGGATTATCTTTCTGCCAAATCAGGGAAGCTCACCTGAGCACCTTTGCTATTGGCCACCATCATAGCCATGTGGCAATGTGTGGTGCAGTTTTCTTCATGTGTTTTGTGCTAGGGGTTTATTGCACTAAAGAATAAGGATTTATAGATTCCATAATTTGAGGTTTTTGTTTTTGTTTTTTTTTTTTTGGTACTTTTTTTCGGAGCTGGGGACCGAACCCAGGGCCTTGTGCTTCTTAGCCAAGCGCTCTACCACTGAGCTAAATCCCCAACCCCGAGGTTTTTAAGTTAATATTTCATTGACTATTTTCTGTCCATTTTGTCTTCCTTAGGTTTCAGGTACATTTGTAGTAATCCTAGGTGGTGGCAGTGATCACTGCTGCTTCTCCTTCCCTCCTTCCTCTCCCCCTCCTCTGCCTCTCCTCTCCTTCTGCTCCATTTTCCCTTTCCTTCCCCTTCTCCCTAGCCCTCCTTCTCCCCTCCTGCCTTCTGCTTCCTCTCCTCTTTCTCTGGTGCCCAGCTCTTAGAGATGCTTGTCACGGTAGTCACAGCTCTGTGGCTCCCTGCCCTCGTGTTTCGCTGTTCTGTGTTCTTCCCTCCATCCCGTGTGTATGGTTCCTAGCATGCTGTCCTGAGGCTCCCTGAGCTGAGCTTCCTCAGTGCCCAGGCGGACCGCTTACCCCACACACTGGATTTTGGGCCCTAGAAGCTCAGCTCAGGTCTTTGGTGTTTTCTGTGTCTCTCCTTAGCACCCCTGACTGTTTATAACCTTTTTGATATCTAAGGCCTGGGCTGTGTTAACTTATTGACTATTTCTATTTACTTCTCAGTTTAGGGTTATTTTTCCCATTTGCAGCTTTCTGTGCACTTTGTTGGAGTTGTGGTTTTTGGGCCCAAGTTTCATGTATCCTAGGCTGGTCCATAGCTGAGGATGACCCTGATTCCTAATGCTCCTGCCTCTACCTCCCAGGTGCTGGGATGATGGCATCAGTTCCTTCTGATCTGTTTTGACGGACACCTCTGGCCACTCCTTCACAGCACGTCCCTGTGGCTGGATTTGACGGTGTCAGTCATGTCCCTCATTAGACTCTGTTCCCCAAGGAGCCTCTCTGTTCCTTTAGATTCAGCCATGTTCCAGCACTTAGCCAGAGGTCTGGCATGTTCCAGAATCCCACCTACAGCAATTGCTGACGAATAGAGAATTACTTCTGCCCTGCACTAGGCTAGTCCAGAGATGCTCTCAGAGATGTAAAGTGGCCTGTATCACCAGCCACACAAGGCAGCCTCCCTGTGGCACACTTCCCTGTGCAGTGGCTGTGGGCGTTGTGGGGGTGGGAGTTCTTCACAGGCATCATGTGTCTGTTTTACAGAGGAGCACACTCCTCTGAGCTGGCTCTGCGTTTTAGACGTTTGAGCCATGCAGGAAGTGAACTCTGTGCGGCTCGTTTGAGCCTCTCACGGCTTTATCCATCTCTTTCCAGCACTCTGATCTACAAATTCGGAAGAACTGAAGAGCTCTGGGCCTGAGATCACCTCACACACACCTCACCTTCCTCTTGTTCCACGCCTAGCTTCCTTTTTCTCTGGTATAGTCTACATATTGCCAAATGAAGCACATCATGTGCTCAGAGGTTTCTGTCTTCATAGTTTTGTGCCCTGAGTTTTGAATTGCTTTTGAAAATGTCTATCTTGGTTTTTCATCAACTAGACAAGTTAATATGATAGAATACATCATCACTACATGTACATGATACTGAATGTCAGGTTTTTATTCCCAAGACTAAGATTGGTGAGTCCTGAGCCAGGGTTATATTGTCTTGGTGTTAGAGGTAAATACTCTGACTTGGTGTCTCTGAGGTTTGAAAACGTGCAAAATACACAGCTCTGTGTCTCTGGAGGCCCTGAGCTGTTCATGAAGGCATTTCTGCCAGGTGTAACTTACTTTGGCTTAGAAATGAGTTGTTGTTTTTTTTTAAAGGAAAAATGTTTGTGCATATGTTTTAAAGAGCTGGACTTTTTATATGAAGATTTTTTAAATGCCCAAAGGACTAGTTTGAAAGCCCCCTTTACAAAGAATTCCTCTAACTTGACTTTTGCTTGAGAAGGGATAACACAGAGATAAACTCCATTTTGTGGAAAGATGGTAGGCAGCTGAGCCATGTGTCCCCATCTTACCAAGCTACTTCGATGCCCGTCAAGGACGGCTTGCCACAATCTGGCATTACACACGGCAAGGGACCCTGCTGCAGGTGCTGTGTAGACATGGCCAAGTGGAATAACTAGCTAAGACCATCCCGAAGGGCGCTGTGACCTACAGAAGGTCAGACGCTCGACTCACTTCATTCTGGACTCCCTCTGCTGTCTCAGGCTCTCAGGCTCTCAGGCTCTGGGTGACACTCCACACCAGACGCTCCTTCCCTGTGTTTGACGCTGCGCTCGCACCGTGTATATTTCTGTGGGCCTTTCCCTGGGGTCAGGATTTTGTGTTGCACTTTTAACCCCAGAGGACCTTTCTAAGACCTTGTGCTGTAAACAGTAGTGAGGATGGCAGTGGTGCACCTTCTGACTCGGGCCTCACCTTACTTAGCAGTTCTCAGAGAGGCCCCTCCAAGCACAGCGTGTGAAGCAGCTGCTGATCGCTGTGCCCATTCTGATGCATCTTGCTTCACTGTTTTCCCGTCAGTCCCTCAAAAGGCCAGCTTTGTCTTGCTTCCAGCAAACTACAGAGCTAACGACACGTTTCCATTCATAGAACATGCAGTGAGTGTCCCTCTCACACTGCTGAAGTTAGGTGTGTGGGGGACGTGGACCTCTCACACACGCTGCAGTTAGGTGTGGGGGACGCAAAACACAGCCTGGCTCTGTCCATTCTCACTGTCCAAGATGCGCTCATAAACAAGGAGAGGACGCACTGGACCACAGCATGCGCATGCAGAGGTTTATGACGGGTAGCCCTGAGGACCGACTGGAAATGCTGGTGGCTTCCTCTCTATTCATGAATTTTGTTTTAATTGTGAGCAAATCTGTTGATTTCCTGTTTGTTGTTTCATTAAACAAGAGAGATGACATTAGTATCCTCATAGATATTATGAGTCAGAATTCTTGGTAATCATCTAAATTCACACAGTTCTCTTAATAAAGCTCTCAAGCTCAAGACATGGAATCTGAGTCTTTTGTATGTGGGCCATTGTCAGAGCGTTCTCTAGGCTGCTCTTCATGACCCCTTCATCTTTCAAAACCAGTACCACCTGGGTGACTCCTACACATTACCAAGTCCAGCTGCAGCATGAGGTACAGCCTTGGCTCTCTCTGGAACACGGCCTCTTTGTGCTCTCAGAAAACACTTCCCAGAAGACTTCACTTCAGTGACGCTTGGTCTCTCTTAATCATCGCTAATTTCTTAGCTCCAGCTGACCAGCATCGATTGTCCCCGTACATAACGCAAAGGTTTCACTTTCATAGTTCTAGTATCTTATTAATCACAGCTGATTCCTCAGCCCCAGCTAACCACAACCACAGAATCTTAACCCCAAATAGCAAGCGATCCTGATAGTCCTTCATCTCCCCTCTGAAGTGTCACAAGCCAGGCCTCCATCCTCTGCTCTACTCTCAACACTCACACTTCCCAAGCTCCTACTGAACAGCCCACCAAGCTATAAACTCCCAATGGCTCTTCTAGCCCAAAGTTCCAAAGTCCTTCCACAGTCCACCCCAAAACATGGTCAGGGCTGTCACAACAGTACCCTACTATACTGGTACCAGTTTGTCTTAGTGTTTTTATTGCTTTGACAAAACACCACGAGCAAAAAGCAAGTCGGGGGGTTGGGGATTTAGCTCAGTGGTAGAGCGCTTGCCTAGGAAGCGCAAGGTCCTGGGTTCGGTCCCCAGCTCCGGAAAAAAAAAAAAAAAAAAAGAACCAAAAAAAAAAAAAAAAAAAAAAAAGCAAGTCGGGAAGGGAAAGGTTTATTCAGCTTACACTTCCACATTGCTGTTTATCACCAAAGGAAGTCAGGAAAGAAACTGAAACAGGGCAGGAACATGGAGGCAGGAGCTGATGCAGAAGCCATGGACAGGTACTGCTTACTGGCTTGCTCATCCCAGGACCACCGCCCAGGGCTGGGGCCCTCCTTATAGATCACTAATTGAGAAAATGCCTTATAGCTGGCTCTCATAGAGGCATTTCCTCAACTGAAGCTCCTTTCTCTCTGATGACTATACCTTGTATCAGTTGACACACAAAACCAGCCAGGACAGTCACTAAAGTAGAAGCTCATTGAAATGGGAATCTTAGGGCGTGTGTGCTGCAGTTGAGCCTGCTCAGTACAACCTGGGTCACTGAGCTTCAGCCCTGGCCTAAGAATCATTCGCACCGCTCCATGAACTGTTCTGGTGAAAGGGAAGCAGAGGGGTTGACAGTCGCTGCAGCTGACAGGCTGCTGCTTTCTGAGAATTGCTGAGGAGCCAGGCAGGGTTATTCACCTCTCTTCTTACAGCCTATTATCATTTTCTTAGAAATAGCTTTCTACGATGCTTTGGTTTTATTAAAAATGAACTAAATTATTTGCACGGACTGTTTAATGTTTAAAGAGTTCACATTTCCCGTTCTCATTCCCTGAACTTCACTAACTTCATACTTGCTTTCTAGGTATTAACAGATGGTATGTATCCGGAGAGTACGAAGGAGTACTTTTACTTATTTATTTTCTTACTTATTTCTTTCTTCAAGACAGGATTTCTCCATGTAACCTTGGCTGTCCTAGAGTTCACTATGTAGACCAGGCTGTCCTGGATCTCACAGAGAACTCCCTGCCTTTGCCTACAAAGTGCTGGGATTAAAGGTGTGGGTTAGTGTGCCAGGCTGTAGGTTTTTTGTTATTATTATTTTGTTTTTTTAAGATTTACTTTATTTATTATATATGAGCACACTGTAGCTGTCTTCAGACACACCAGAAGAGGGCACTATAACTATCCCCAACATGTCACCATAATCATCCCTAACACGTCACCATAACCGTGCCCAGATGTCATCATAATCATCCCCAAAATGTCAGCATAAACATCCCCAGATATCACCATAACTGTGCCCAAATGTCATCATAACCGTCTACAACATGTCATCATACCATCCCCAGATGTCCTCCACTTCCTTTTTCCCCTTAAGAAGGAAACCTTGGACTTGACACTCCAGATACACTCGCTTTTTAGATTTTCTCCCATGGTTGGAGAACACTAAACCTTTGTCCCTAGAGCAAAGACAAGACTAGGTCCCCGAGAGCCACTGGATACAATGCGGGTCCCCTTGATCAGGACTGCCTTGTATCTCACCTCATTCAATAGACACTGTGGATGTACTACATTGAACCTGATGTTACAACCTTCTTGCAGCTGAACACTAGACAGAACTTGAACTCTGCCCTCGGAGGCCACATGAACACCAGCAAGAACAGAACTGAGAAAGACACGTTACCACACAGACTAGACCCTTGTTTTTGTACCAGCCTCTTCAGACGACTTAGAACTCTCTACATGTATCCTTAAAGGATCAGGAAATCACCCCAAATATTGATTCTGGGGTCACAAATATACTTCAGCCAGTAGCAGGGCTGGCCAGTGAGGGGGTCGGAATGACGAGGGTAGTGGCTGAGAGCCCCGACTGCCTGATTCTCCCCCAGCATTCCTATGACAGGCCACTGTTCCCCCTTTTATGACTGCCAGTTTAGGCACCCAGCTTCTGAGTGGCCTGAGTCATTGTTCTGCTCCACATAAAGAGTTCTGGGAACAGTGTGTCCTATATTCTCTCCTCTGAAGTTCCCTATTGGGTCCAGAGAGGTCAGATAGCTCGTTGGTGACTCAGACTTTCTTCATGACCTTAAAGTCCTGCTTTTCACTCAGCTCACACTTTTAAACTGCTTCCGGAACATTCAAGGCCTTTTAGGGACCCAGGAAAAGCAGTGTCAAAGAAACCTGGGAACCCCGGACTGTGTTTTTTTTTTTTTTTTTTTTTTTTTTTTATTAGAGCTCTGTAAAAAGTGCATTGTGGATTAGGGGCTGGCTCAGTTGGTAATGTGCTGGCCTTGAAAATACCAAGACCTGACTTCAATCTCTCAGCACCCAATTTTTTTTTTTTTAAAGCTTTTTGCTGTGAGATTTGGGCTGGGGCTATGGATGGGTAGATTATGATAGATTCCTAGAGCTCTCTGGCCGGCCAGCCCAGCCTAATTGGTGAGTTGTGGGTCAGTGAGGGACCCTCTCCTGAAAACCAAGGCGAGTGGTTTCTGAGGAATGACACCTGAGGTGGACCTATACACATGCATGCACACATACACATACACATACACGTGCACCCACTTGGACTTACAGTTCACATGGCATGCTGTAATGAGGGGAAGTTAGATAGTGGTTTCCATACTTTTCTCCATGAATATTTTAAAAAATATTTTAAAATTGTGTTTGGGCGGGGGGTGGGTCGTGGTGGTGGAAAGATGGCTGCTCTTCCGGAAGTCCTGGGTTCATGTTCCAGTACCCACATGATGGCTCACAATCTTCTATAACTCTTGTGCTAGGGACTCTGATCCCCTTTCTGACCTCCAGGGGTACTGCATGTGCACGGCGAGCAGTCATACATTCAGGCATAACAGTCATACGCATAGGGGCTGGAGAGATGGCTCAGTGGTTAAGAGCTCTGACTGCTCTTCCAGAGGTCCTGAGTTCAATTCCCAGCAACCACATGGTGGCTCACAACCATTTGTACTTCTGATGTGTCTGAAGATGGCTACAGTGCACTTATATAGAATAAATAAATAAGTCTTAAAAAAAAACAATCATACGCATAAAACATAAAATAACAAAAAATCTTTTAAAATTATGTTTTTGGTTAGTTTACAAAAGTGTGTTTCATTGTGACATTTTTGTGCTTAAATATACTTTGCAGTCATTAAAGTTTATTTTACTTGTGTGTATGGTGTATGGATGTCCGTGTGTGTGTGTGTGTGTGTGTGTGTGTGTGTGTGTGTGTGTGTGTGTGAGTGAACTGGAGTCCCTTCTTCCTTCCTCAGCCTCCCACACCTCCACACTGGGGTGTGCCCAGGATTCTGTTCTGAGCCTGCCCACCCCACTCCTTTTGTAGCAGTGTCATGGAGGTTGAAATGTTCTCCCTGGGGCTTTCAGATAGAAGCGCCCGCCTCTTGAGTTGCTCTGGTGGCGTACGGGGGCTTCACATCTCCAGAGTAAGTGTGCAGACAGGCAGTTGCTCCAGACTATGGGGTGTTATGCTGCCATAGGGATGCTATGCTGGGGTAGAGATTGTGGAGCTTTGACTTTTGGAGCACCAGAAACTTGAAAGCCCTTTGATGTCGGTTTACTGCCCTCCCCCCAACCCCCAGTTGGGCAAAGGCTGTAAAATGGACTTATGCAGCTCCCCCATGATGTTCCCATGTTCCTTGAGAGGCTTTACCTCTGGCCAGGAACACTGAATTTACAGATTAACATTTTGAGTGACTAAAGTCTTGCAGAGAAGATTTTGTGCGTGTGAAGCGGTTGACACTGTGCTGTAGAACACTCTGACATGGCAGGCACACGAAATGTGTCTGCTTATTCAGGAAGAAAATCTGTTACGCTTGGAAGTAAGGTGACTTAAAGAGAGAGGTTCCGTATAGGTTAGTGCTTGGTCCAGCTAATTCTATCGGCTTGGGATGACCAATCCTGCATTCTGTGTGCACACAGCCTTTCCTGACTCATAACATGCTTTATAGTATGCACACAAGAATTTAGTGTCCCCTCTTATAATTTATGACCCCTGACCCCTACATCATAAACCTTGATGGTAAGAGTGGATCTCTTTGTGATTGTATAGTAACCACATCATAAACTAGGCCAACAACCTTGTCACAGAAGGCCCAGGTGTTGTAAACATAAGGCCCTGTGAACCATATATTCTCAGTAACTACTCAAGTCTGCCTGGCGGTGTAAAGGTGACCACAGACTGCGCAAGAATGAGGGTGCCTCACCAGCTGTCCATAAAACTTCATGGACAGGGGTTGGGGATTTAGCTCAGTGGTAGAGCGCTTGCGCGCAAGGCCCTGGGTTTGGTCCTCAGCTCCGAAAAAAAAAAAAAAAAAAACCCCCCCAAAAAAAAACAAAAAAAAAATTTCACGGACACTGGAATTCCAAACCACTCTCATGTGGTTTGAGGTGTGATCTTTACACTTTTAGTTTTTATTTGTGTAGTGTTTGTGACTGTCTGTATGCTCGCCGTGCGTGCAGGTACCTACAGAGGTTGGAGGAGGGCGTCAGATCCCTCAGAACTGGAGTTATAGGTAGTTGTGAGCCACCCTGTGTGGGTGCTGGGAACCAAAACCCAGGTCCTCTGGAAGAGCAATAGGACCCTAACTGCTGAGCCATATCCTCGGCCCATACCTTTGGTTTGTTCCTCCAGTTATTTAAAGATATAAAAATGGCTGTGGACCCACAAGTGGGAGGAATGACTTTAGCCAGTGGGTAGACACTGCCGTTACAGCTGCTCTATGGTAAGACAGTGCCCAGCAGTTTAGTTCATGGGTGATGGACTTCTGGTTAGAAATTAACGTTTCAAGTTAGCGCAAGAATCAATCCTATTGACTAGCTGTTTATTTTACAAGGCAGACGGGGCCTTTCTTTGGGAGAAAAATATATACAAGTATCTTTCTTATTCAAAATATTCTGGTCCTTTCAATAGGCAGGTCTGTTCCATATTCTGCATGTACTGAGTTGGAATGGTGAAGGACCACCGTCCACCATCCTGTTCTGACTCCATTTATCTCGTGTTTCCTTACACAGTTCTCAGCCCTCACCATCCCTCCCCACACTGTCTTCGCATCTGCCTTGGACACATTTGAGGTTTCCATGGCCTTCACCATGGTCCATATGCATTAACCAAAACAACGAAGCTAAAATAACTAGGAAAGATATAATTCAAAAATAATCACCAACTTATGTCCAAAATAATTACCATGTTCTGCCAGGAATGACCATTTCACAGCTTCCCCGACTGTCATCTTAGATGTACGGTCTTTGTGCTTTTTGCCTTTAAAAATTTTGTATCCTCCTGCGCTTGGACACCGAGAGAGCTTTTAGATACGCAGGCCCACTCAGGCCATAAATAAAAGGGACTTCAAACTTTTAATTGACTTACCATCGTCGTCAATAAGGACCTGTGTAGTTCGTTAGGATGGTGAAGAGGGTTGTAAAACTGCTTTTCTGTTTCTTCTGGGTGTGGTGGCACATGCCCTGTGAGGCTGAAGCCAGCTTGATCCACACAGCCAGTGTGTTCCACATAGATGGTCCCATGCCAGCCAGAGCTACACGGCAAGATTGTCTCAAAAGCTAACTACAAAAACATGCCAATTTGTGGCTCTTTGACTTCTCAGTAGGTGAATGTGTCCGGGTCAGCCCCTCATTCAGAGAAGAAGCTTAGATAGCTTGCCCCACTCCCCACTTCTAGAAAGTATTTGCTCAGAGCTTGGGCTCCATGCTCTCCACTGGCACTCTTGCCACCTTCAGCCAATCTGGCTGCCCTTTGGGGCTCAGCCACAGCCACCTCCTGCCCCAGGACAAGAGACCAATCTCACCCCCCCAGTTTGTGATGGCTACTCTTGGGTGTCAACTTGACTACACTCAGAACTAACCCCCTCCTCCAAATGGATGGACTGCAGTGGGGGTGTCTCCCTTATCCTTTTCTGCAGTGCCTGGAATGGAACTCAAGGCCCTGGGCATGTTAGGCAAGCACTGACTACTGAGTTCTTAGCCCAGCCCTGTCCTTATAACCCTTAATGCCCTTAATCCCACCACCAAGATGGCCGGATACACAATGTCTAGTTAGAGAGGCTCCCCACTTCCCACAAGCGGCACAGGGCCTAACAGGATGAAGTGGCTATGCCAACAAGGGCGAGGCTCCCCCCACTGTCAGGTCAGGCTGTGGGCAGGGCTCCTCACAGCAGACCACATGGGTCCTGTGCATATGTGGGAAAGGAGGGAGCTGTACATCCCTTACTGAATGTTAAATCGTGCCAAAGGGTTTTAAAGGGGCCCTTGGGAAGTCAAGCAAGAGTGGCAGTCAGCTCAGGTGTGCTCCTAGGTAACACGGTTGGTGGCCCGCTGGGCCAAACAGTGTGACTCATTTGTGAACTGTGGTGTCCTTTGGCTTTGAAGAACTAAGGGATGAGACGGTAGGAACTTCTTTCTTGCTGAAGTCTCCTGCGGACTCATCTGCTTTACTAAGTGTAACTTAAGAAAGTAGGAGCTTAGATACAAATATTCTAAAGTTTGTCTGTCTGGGGGTTGGGGATTTAGCTCAGTAGTAGAGCGCTTGCCTAGGAAGCGCAAGGCCCTGGGTTCGGTCCCCAGCTCTGAAAAAAAGAACCAAAAAAACAAAAAGTTTGTCTGTCTGTCTATCTATCTATCAATCTATCTATCCATCTACTATCCATCCACCTATCTATCTATCCATCTATCTGTCTATCCATGTTTATCTATCCATTTATCCATCCATCCATGTATCCATCCATCTATCAATCTATCATCTACCTATCGTCTATCTATCCATCCACCATCTACCTATCATCTATCTACCTACCTACTATCTATCTATCTATCCATCTGTCTGTCATCTATCCATCTATCCATCCATTTATCATCTGTCTATCCATCTATCATCTATCCAGCCATCCATCTATCCATCCGTCTATCTATTCTATCCATCCATCAATCTATCATCTACCTACCTATCGTCTGTCTGTCTGTCTACCTATCTATCTATTATTTAGAGAGATAGAATCTCTCTTCACAGCCCTGGCTGTCCTGGAACTCACTCTAGACCAGGCTGGCCTCAAACTCACAGAGACCCTCCTGCCCCTGCCTCCCAAGAGCCAGGAGTAAAGGTGTGCAGCACCTCCACTCAGCAGATAGACTTTTTAGAAAAAAGTTTAATATACAATCTTTTATTTCTAGGTTAAAAAAAAAAGACTTAAATTATCAGGACATTATTTACAAGATTAACCACCTCCATGTGCGTGAGGTGTTGGGGTGGGCCTTGTACATGCTAGGCAAACACTGAGCCTAGGGTAGTCACATTTAAGTCATCACACTGGGCATGAAGGGGACACCGAGGGCCCCTCTTTGTGCCAGGCTGGGATGCCTGGGACAACTCATTTTCCAGAGTGAAGCCGAGGAACCAGTCTTCTGATGGCCAGAGCAGCTAACACTGAAGAAAGAACCTCAGGCCTGTAGCCGCGTGGGCTGCCAGTGATGGGACTGACTGTCTTTTAGTGTTTGAGAGGAACCTTTCTTTTCCTGAGATTCCTTTCTGTGGAGTCCTTTTAGATACTTGCAGGATCCAGAAAACTCATAAAGACTAAACAATATACCATCCCCCCTCCCCCGCCCCCCAAGCCGCAGGAGATGTCCCTGGGGCAGTGGCAGTCTCTAGAAGCTGCCCTGATCACTGTCCTCCGTGTAAGCAGAGACCGTGGCCTGGCTCAGGGTATTTGGAGCACATCATCCTGCTCCTTTTCTGGAGACGAAATGATTGATACGGAGTCCCAGGCCTCATCCTTCGGCGAACCGTCCTTGTCCAAGGCCTCCAGGATGAGCTGATCTGGGTCCTTTAAATACTAGAAAAGGGTAGACGGCCAGCCAGTTACACACAGTCACATACAAGGTTTCTAGTTGAACTCAGTGTAGTCATAATTAGCACAACCTTACTTTGTCCATCAATGAAATGATACCACCCCCGCCACCAATCATTACTGTGATTGTTGTGATCCTGGGGGGCACAATCTGCTGCCAACACATGCTCAGCCCTGACTTCCAGCATGTGCCTGCCTCTCACGCCTTGGCTCTGTAGCCCTGACTTCCAGCATGTGCCTGCCTCTCACGCCTTGGCTCTGTAGCCCTGACTTCCAGCATGTGCCTGCCTCTCACGCCTTGGCTCTGTAATGGCCCAGGCCTAGGTGTACCTAGAGCAAGGATGCTTGTCCAGAAAGTACAAGGACCTGTGTTCCATCCTCTGTTCATCTGATGAGAGCTGTGAAGGGCAGAACACAGAGAAAGTAGGAATCCCCCTCCCCCTCCCCATCCTCAGCGCCTACTTAGTGGGTTATAAACCTTAAAATATTTAAGAAATGTAACAACATTTAGGTTAGGGTGCTTGCTGCCAAGCCTGACCACCTGAGCTTGGTTCCCAAGACATGTATGATAAATGGAGAGAACTGACTCACAAGAGTTGTCTTCTGACCTGCCCGTGCGCACACACGCACACACACACACACACACACACACACACACACACACACACACGCGCGCGCGCGCGCGCGCGCGCACGCACAGGCGCCCACGCACACCCTGCCCAATAAAATAAAAGAAGTAGTCTTCAGTTTTCATTCAGCTATGTCAGGATAAAGCAGGGAACATCCCTAAGTTCTAGCCCCCACTCCTACCTACACACGACCCCGGACATGTCTGGGTGAGGCTGGGGTCCTCACAGTGAAGAGGGGGGTCTCACAGCCCCCAACTTTCTTTCCCTTTTGCCCTTGGCTATAAACTCAGGATTCCAAGGCTCTGCCTGCAGCTCTTAGAAGTGCAAATGGCCAACAGAAAGAGGAACAGAAGTCACATGTCTGTGGTGTGAAACCCCACACACAGAAGCTGAAACCGCTCTCTACTCTCATGTAACATCAGCAGCCTTTGGTAGTTCTTTACACTTTCCCAAGAAAGTAGACCAAAACCTTAGATTTCTGCCCCAGAGAAACATCATCCAGGACTGGGTGGTAACCCAGGCTCAGTTCCTCTGAGGGCCGTACCCAAGAAGCAGGAGGAGCCCTTAAGCACCATCCGGAACCGTTACTCTCCATGTCAACCCGGGAAACCTTTAAGTCATCTCCTGGATGCCACGTGTTTATACAGACGCTGACCTAACACAGTGTTCATTTTACTACTTAGCTATTCTGTGTGGATGTATGTGTGTGGGCAGAGGACAACACGGGGTGTCAGTTCTCTCCTACCATGTGAGTGTCACAGCGGGTCACTCCTGCGTCTGCGTACTGACCTCTTTTATTTGTTCTGGGATGTCTGGTGGAGCTTGAAACCAGTATTTCACCCGGCTTTGGTATCTGAGGAACAGGATGAAGCAGGCTCCCGTCAGTGCCAGCAGCAACATGAAGATGCCAAAAAGGATCAGGATGACTTGCTGCAGGCTGGTGGAGGCTAAAGATGGTAACAGAAAAGTGAGTGAGCAGCCGTCCATGCCCACGCCTCGTGCCCACGCTGGGCCGTGTTCTTGTCCCAGGAAAACCCACGCCCCGCCCCTGCTCTCTGCCCTCTGCCCTCGACTTAAGCTAGTAATTTTGACCTGAAAACTTCTATTCCAAGGTCAAAACCTGCCCTGCTGTAATACCACAAACGGGAAATTCCACTTCCAAATTCATCCAAGGGGCCACAGTGCAAGCCCAAGTGCGCTTGGAGCAGTGAGTAAAGGGGCCTGCCTATAAGCCTGACAGGCTGGTGTTTCATCTTGCAGACCCAGGTGTGACAGCAGAGGGCAGTGTGCACATCCTCTGCCTGCCCTGTCATAATATCAGTGTCCTCTGACTGCCACTCAAGTGCACTCACACGTACACACATATACATGCACGCACACACACACACAAAGTAAGCAAAAAATGCAGTAAAAATCCCATACCACTGTACTAAAACATTATACAAAACCTCCTTCAGGCTATGCATATAAGGTGTCTATGAAACATAAGGGAATTTTCTGTTCAGATTTAGGCTTCAGCCCTAAGACACCTCATCATGTATACGCAAATATTTTAAAATCTGAAACAAGACGACCACAAATCTGACATACTCCTGGTCCCAAGTGTTGTGGAGTCTGCCCAACACAGCCCTTGCTGCTGCAGACCTAATTCTCCTGTCAGGTCAGAACTTCCAGGGCTGCTCCCGCCACTGGCCACACCACAGCGAGCTATTGTCACTATTTCAAGAGAAGCCTTTGCGAGCAGGTAATGGATAAATGAAGGCATGTCTTACCATCCGCTGTTGTTTCGTGACAAGATACATTGCTCAGGAGCCCGTGCGGTCCGATATTTCTGTTTTTCAAAATCAGTTGGGCCTTGGTTTGTAAACAATATACTCTGAATGGCTTCAAATCATCCAGCACAATGGAGTTGCTCTTGTAAGGGCCTTTAACCTGTGTAGACAGCATGAGAGCCACACAGGTTAGACAGACAGACAGGGCCACGCAGCTTCCAGCTTTTCTAATGACTCCCCAAGTACACAGTGAACACAACCAAATGGTAATAGGACCGTGGGGCTACGAGGACCCATTAAGCCTGAGGCAACCAGAAGGTCACAAATCTTAATTTCTAGTAGTGTGGAAATTTCTTCTGTAAAATTAACGCCTTGGGCTGGGGAGATGGTTTGGTGGGCACAGCGTTTGCTGTGTGATCACAAGAAGCTGGGTTCACTCCCTCTGCATCTATGCAAACTGCGGCATGTTGACGTTCCATTTCTCATCTCCACCACTGGGGGGCAGAGACAGGCAGTTCTTGGAGCTTAGTAGCCAGTCAGTCTGGAAGAATGGTGAGCTCTAGGTTCAGGGAGAGAGCCTGTCTCAAAAAACTAAGGTGGAGATCAACAGAGGAGGCCATCTGAAGTCGCCCTCTGGCCTCCACACGCATGGGTGTGTGGAGCTGCATGCAAGCCTGTGTGCACACACACCCTCACATGCAGACAATAAAAGAACCATCTGTATGGTTAGACAAGGGAGAAAAGCATCCTGCAGTGCATCTTTATTCCCAAAGAGTCTCTGAAGTGAATGTGCTAATCCCTTTGTGGTTGAAAGGACAGGCATTCATGTCCTCAGGGGGTAGATGGACTCGACTGCCTCAGGCTGTGTCAGCCCTCCTGTTGGCCACACCTGTCTGGAGGCTGAGACTGATTAAAGCACCTGCCTTGTTCGTGCAGTGTCCCTTTACATGACACTGCAGACCACTGTCACTCAGTCCACACCAGAAGTGGCCCGGGGTGGGGGTAGAGGTGAGGGGTTGACATCAAAGAAGAGAGCAAGGCCACCTGGGCCTTGTCCTGGCATTGCTCCCGTGGTGACAGTAACTGAAATGACATCACAAATCTATTGCCATCTGCCAGGCCTAACTAACTAAATTGTTTGAAAAGAAACAGGTCCCTAGGCCTTCCCAAGGTCCAGGTACAGCAAATCCATCTTACGCAAGGAAGCAGCAAAGTCCATGAAGCAGAAATGGATGACACCAAAGAGGGCTCAGACCCTCCTGGCAGAGGAGGGCTCAGGGCTCAAGCTCTAGGAGACACCGGTGACCCGAGTCTTCCATCTCACGTGGCAATCTTTCTTCTTTCTTCTAAGAAACTCTAGGGGGCTGGAGAGATGGCTCAGCGGTTAAGAGCACTGACTCTTCCGGAGGTCCTGAGTTCAATTCCCAGCAACCACATGGTGGCTCACAACCATCTGTAATGACATCTGATGCCCTCTTCAGGTGTGTCTGAAAACAGCTACAGTGTACTCACATACATAAAATAAATCTTAAAAAAAAAAGAAACTCTTAAAGAGAGAAAAAAAAACATAAACGAAAAAGAAAGAGTCCTTGCCTTTTGGGTTTCTGTCTTTTCCCAGTAGTGGACAAAATACTGAAAAGATGCCTCCTGGACCACGTCAAAGGGAGGGGAGAAGTGTATGACGAGGGAGCCTTTCCCTGGGGTCACCGAGATGTTTTTTGGAGGTCCAACAGTAACTGAAATAGAATCACAAAGACTTCACATGAGTGACACACAGACGCCCATGTACACTGTGAATGCCTATTAAACCCAATACACATCTGCACTGTGTGTACACACACATTTAACTTACACAGGCAACCAGCTCCACTCAGATTCCCATTCTGAATATGAGGTTTACCGGGGAGCCAGCATCCAAGCAGAAGGAAAGGCCCTTGTAGAACCCACGGAGTGTTGGCAGGTGCAGGATTGGCCCTGCTGAAAGGCCCTCTGAGCCAGAATCTATTAGAGCTACATGGAGTTGTTTCCTGGTCCCCATCAGGGAGGGGCACGCAGCCCACCTCAAGGGTTTGGCCCTGCACAAGGCATTGAAGATGTTCTAGCTGAGGTGCTGTTTCTCAGCTGGGAGTCATCTGACTGTAAGCAAAGCTTCTAGAATCACCACAGGCATCAGAATCCCAGAGAAACAGAACAGAAACTTAAGGTGGAGGGAAGTTTTCATTCAGGGTGGAAAGGAAGTGCAAGGTTTGAAATTTGCAGACAGGTGGGCTTGGATCTGGAGAGTATCATGTGAAGCGAGGGACTGAACTCAGAGAGAAAAGACACTGCATGTTGCCCTCATACGAGGATCCCAGTCTCCCGTGTTCATGTGTAAACTATACATGTTACATGTAGGTAAACAGGACTAAGTATAGGCGTAGTGTAACATTTACCGTATTGTTGGGTTTTTCTTTCACTGTTGATCTTTTGAGACAGGATCTCTCAGTGTGTGGCTCTGTCTAGCTTGGAACTCGCTCTGTAGACCAGGCTGGCTTTGAACTCACAGACATCTGCCTGACTCTACCTCCCAAGTGCCGTGATTAAAGGTGTGCGCCACCCTGAACCCCCAGCTCACTTTTAAATAAGCTGGCACTTTAATGGTTCTGGATTATTGGGAGGGGGTGGGGTTATTTGTTTATTAACTTATTTATCTTTATTTTCAATTTTCTGTCACATTTTTGCTGTGGTAGTGATAACAGTAAAATCTGCCGTGCTACCCAGGATTACATGTCTTTAAAAAAAAAAAAAAAAAAACCCTAGCCAAAAATACTGTACCTGCTTACTAGAGCATGAACTATCTAGACAGTGGTCACTTCTGTTGTCTGATACTTTGAATTCACGCATGCGTGTGTATGTGTGTGTGCATGCTCGTGTGTATGTGTGTGTGTGTGTGTGTGTGTGTGTTTGTGTGTGTGCATGTGCGTGCGTCTGTTTGGGGGCTCAGCAGTACAGCATCTGCCTGGGAGGTAACAGGTCCTTGCTTCCTAGCACCACATCAAGAAAACAAACAAACAAAAACAACAACAACAACAACAACAAAAAATGGCTGTAACTGTCTTCCCATAAAACACTGTTTACAATAACAGGCGTGGCATCAAATTTAGAGTCCCAGAGCCTATTCCTTTAGCATCAGCCTGAGGGTCAGTGGTCTCGGACAACCTTACCACTTGTCTCTGGCATATTAGGATGAGGACCAGGACCAAAGCCGTGGGTTCAATTCTGACCACCAAAGAGGCACACAGAGAAAACCTGGGCCTGTGACACTTGTTTTTAAAGTTGTGTCTTCTTTATTTATCTGTGTGTGGGTGTGGGTGCAGGAGGAGGCCAGGAAAGGGAGCTGGATGGCTGGAGCTGGAGTTTCAGGCAGTTGTGAGCTCCCCAGTTTGGGTGCTGGGAACAAGAGCCAGAGGAGCTCTTACTAGCCGAGTCGCTTCTCCAGCCCCTGTACAGCTTTCTCCCCAAGTTCTTACCATTCTCATAGTGTTGAAATGGATCCAGCTTCACCCAGTGGGAAGTGTGCTTTCCGAGCCTGGCTCGCACGCGCAGGAAGACTGTGTATGAGTATGGGAAAACCTTCAAGCGGCCGCCTCCTGTGAAGTCACATTTCGTCTCTGCGATGTCCGTACAGTTCGGCTCCCGCAGCCTATGCCAAGAGCCATCGACGCTGGGAAAGCAAGCAAGATCTCAATTCACAGAATCCTCTCTTCATGCCTAACACGGTTCTCTAGAGACACCGACTTCTCCAAAGGATTGGCACCCGCTCATCCTTTCGGCCAAGGTCAAGTCCAGACACTCTTGACCAGATTAATTCATATGCCACGCCCACTCAGGTGTTCAATGCTCTCGGGATGTGCACAAAGAGAGAAGACCAGTATGGCCAATTTTTTTTTTTTTTTTTGGTTCTTTTTTTCGGAGCTGGGGACCGAACCCAGGGCCTTGCGCTTCCTAGGTAAGTGCTCTACCACTGAGCTAAATCCCCAACCCCATGGCCAATTTTTAAAATGTGTTGTCACTTACCCCTCCCCCCCAGCCCCCATCTGGTACCCATCGACAGTGATTCTCTATTTCTCTTCAACTTGAAGCCCCGGTCAGAGCCAGTGACTGAGGTGCTGTCTGTCTCAGCTCCCTCATCCTGAACGGAACCATACCCTATGAATGTGAACGACTGGAACCATACCCTATGAATGTGAACGACTGGTCTCTTGTGGCTGCTGTTATGGTAGGTCCATTCAAGATATACACTATACCAGCTTCCTCTAAAGCTTTAAGATTCTGTCTTTTATTTTTATGTGCATTTGTGTGCTGGGACTAAACGTGTGAGCCACCACCACCCATCTCGGAACAATTTTTAAGAACGTTTCTCAGAAGACAGACTTATGGGGGGATAGGGGTTCTGAGGGAAGGGATGGATCCCTTTGCATATAGAGGACAATAATACAGTGATTTTGGCTGCATTTAAATGAAGGATGAAATGAACACAGCTCAGTCATACAGTCCGTCGAGCTCTGCCCAGTCAGTCGGTCTAAGCTTTACTAATAGCAGTCATCCAGGCTTCCATGCTGTGGCCACAAGCTTTTCCACCTGGCCTCTCTGTCCCGGAATAAAGACTCAGAGACTTTCGTATGAATAAATGCCTAGGCTGAAAGCTCTGGCTCACTCCCTTCTAGCTCGTGCCTTATATATCCCGTTTATTCTATTCTATGAGTGCCACACAACTGGTTACCTCTCCCACCTCCAGCGCCTCTGATGAATTACCAGAGTTCCACCCTTTTCTATCGGAACTCCCACATATTTCTTGCCACCTTTTGCTAAAAGGCAGTCTGCTTTTCCTTGACCGGTGACGCTTCTACACAGTGCACGAGACAAGAGATTCTCTCTACAGTGTGCACAGGGTCATGCTGGACTTCTGCTTCAGAAATTACCTAAGGCTTTGTGGGAGAGCGTGTGGTCGATGGTGTATTTTAACTGCTAACCTTTTTTTTTTTTTTAAAGATTTACTTCTTTATTTTATGTGCTGTCTTCAGACACACCAGAAGAGGGCATCAGATCCCATTACAGATGGTTGTGAGCCACCAAGTGGTTGCTGGGAATTGAACTCGGGTCCTCTGGAAGAGCAGTCAGTGAGCCATCTCTCCAGCCCTAACTGCTAACTTGACACAGCCTAGACGCTCCTGTGGATTTGGCTTTGCTACCAAGACCTTAAAAAGCTTCATGTACAATGCCAGTTCTGCTTGACCACAGACAAACATAGTTCTTAAGTCTTAGTCTCAAAATAAGTTAAAAACAAAAAAAACAAAAAACCAAAAACCTCAAACAAGGAAACTGATTTTAAGCCAAACAAAAACAAAGCCCTCTTGCCCTCACCAGAGCCACGGCAGAATGGGTGGGGGTGGAGGACCAGCCTGCTCTAGTTTTTACCAATGCTTCTTTTACTAAAACCAACCTCAACCTCTGATAAAAAGATACAAAATGTTTACCAAAAAGAAAGAAAGGAAGGGGGCTGGGGAAGTGGCTGTTGTTAAACTGCCTGCCTGGTTCAGACCCTCAGCATCCAAGCGAACCTGTAAAACCCCAGTGTCACGGGCACAGGCAAGCATGGAGGAGAAACAGGAAGATCCCGACTCTGCCTATCTAGCTGAATTGGAGTTCCGGGTTCACTGAGAGACTGTCTCAAAAAAGGGGGGCAGTGGGACTAAGGAAGGCACTTTGCCATGCTCTCTGGCTTCCACATGCCTGTGTGCGTATGTGTGTGAGAGAGGTTTGCACACGCTTGTGTACACACCCACCTGCCCCACAAACAAACAAAAATCCCTAGAGTCAAACAAGTCAGACTATACTACAAAGCTCTGTGGTGAAAGGAAGCCTTTTAAAGAAAGCACAGAGGACAGTGACACAGGCCTGGGATCTCAGCTACCCCTTGGAGACTGAGGTGGGAGGCTCGCTAGTTCCAGGGCTATCTGAGCAGAATGGGAATGCTTCTCTCAAAACAAACTGGTAATTTGTTTACTACCATGAGCCTAGTGATTTCACCGTAATCTTCAACTAACTTACAGGACCCAAAAAACCAAAAACAAAACCGTTTCACTGAGCCCAGTTTCTTAGCGAATACTTCTTTGTAAATCGAGTGGTGGCCACAGATGAGAAACACAGAACGGAGGTGAGAGGCAGAACAAAGAGTGTGAACACTCCATTATTCAGAACAGAAAACCAGGTGAGAAACTGAGAACTCATTGTAGTGCGCCCGAATACATCCCTAAGTGGGCTCACTTTGGACGCTGAGGTTTTAAACCCGAAAGTCACCTCTTGCCTTCCCAGGGCGGAAGTGGACCCTTGCTCTGTTCAGAACAAAGGGATTAACTTTCACCCCTAAAGGAGGTCCCAGCAGCCAGTGTTCTCTGACAGCCAGACTTAAATCCACCGCTGATGAGCAGGAGGAGGTGACTGAAATCTCTGTCTTTGAACCTTTCAAATGTGCAGGAGGTTTCACCACAGTCGTGCTGAGAGCCCTAGTCAGGATCTGACTCCAGGCTTCCATCCAACCTCCCACAAAGGTCCCAGACCCACAGAGCATCCACTTACTAGCTGTACTCCACCTGGTAGACCACTGGTCTCGTGTCGTTGCTGGAGGGCGAAGGCTCCCAGCTTAGCATCTGCTCGTCATTGTACAGGTGAAGCTTCAGCTTCCTAGGGGCAGCAAGCTGGGACAAGGAGTCTTGGGAGGAACAGGGAAGGAGAGGAGGAATGGGTGGGAGAGAAGAGGGAAATCCAGAATTACAAAAACAAACAAACAAAAAACCCTTTCGGTGCCCATTATGAAAACCATTTATTTAACACAGCTCTGGTTGCAGTTTGGTTCTGGGATGGGCGTGCCTGTTCTCCCTGTCGCACCCTCTGGGCCTGATTGTAAGGAGGGCACTGTGGAAGACATATTTTAGGTTACCCTCTAGGTGGTGGTAACCACAGCCTTTCTACACTGGGTGACTACACTGGGTTCCTACATATACCACGTGAGACACTTGACTGCGGGCTGCCCAGGACTCCATCTTTCTGCAGTCAATAGTAGAGCACTCCCAAGGCCCTGGGTTCGGTCCCCAGCTCCGAAAAAAAGAACCAAAAAAAAAATAGTAGAGCACCCCAAAGAATGGGCATCTCCTAGGCCCAGGTGGGGTCCCAAGGTGACGCTGCATGTATGTGTTGATGCAGATGCCCCAGATCAGATAGGCAACTCCCAAAGGCGCTTGACATGAGGGCAAGAGCACACACCATCTGCTTCTCGAAAACTCTCAGCATCTCATCGCTGAGATCTAAATAACTCTCTGAATCCCAGCTTCGAAGCCACAGTGGAAATGTGTACACTTTTAAATTGCCTCCCCGCCCTGAGAGCCACAAGTCACAAAAGACCGTGTTCCCTGGAGGCAGCAGACTTCCCAAAGAGACCAGCTCCAACCATCCTGTCAGGCGGATCCTTTAGAGACTGAAAACACTGGAACCTTCTCTCAGAAGGGAAATCGTTGTTACTCTTTCTTTGATCGAAAGATTAATGAGAAATATTCAGAAGGTGGGAAGAAAAACAGGCTCCAGAGTTCAATGCAGGAAACCCAAACCACATGTTTTCAGGGAGTCCTTCAAAGCCAGAAGGGTGCGGAGGAGCCTCCAGCCCCCGCAGCATGGTGTACCGCCACCAGCTGCAGACACCTGTCTATCCAGACTGCCCAGCGCCTCCACCTCTGTGACCTCTGGCTGCTCAACACTGCTAACCATTGACACAGGCCTCAGGGGAGCAGGCGGTCCAAGCCAGATGTCTGAAGCAGCAAGGCAGAGGGCAGGCCCGGTCAGCTCACTGAGGGCCTGGGGGAAGCCAGGCGCCCATGGACAAATCTGAAACGGCTTTTCCTGCCTGCATTGGGTTTCTGTCCCAGCTGTAGCATTTCCCAACTGAGTCGTAGCATCTCATCTACTTCACCTCATTATCATTTATTGTCACTCCGAGATCAGGTGTGTGAAACAGGCCTAGGGTGGAGATGGCGGCAGGGGCCCTGTTCCTTCTGGAGTCACCCAGAGAAAAACCCAGGGCTCCTCCTGTTTTGTGCTCCGGAAGCTACGCATTCTTTGGCTTGTGGCCCCTTTCTCTGCCTTGCGTTGCCCTCTCTCTGGTTCAATTTCATGGCTCCTTACTCTATCTCTCAAGGACCCCAGCAATGACTGTGAGTCTGTGTAGCTCAGAATCCAGGATCATCCCCAGTCAGGGTCTTCACCTCAGTCAGACCTGCAAAGCCCCTTTTGTCAGGTCATGTATCCCAAAGGTCCGGAGATCAGTGCCTGAACATCTTCTAAAGGACAATATTCTGCCTAACACCCCTCCCCTCACCATCGCTCGTGCCTCTGGAGGAACTGGAAGGAATACCTTCTTCCTCTGCCGGGTCCCTATTCTCACAATCGAGAGGAACACTAGGGACCAAGTTAGAAAGAAACTTACTCTAACCACGAGTGGAAGAGCTATTCAGTTCTCAGATACAAAAGGAACTCAGGACAAATGACTAATCCTGGTGCCTAGTAACATTAACATACCAAGTGTCTGCTGCCTCCAGGCCCACTCAGGACCTGCGGCTCCCCTCAGCTCTTCTCACCTGAGTATCCTAAACTCCAGCTCACCGGCTTCTCCCCCTGCTTCTCATTCCTAGGTGATCCTGACATTTGGGCCATGTGCTTTCTCTGGCCTCTTTTGCCTTCCTTACTCTCGTCTCCAGGGCCTGGTCTGCTGGTCATGTTGAGCTACAATTTCCCTGCTCCGGATGCCTCCACATGCTGTATTCTCCCTCAGATCTCCTTCCCCTCAACCTTCCTTGGAGCCATCCCTGTCTTTGCTTTATATACACGTCAGGCCTGGGGCTGGAGCTCAGTGGGACACACTTCAAAGCCCTGGGTTGGATGCCCAACACACAACAAAAAGCTAACCTGGCAAGACAGAGTTTTCGGACTGGCTCTAAGGGAAGCCTCACACAGCACGGCTTTGTCTCTGCCTCCTCCACCGGGAGTTTCTTGGGAACCTTATCTAATCTTACTCCCTGAAGAAAATGAGTCTCAGAACTGTGGACTCCACAGGGAAGTGCTAGACGGTCCGCATACCATAAAGCACTCTCCCAGGCAGCCCTCTCCACATTCTGGATTGCCTGTCCTGGAACCTCACCCTCTTCACTCTAACCCCTCGCTGCCCCCTGGGAAACAGCACACACTGTACTTGGGACCTTGCTCTGCTGCTCCCTCTCCAGGGAGCCTCCCCGCCTGGGTCTGTTGAGACCCAGCCCTGGGGTAAACCTGGTATAAACCTGCTTGCACCTCCACCCTCTTCCTCTGATTTTACTCCTGAGTGTGATTCACACTGGAGTCCTTCAGAGGGCGGACTTTACACATAGATACTCTGGGCTCCTCGTTAGTGTCTTGTGTTTGCCTCCAGATAAGGCATTTGGGTCTCGAGAGAGGGATTAGTCACAGTGCGTTCTCAATACAGTCTTTCTGCGGAAGGAAGGAGTGAGTTCGGGTGCTGGGTAGGTGTGTCCCACCACTCTGGGCTCTGCTCATATTTCAGTCACTCCTCAGTGCCACACAGATACGTTGAAGAACTGGGTGGGTGGGGAACGCCTGTTGAAAATGAGAAAAGTGGGGCTGAAGAGATGGCTCAGCGGTTAAGAGCACTGACTGCTCTTGCAGAGGTCCTGAGTTCAATTCCCAGCAACCACATGGTGGCTCACAAACACCTGTAATGGGATCTGATGCCCTCTTCTGGTGTGTCTGAAGACAGCGACAGTGTACTTATATACATAAAATAAATCTTTAAGAAGAGAAAAGCTGAGATGCTGTGGGATTCAGGAGTGCTTTCTCTCTGGAAGATGTGGAGAATGAGCACTGCACTGACAGACAGCTGTCAACCATGGAAAAAACAGAGCAGAACCCATGCAAGGCCCAGGCGCCCTCCTCCTCGCTTTCTTTGTGTTTGGCCCGTGGTTTTATCTCATGTCACAGACCATGGCAGGTGTGCTGACCTTCTCTGGATGGTTCTAAAGACTCCTGTACCTTTTGAGTCGCTGGGACCAGACTACCTGGCAGAATTTGGCTAACGATTGCAGTAGATCTCTGTCCATCCTCGCAGGGAAGGCATGCGTGTAGAAAAGCTGCCTTTGGTAAGTGGAGTGTGTGGCCACACACCTATCCTGTCCTTAGGAATCTATCAAGTCTCAAGTGTCTGGATCCCAGGACATCCTGGGGTGAGGCAGGAGGGCAGTGTATGGGGCTGAGGTGCAGGGAGCACGTTCATGCAGACTACACCCAGTTAGCTCTTATCATTAGTGGTTTGTGACTCAGAGGCCACAGGCACACGCATGGAGAATGACAAAGCTTTGCTCAGTCCCCTAGCATCTGGGAGCTTTTGCCTCATAGGAGGTGCAGTGTCTTTAAAGCGCTGGTGTCCACACATGGGGGCCACGTTAGTTTGCTATTGTTTCTGCAGCCATTGATCCAAAACTTAGTGGCTGAAAACAAACTTTATCTTACAGTGCTCCAGGCCAGAGAGCAGCATGTGTTTCAGGGACAAAGGTCATGATCCTAGGAGCAGCAGGTGGAAGAACCTACCTTGGCTAGATTCTACTGAAACGGTCTCCCTTGTGATTACACTGGATGTAACCCAGATACGCCAAAATAGACTGCCAGTTTTAAGATCATCTGACTGGGAACAGTCACTTCTCATGGAACCTAACAGTCACAGGACACAGGCATCTTGAGGAAGAAGGTGTGCTGATCTGTGACAGGTCTGAGCCACTGAATATTGTGCCAGCCTGCAGCTCCTGCAAACTCTCTGGAACCAGCTCTCATTACTTGAGAGGCAGCCATAGGGAACTGGGAACTAAGAAGCCATCTTTACTTTGTGTGTTTGTTTGTGTGTGTGTGTGTGTGTGTGTGTGTGTGTGTGTGTGTGTGTGTGTTCTCTCTTGCTACCATGTAGATCCTAGATTTCAGAGTTAAGTCAAGAATGTTGGTAGTAAGCATCTCTCTTTCCAACCATCCCCCAAAAGCTATCTTAAACCCCTAATTAATCACATCTTTAAAAACAGAAACACAAGACAGACTATGCTATCTGGCTTTGCCTTTCACTTTTTAAAAAGATTTATTCATTATTTTTATTTATGTGTGTGTGGGTCTGCCTGCATGGGGCTATGTGGCTACCATGTGCTCGATGGTGCCATGGAGGGCAGGTGGCGTCTGACCCCCTGATTGGTGGCTCTGAACCGCCTAACGTTGATGCTTGGAACCAAACCCCAGACCTCTGCAGGAGCAGCGAGGGCTCTCCTCCACTCTCCCCATCCTGTTCCCAGGAAGCTTCTGTCGGCAGCACTGACAGCAAATGCTGCTGCCCTAAGTGGGTCTAGTTAGGGGATGGAGATGTCCTCCACAGGCTCACTGGGTCTCCAGTCTGTGGAGCTATTTTGAGGGCAGTGGAACCTGTGAGTGCAGGGCCTTCGTGGAAGGAACAGATCAGCAGAGACGGGTCTTTGAAGGTTATACCCATTCCCTGGTTCGAGCCTCTCCCTGCCTCTTGGTCAGCTTCACATGAACCATGCCTGACGCCAATGACCTCACCTCCAGCAACTTAAATGTGACAGGGAAATAAACAGTCCTCACCCCTCAGTCCTAGCCATGAAGTTACTCTTTTTAGTAAATTCCCCAATAGAAAGTGGTTTGGTTTGGTTTTAACCTGGATCATTTGTCTCCTCCTGGGAATAAAATAAGATTAAGAGGGAAAAAATATACATACAGCCCTCAGCAACTTGTCTCAATAAACAGAAGCTAGGATTATCATATATCCAACGACAAGACAGTTTCACCTGAAGAAACAACACCCAAACATTAAATTTCCTAACACTCATTGGTTTGGACATTCCTTCAAGTATATGCGCGCACACACACACACACACAAGAATACAGACAGCAACAGAGAGACAGAGACAGACACACACAGAGAGACAAACAGACATACACACAGAGACGGAGAGAGACACACAGACGCACAGAGACACATACACACACATAAACACAAAGACACACACGGATACACACAGACAGACACACAGACAGACACGTACGTATGCATACTCCAACTCCACAGTACAAGGAGCAGTCACAACTACAAGCAGAAGTCTTGACTTGACCCTTCCATGCAGGTCTGAATAACTAAAGAGTCTCATTCATACTGTCAATTATGTTGTTTTTGTCTTGTTTTTCTGATCTATAGCATATGGCTGCCACCCAACAAAGGGAGAAGCACAACTACAGATCGCTAGGGTACAGTATGGTTATGCTATCCTTGACTCCCTGGAAGGGTACAAAATTATAAACGTTCCTTTCAAAGCCTTGTTTCCAGGGGCTGGAGAGATGGTCTACAGAGTCCTAGCATTCGCAAAGCAGCTCGCAACTATTTATAGCTCCAGTTCTGGGAGATCCAATGGCCTCTTTAGGCCTCCGTAGGCACCAGGAACTCAAGTGGTACAGACATACATGCAGGCAAACATCCTTACGTTGTTAAAAAGCAATCTTATGATTCCTGAGGTCCATTCATAACCTATGGAGGGAAATCTTCTCATTACCTGTTGGCCTAAGGGGACTGTTGATATTTTCACTTTGCATTGTGACTAAAAAGCGGTTCTTTAAACATACCCTAGTAAGGTTTTTCTTATCATAAAAGTGTGAAAACTTTGCTTTATTATTTGTTAAAAGAGGGGTATGAGAGCCTAAGAGATTTACAAAAGGCCACTGTTGTAAAAATATCTAAGGCTCCAATTTGTTGTTAATGAGCCACAGGCCACAACTTTGGAATACAATAAAAGTTAATCATTAGGAAAACGTCAGTTGTAAAGTTTCTAAATACGTCTATTGACTTCTGAACTCACAGCTCACAGATATCTCAGACAACTGCAGGCTCTCCTACACTTAACTGTGTGGGTGGGTGTGTCAGACACGGATTGCTTAAGGCAAAATGGGGAACATCAGAGTGAAGCCTTTGCCTGACTGCTGGAGAATAAGTTAACTATGTAAGCGATACATCCTTCTGTGCACCTCTGCCCATAAGGAGACAGGAAACTTAAGGGTCTTTGCTGGGATGTTGACACAGGATCAACCCCTCAACACCATTTCCAATGGGAGGGAACTTCCCAATTCCTGAGCATATTTAACTAATGGCCAAACTTAAAACAAAACAAAAAACAACAACACAGGCCAAGACCGTCTTCGAGTAGCCCAAGCTGGCCCAGTCGGAAACTTCAGGACCCTTCCTCCTCATTCTGAGTTCTGTGTTTTCACAACTCCCGCACTCACTGTAGACTCCAGATACCTAAGCTTTGATATGATCTCTGCATGGGAAAGAATCCAGCAAAACATAATCATGGAGGAACAATGTTTTTGGTCAGTGATGTCTTTCTTTTGTTGGTTTTGATGACTGGCTCATAAACACAGTCAGATGGGGACAAGAGGGGGGAAACTGAATCCAGGTAAAGGGCTTGTGTGAGTGGAGTAGGGTAGAGCTGGGATTAAAAGTGT
Source organism: Rattus norvegicus (assembly GCF_021556685.1). NCBI lineage: Eukaryota > Metazoa > Chordata > Mammalia > Rodentia > Muridae > Rattus > Rattus norvegicus. The sequence goes on along the minus strand of NC_141544.1, from coordinate 44,421,928 downwards.
GGCTCAGCTGACCCCCTGTCTTCATACACTGAGGGGACACGGGCATTTCTGTTCCCCATCTATAAGATCGTGAGGGACTGAGTACCAGGATTTTATACGCCGCCCAGACAGACCAATATTGGTCCTGCCCTTCAGCAGATCTCCCTGGCACCAAGCGGCCAACAACGACCTGGGCTCTCCAGCTCCAGGCCTGGAATTCCCCGTGGTCCACGCCACACTCACTGGAGCTCCTTCTTGGAGATTCCTCCCGGTCCGTCCCCTGCCCGATCGCGATCAACCCGCAGATCGGGAACCGCCGAAGACCCCCACCCTGCGCCGGGTGTAGGCTCCCAGCGGCACCCACGCACCGATGCGACACCCGCCGAAGCCCGGGGAATGGGGGGAGGGGCCTTCTGGGTCGCACCTACCTGGAGAAGACACCGCGGCGCCGAGCCCACAGAGCAACAGCAACGGCAGCCACAGTGGCGGAGGCCGCATGGCCCGGGCGGCCCGGGACCGCGGGGTGGACGCCGCTCAGACTGAAACCGCAGCGGCCATGGCGAGCCGAGCGCCCGCCTCTTCCCAGCCTGGCCGCAGAGCCGCCCGGCGCCCGCCCCTACCGAGCCAGGCCACGCCCCCGCCGGGCCCAGCCACGCCCCCGTTCGACCCACGGGACTTTCCCGGGCGTTCCCAGGAACCGCGGCCCCCGCAGCCCAGCACCCTGCGGCGGTGACCCCGGCCGCACCCCGCCGAGCCGACCTCCAAGGCGTGGCCAGGGACTTTTAGGACCACCGTAGAGAGACCAGCGGACACCCATCCCCACCTCCGACTCCCGTCACGCACGGTTTAAGAACCTGTGCATTTATTTTGAATTCTGTTCTCTTCAATAGCCCGAAAGATCGAGCTAAGCTTTGAACCGTTTTAAGCAGAGGGTAACTTAAGGGAGGACCCTCTAGGCAGTGGTGTCACAGAGAACGAGGAAGAAAAGCTGGAGGAACTTCACTGGTTGCTTAATCATCTGTGGGTTTGGCCCTCTGTGACTGTGAAGCTACGAGGAAGTGACCCCAGAGCCGGACACGGGCAGGCTCCCAGCCTGAGCCTTCCCCAGTGGCAAGCCTGTTGGCAGAGACGTTTACACCTCCGCCACAAAAAAGGGGCAACGAGAGGAATGGTTAGAGGGAGACCCAGAGTCAAAGAAAGGGGTCATCGGAACCCGCAGCTGTTACTCCTAACCGCTGAGGTCTCGGTCTCAGGACGCTGGAGTTGACTTTAAACTGTAATTGAAGCTGGCCTTGAGCTTAAGATCTTTATGCCTGTACCTCCCAGGAGTCAGTTGTGGGCCCTGACACCCTCCCTTGTGCCTATGTGGCTCCTGAAGTTGGCCTGTTATAAAAGTCTGTGATGAAATATCTAGCAAGAATTCAAACTTTGCTTTGAGAATTTCAAGACACAAAAATGTACTTACACACCAAGCGAGAAGAGGAGGGTTTGTGGGGGTCCTTTTCAACAGGATGTGTTGAAAACAGCAAAGGAGAGAAAACCTAACCCCCACAGGCTGTAGATTAGGAATAAGTGTGCCCCTCAGTGTCCCGTGCCCTGCCCCCAGCATGTTTTATTTTTCGTTCGGTAGGTTAAGGAAAAGGATTCAGCTAAAGCCATGGAGGGCTCAGGACCACTGGGCTTTTCAGCCTGCGGTCTTGACCCCAGATGTTAAGTCTTTAGAAGTTCTACTACCCCACTCCACTCCCTACCCCCACCCCACTCCCTACCACACCCCTCTCTAGAATCTCCCTCCTTCAGCACAGTGCTAAAGGGCATTCCTTGGATCTTCACCCCATGCCTCAAGCATACAGCACCCCAAATGCAAGTGGTTCTCTCCTTGCCTCAAGGCAACTTTGTCAGGGCAAGGCCAGGCAGGCGCTGCTGGCATCTACTCCCTTGCCCTTCCTGCCTAGAGGAGCCCTGATGTCGCTGATAGCTGGCTGCCTCTTCTGCTGAGATGTGGCAGGCAAAGACGACAGGAACTCAGCACTCCTGGCATTTCCTGTGAAGGTGTATAGCAGGTGTACTGATTGTGCCATGAGCCTCCATTTCTGTGTTTTCTCTCTTCCCCGTTGGAGTGGGTTTATTGTGGACACAGTAAAAGATTAAACCTTAGGACGCTTTATCTGCATCTTCCAAGACCCATGAGAGCAAAAGCTGTTCCCAGCACTGCTTGCACAGTCACATGCTTTCAAAAATATTTATTTTATGTGTCTGTGTGTGTGTGTTGGCCCGTGCATGTGCAAGGCATGCAAGGCCCTGTGGAAGTTATCATAACCCCTGGAAATGAAGTTACATATGGTTGTGAGCTGCTATACGGGTGCTGGGAACCTGGGTTCACTGCAAGAGCATCGAGCCCTCTTAACCGCTGAGCTGGTCTCCAGCCCCTGGCCGTACGCTCTTGTGCTGCTTTGATAAGGCCTCTGTGTCTCTCCTCTTCAGTTTCTTTCTGACACACTTCTCGTGTAGGGAAGTGTCGGGTAGCTCATGAGAGTCTTGAGAAATGCCATGTTTTAGAGCATATGTAGACGTAGGTCAGCAGCAGTCGTGAAGTTAAAACATACAAACTTTCCAAGCCAATGATTATTAATAAAAACTAAGTTTTAGGGACTGGTAAGTTGGCTCACTGGTAGGCGAGAGCACAAGCTGTCCTTACACAGAACCTATGCTGTTCTCGGCACCTAAACAGGTGGCTACACCCTCCTGTAACTCCAGCACCCAGGATCCAGCATCCTCTTCTGGGCTCTGGGTAGCTGCACTTACATTGCACATGCTCACAGACAGACACACATACTGTAAAATGAAACACACACACACACACACACACACACACACACACCATGCATACGCATGCACATGCACACACATATAACAGATTTCAACTAGTCACGCTAGAGGAGAGACCGAGTTTATTTGCATATATAGATGTACACACATGCACATGCATTCACACAAACAAGAGCAACACGGGGCACGTTACATCATGCACACACAGCTCAGCTAACTGTGAAGTCAAAAGCAATTTTTCCACCTCATAATTTAGAGAGCAAACTTTGATAGATTATGCTGCTGAAGGGACCGAAGCGCCTTCCTGTTTCTAAATGATTCTATACAAGGTTGTCACAGCGGCAAGGACAGCATCGTAAGGAAGCAGGTGGAGGGAGTTATGAAGTGTGGTTTGTGGTCTGTCGGAACGTTTCCTTGCTTTTCTAGATTTTGCTTCCTTATTTTCCAAACTTTCTTTATTTTTCTAGATTTTTGTGACACGCGTATTTGGCAGCCTTACCGTGATAACCTGTTGTTTGTTTTCTCATCCTAAGCCAATGCTTATTATTGTGCCTAGTGAATAATATTATCATATTGTATGTTATAACATATTTCATAGTTATACTCTATATTGTGTATTATTTTATATAAAAAGAGCTATCTGTATTATATTAACTTCGGCTTTACAAAACCTGAGTTCACGCCACCCCTTTCCAGAAGTTATTGCCTTCCAGACTGTTGATCTGAAATTTTTCCCTCTTGCTAATAGCCCGAGTGTGGAAGGATGGCGGTCCTCCCCTCAAAGCAGGTGGATGAAACTGACAGAGAGAAGCTAGTGGTGAGTCCGGGTGTGTTGGGTCCCTCAGTGCTCAAGGTCCTAAAGGTTCTGACCCCATTGCACAGATTTGGAAGCCATCAGAGCTGGGAACTCTAGCCAGGAGTGGATTTGTATGGTGTCGTCTTTGCTGAGCTGTGACCACACTTCCTAGATTTCAGAATGGGTGGGAACAGGTGTTTGTACCCGGGATTCATCGTGTTGAAGGGAACTCGCAGCTTTAAGCTTTACACTTGGGAGGTTGGATTGTAAGTGAAACCTTGTCACACAGCTCATGGAGTATGGCTTACTTGGCTGACATCCTGGGTGGCAGGAATGAACCCCTACCGGATAGTCCACACAGCTGCCTTGTCTCTTGGACCGGGTGTGTTTAGTTTTGCTCTGTGTCAAAGGGCACCGACTTTCCCTTCAGGGCATCTGCACAAATATTCAAATTGGAGGCCTGGTAATGGGGAGACCTGTGAGGTCCAGCTTCTAGCTAGTCTTAGGTGCTAGCTGGTCCTCGATTCCTTACTTCTGGTTCACCTTCTCCCAAATTCCTGCCTGAGCTCTTCATCCTCAGACCTTGGAAAGATAATGCCACAGAGACTGTGGTCAACTCCTATAATTGTATCAGATCAGATATCTTATGTACACGCGTGTGCACGCATGCACAGTGCACGATGCTTCTGCTCCTTCGGTCGAATTCTAGCTCAGCTTGCCTCAGGTCACATGATCCATAGCTGATGGCGGCACTCCCTCAGTCTTGCTTGATTTCAAAGCAGTTTTGTATCTAACTAACTTTAGCTGCTGCCATTCGTTCTCCTGTAACCAACCCTGTAACCGTCTCAGTAGCTCTCTCCTTGTTGTTACTACCCTTGAGTCCCAGCAGCTGTGTTTGTCAGAAGCCACCTGTGCCCACGCCTCTGTTTCTTTTGCTGCTGTGGATTTAACACCTCACCCCTCTTCTCCTGGTCCCTTGTTCCCATGCCTATAGTCTAAATTCTAAGCTCAGTCTCTCCTCTGGACTTCTGCCTCCAGAGAACTGGGTCCCTCCCTCCCTCACTACCTTCCTTCTTTCTTTGCTTGGGGTCACTTCTCAAGTGACTGTTCTCCATAGGGGTGGCACTCACTGACTTCTCACCCACTGACTAGGGTGTTTGCAGTTGAGTGCCCTCTGCGGGCATAAGCTGAGCCTCCTGTTTGAGTTAAACCCTAAGTAGGAACCTGATGATCGCTGAGTGAAGTTTTGGGGTGTTGCTGGGCACCCTCTCTTTCTGGCTGAGGCTCAAAAGCCTTCCCACGAACGGTAGTGACCTTTGCAGTTCTCACTTCCTTAAGGGAGTATTTATTTTAGCTTATAGTCTCGGAGAGTTTCACTCTATCCCAGCAGGGACAGCGAACCAGCAGGAGTGTATGTGGAGTCTGTTCACATTGCAGAGCACCAGAGAACAGGAACCAGGGGCAAGTGTAACCTTCAAAGGCCTGCCCCTGGTGACCTACTTCTACTAGCTAGGCCCCATCTCCTAGACGGTTCCACAGCCTTTTGAATTAGCACCATTAGCTGGGAAACAACATTCAAAACATGAGTTCATGGTGAGGCGGTTTAAATTAGAGTGAAATCTTCAGGGAAGAGCAAAGTCTCTGAGGTCTGCAGGCTGTTTTCTTACTGTGCCCATCCCTGATCACAGCTCCCTCTTTCTTCAGACCTCTAAATGCCACATTGTTAATTGTCAAGGGGTTGCATTTCAGAGACCTCCCGTGTCTCCTCCCGCACCCTCCACTGTTGGAGACCCTTCCGAGTGAACACATTACAGAACATGCTACACACTGTGCCTTCTTCAAACAAGGCGTAAAACGTGTCCAGCAGAGAAGAGAGCATCTTCCAGCTTCTCTTGACAAGGGGGACTCTTGCCCCTTAGGTTAGACTCCCCTTGTGTGTGATAAGTAACGTCAATCCCCAGGAAACAACACAGTCTTCTGGAAGTTTCTAGTGGGAACTGGAAAGGGAAGGCCTGGGGTTTTGTTTGCTTGGACTCAGGGCAGGATGTGTGTCATAAAATCTCCTGTTTTCTTAATTCTGAGAACCTTCGATTAATCTTTTTTCTAGAAAGATTAAGATCATTGTGTGTGTGTGTGTGTGTGTGTGTGTGTGTATGAGAGAGAGAGAGAGAGAGAGAGAGAGAGAGAGAGAGAGAGAGAGAGAACACTTACTCTCTTACTCTCTGGGATCCTGTAAGTTTCCAGGAAGAGCTTGGGCAGTTAGGCACATCAGAGCTGCTCCTGATGCAGGGCTCAGGGCTCCAGTGATGGCTGTAAGTCACAGAGAAGAGCTGCAGCACCAAAGGGACATGTGTGACTCACTGTGGTGCTATCAGCAGACCTGGAGTTATGTCCACACCCGCCACTGACAAGCAGCCCCCTCTGCTCAGTCTTGTGACGTGTGATCACGCCACTGAGCCACACAAACCTGTGACGGAAGGCACTGACTCCATGGTGTTGCTTTTGGACTGCGCAGAACTTTACTGTCTGTGGGGACATTTTCAGTCTTACGAATACCTTGTCCCTCAAGAAAATCTATACCCTGAGCCCCCCTTGCATATAGCATGTATCTGTTTCAGTTAGTGCCAGCTTCATCCTCCACAGGAGGGACTTTAAACAGCCCCAAAACACATCAAAATTCACCCCCGGTCCCCACCTGGCACACTTCCTCAATATCTGATTCTTCAACATTTTAAAAAATCATTTTATTTATGTGTACGAGTGTTTGGCCTGCATGTATGTCTGCGAACTATGTGTGCGCCTGGTGCCCACTGAGGTCAGATTAGATCCATGGTGCTCAGCAGGGGCAGCCAGTGCTACTGAGCGATCTCTTCAGCCCTTTCTAACAATTCTTTCTAATTTTATGTCCTCTACTCTACTGGATAAAAAAGGCCCATCCCAGCTCTCTTTCTTTGCAATCATCCATTCAAATACCCCTCCCATATTTCCCTTATCATGTCATATCCCTCAGAGGGACCATTGAGACTCCCTTTGTTTTAAGACTATATATACATTTGATACTAACCTGGCCCGGGAGAGACCATGGCCATGAGGGTGGTTTTCCAGGGCAAGCCTTCTCCACTGTGTTCAAGATATATTGACCTCTGTGATTTCCCCAAATGAGGGGAACTTGACCGATACTTTTGTGGTAGTGGGAAATTACACTTGCACTCTCCCCCAAAAAGTGTTAAATAATAAAAGTGCCAGTTGGCAGCGGCGTGCACTTTTTTTTCTTTTTCTTTTTTCTTTTCTTTTTTTTTTTTTTTTTCGGAGCTGGGGACCGAACCCAGGGCCATGTGCTTGCTAGGCAACTGCTCTACCACTGAGCTAAATCCCTAACCCCAGTGGCATGCACTTTTAATCAGGTGGATTTCTGAGTTCAAGGCCAGTCTGGATTAGAGAGTGAGGTTCAGGTCAGCTACAAAAGCCCTGTCTCAACACACACACACACACACACACACACACACACACACACACACACACACACGAGAATCTTTCCCCTCAAATGTATATTTCTATTTGATTACCAATGTGTTTGTCACTCTGTGTTTGGAAAGGATTTACCTGAAGCTCTTATGAATCTTGTTTACTGTGCTTTTCTCACTTGTGGGAGAAGAGTGTCTCTCTCTGTGTGCATCTGTGTGCACTCATTTGTGAGTGCATGTGGAGGTGTGTGCGTATGCTTACACATGTGTGTGTATCTGTGGTGTGTGCCCTCCAGTATGTTTTGAACAAGACTTGAGCTTTGATCTGTGAAAAACCCCACAGAACAGAGTTGCTGAGAAAGGACACTTTTTGTTTTCAGTCCAGCCTCTGTCTCATTGCAGGTTGTCTAGGAACAGGCGGTGGCCGCTCGTGTAGCTGCCACAAAGATGCACTTCCTGCTACAACCCCTTGGGAGCTGCCAGTTGGTGCTTCTTGAGCAAAGTGGGTTGCTGCACTGAGGAGGACATAATCCAGGCCACAAGAAAAAGGACTTTCTGTTTTAATGTGCCCCGAGGCTTACCTAGGAAAGCACTTTCCTTAAGACTTTTGGGACTTTTGAGACCTTACGGGGGGCTTCGTTCCTCCCATCTGGGATGCCCCCAGCATGGCAGGGATCCACCCTGGGAGCCCCCGGTTCAGAGATGGTGAGTCATGTCCCTCAGCAGTGCCTTCTGTGAGGCCTGACTGGCCTTTTGCCCTGAGGTCGCCAAGGGTTCCATATCGCTGTTCTAACATGCCACCACAAACTTTGTGTTTTAAGAGAAAAAAGTCAGCAGCACACATTCTTCAGCTGTCTGGCGATCTCTCTCTCTCTCTCTCTCTCTCTCTCTCTCTCTCTCTCTCTCTGTCAATCTAGCTTGTGATCTCTCTCTCTCTCACCATCCCATTCTTCGATCCCCTCCCCTCCACATACAGGGAAACTTGTGCCCCCAACACCAAGGCCCATGAGCCAAAGGTTGGTCCCTACCTGTGGTACTGACAGCAGGTGGTGAAACCTTCTTTTAAGACAGAGGGCCCAATGGGAGGAAGACAGTCGTAGGCTCCAGTGAATGCCACCATTCCTCTCTCTTTTGTCTCAGCCAGGAACTTTGATCAGACATTCTGTGTCACCACAGGTCTAAAGAAACGAGACTAAACAACCACAGATTGCAGTCTTGGAAACTGTGATCCAACAGGAGATTTCTCTCCTTCAAGTTGATTTAGTTCAGGTGTTTTGCCATAGCACCAGAAGCTAGCTAATGTTTCCACCTTGGCGGTTAGATCACAGACATCTGGGGGACCCTTAATCCTCCCCTGCTGGGATGACACAGACTGGCACAGAGGGGGGCCGTCATCAGCACTTCTTCCTTGCATCTGTGTTTCATTCCCATGTGGGTATTTTGTACCCAAATAGCAGCCCTGGTTGGCCACTCTGCCATCTTCCTTATCTCAATTCTGAAGGCCATGACCTGGCAAGGAGATGCTTCCTGGGCCTGGCACTGAGTTTGTCCTTGTTAACTTACTAACGTCCCGACTTAACTAGAAAGGGAAGTCTCAGGAGTGCAGTTCAGTGGTAGAGAATTTACCTACTGGGCCCTGGACTCCATCTCCAGAACTGAAAGAAAAAAAAAATTAAAATAAAAACAACAGAAAATCTAACCACTAAGGAAGGGTTAGACCTCTTCTGGCCTGGAGAGCCAGAGCAAGCGAGGGTCAGAAGGATTTGCTCCTGTGTTTTTTTTTTTTGTTTTTTTTTTTTTTTTTTTTTTTTGTGGTTTTTTTTTTTTTTTTTTTCCGGAGCTGGGGACCGAACCCAGAGCCTTGCACTTCCTAGGTAAGCGCTCTACCACTGAGCTAAATCCCCAGCCCCTTGCTCCTGTTCTTTTTTTTTTTTTTTTTTTTTTTTTTTTTGGTTCTTTTTTTCGGAGCTGGGGACCGAACCCAGGGCCTTGCGCTTCCTAGGTAAGCGCTCTACCACTGAGCTAAATCCCCAGCCCCCCTTGCTCCTGTTCTTGATGAAGCCTTATACATCTGTGAACAAGGTTGCAGCTTCCCGGCTTCCAGAAGGCAGGGGGAGACCAGCACCTGGGCAGAGCTGGCCAGTCCTTAGGTCTCCGTAGGTAGGGAGAAGTCTTATTGGAATTACAGCTTTCTTCTTCTTCTTCTTTTTTTTTTTAAAGATTTATTTATTTATTTCATGTATGTGGGTACACTGTCGCTGACTTCAGAAGAGGGCATCGGATCCCATTACAGATGGTTGTGAGCCACCATGTGGTTCCTGGGATTTGAACTCAGGACCTCTGGAAGAGCAGTCAGTGCTCTTAACCGCTGAGCCACCTCTCCAGCCCGAATTAGAACTTTACTTTATTGAATCCTTTGGCCTCTCTAGAGATAAGGCCTCTTGTATAAGATCCTGCCAGCATTGGGGCTTCCAGTTAAAGTTAAAGAGAGCAACCCAAGACCCTCCTGGATTAGCTTGGTTAATACCTCTGAAAATCAGCTGAATACTGCTTCCCAACAATAACAACAACAACACAATGCTGTACTCCATCAATCACTTATTTAGAGTTAATTTTGAAAGCATTTTAGACCAATGAATAGGGCCATTTGTTCTGTGTGCATGGACAGGAGCCACACCCTTTACTCAAGATTTGATTTCGATGTTTTCGGTTGGAAATAACAATTCGCATGTTTCCATTTGCACGATATTCTGAGCAGTGGGATAAACACTGTGAGATCCATCACTGCTTACCCTATAGGTCCATGCTATGTCCTCTACTTTCTTGTTGGTCACTTAGTAGCTATGTGGGTTATCAAATTGGCTGTTGCAATATGGGTCCTATATCAGTATGACAGGGAACCCTGACATAGGAGCAGTGATGGTTCGTATATGCTTGCCCAGGGAGTGGCACTGTTAGAAGGTGTAGCCGTGTTGGAGTACGTGTGTCACTGTGGGTGTGGGCCTTAATACCCTTGCACTGGCTGCCTGGAAGTCAGTCTTCTGCTAGCTGAGGTGGAACTTTCCACTCCTACAGCCAGTCTGCCTGGACGCTGCCATGCTCCTGCCTTGATGATAATGGACTGAACCTCTGCACTTGTGAGCCAGCCCCAATTAAATGTCATCCTTGTCAGAGTTGGCTTGGTCATGGTGTCTGTTCACAGCAGTAAACCCTAACTCGGACAGTGACATCATTACACTGCGTCATTCACCGTACCTCATCTTCCCTTTCAGACACTGCGTCATGTTACATCACCAGAGGAGTGGGCACAATTCAAGGATATTTTGAGGGCAAAAGATGACTGTTGTTTTTTTTTCTTACCATAGTTATTGTTCTTAATCCCTCACTGTGCCTAATACTATATAAGTATGCTAAATATGCATTTTATCTCTATAAATATAAATATTTACGTATAGGTCATGACGGTTTATTACATAACTTGGTGCCTTTCAAGGTTTTAGATATAATCTGGGCTTGGAAATTACCTTCCATAGACAAGGAAGAATGTCATTTATTTATTTATGTTGCGTGTATGTCTGCCATTCCACGTCTGCTTTTCTCCTTCAGAGTAGCCAGCCCATCGTGCACAGGGCTGTTCTGGAGGGAGGGAAGCTTGAGTAGCTGAGGCTGGCTTTTCTTCTTCTCCTACCTCCACAGGGTGCAGTGCAGGGCCTTGGTTGGCAGTGAGTGCTCAAGTAAAGAACACACGCACTGGGAAACAGCTTTGGAGAACTGGTTCGGTTTATTGGGGTGGGGAAGGGCTTATTTATGCCCCTAAGGGGTGGCCAGGGTCTCTGGGGTGAGGTCTGCGTGATCATATACAATTAACAGAACAGGGGTGCTGGAAGAGACTTCATCTGGATACTCGGGGTTAGGGGCTGCAGGGGTTGGGGGGACCCTATAAGCTAAAACAGGGAGTGAAACTTGATAATTGTGAGGGTAGTAAATTCTTACTAGAGTTGATGGTGAGCCATTACGGTCCCACTTCATGTTTATGTGCTTGTGTAGGTGCATGTTTCTGTGAGTGATTATATGTGCATGGGAAGGTCAGAGGTCAACTTAGGTGTTGAATTCCAGGAATGCCATCCACTTCGGATTTTTTTGAGGTAGTCATGGAATTTATTAGCTTTGCATATATATACACACATGTGCCCACACAGATGTATGTATACCATATGGGCTGGGTTGGGTTGGAATTCAATGGATGATGCTTACCTAGTTTATGGACAAGATCCTAGAGTAGGTGGCTTCCCTGCCAGTTAAGGCCACTGGCTAGATACCTTTGGACAGGTAGTGACACTAGAGATGTATGTGGTGTGTGAGTGACAGGACCCAGAAGAGTCCTGTTTCTTAGAAGGGAGGGATCCCTAGAAGAGATGACACACAGCACTAGAAGAGGTACTTGTCAGGGCGTAATTAGGGTCAGCTTCACAATCCAGCATGTAAAGAACAGCCTGGACTCCTGCCAAGGGCAGCCATAGAGCCCTGGCCAGGAGGCAGAGTGAGGGAATTGAACAGACAACTCCTAAAGCAGGAGGAAGACAAAAACGCCTCCTAAACTGGAGGCTGAGGAACAGGTTATGTACTCAGGTCAAAGAGAGGAGTTCCAGAGAACATCTCAGATCCAGAAGGGCTTTAAGATGGGAGGAACCTTAGAGTCATGTGGAGATGCACTACTCTGAAAACTGGGCAGATCTGGAATCCTTTTTGGAGAGGCGAGGTGAGCTTCCTTATAATCTAGAGGACTAGATTCTAGAACAATCCCCCGGAAGTAGCTTGCTTCCTGGACAATCGATGAAGGTGACTGGACTGTGCCCCAGGCACTACTCTGGGGAGGGCCTGCCCCCCCAGAAGCAGATCCATTAAGCCAGGGGAAAACCAAATGCAGAGGAAGGCAGGGGTCATAGCTTGGGGTGGCCCAGTGTACTCTCTAGAACACAGTGTCGACCACCGGCTCTGCCACGAGAGGTTCTGGTGAGGTTGACTTAGTTAGAACTGATGGATACCTAGTAGAGAGAGGCATCGCATCTGTGGGCTAGCCCACACTCGGCTCAACCCAGAGCACGTCAGCGTATAATGTGTACAATCCCCTTGGGGAGAACACCCACCTGGATCATAGGTGCTGCTGTGTGGTTGATGTGAGAAGACACTTGTGTCAGTGGTGAAAGTCCTGTAGACAAAGCGACATGTGGTTAGCACGCTATAACCACACAGTATCAAAGGTTACTTAGTTAGACGTGAAAGCAACAGTGGCTTCTATGAACATCAAGGAAGCTCAGTAAGCCTTCCTCGAAGCTTTCTGATGACATCCTGAACCACGTCAGACTCACATCAGGTCTAAGGCTGAAGCCTTTTTCTTCCTCCTGTGCCAAAGGCTCCAGGGTCACATAGGAGAGCAGAGAGAAGTTCTTGATCCCTTCCTGAAAGGAAAGAGTCCGGGTGCACACAGTCGGTCTTGTTTTGGAACAAATGCACCCACAGTTCTCCACAGCCAGTGCTGACTGATGGGCCATAAGGCAGGGGTCCTCGTAAACCTGACCTCCAATATCTCCCAGACAAGTAGGAAACAAAGATAGGAACACAAAGATGCCAGGATGAGTCGGAGGAGGAAAGAGGCAGAGAGACACACAGAAGGCAAACAAAGGGGAGGGTGGAGGAGGTTGGACTAATGTGTAGGCGGCTCCTGCACACATCAGTGACATTAAAGAAAGTGTTACTAAAGCACCTGCTAGGAGAGCCAAATTAAGGATAATCAACCACTGAGTGGGTGTGCGGAAGCAGCAGAGAGATGTGGTAATAAAGTGTGGTGCTGAGCCAAGGAAATGGTAGAGGGGAGGGAGGGAGGGAAGGACAGAGAGAGAGAGAGAGAGAGAGAGAGAGAGAGAGAGAGAGAGAGAGAGAGAGAGAGAGAGGAGAGAGAGAGAATCCTTACGGGCAGGAGGAAGTTGCCATTGAAGGAGGGATACAGATTTTGAGCCTCTCTCCATGTGTCATGCTGTGGTTGAGGTGTTAACTTAGAAGTCCCCCCAAAGCCCCATATGTTTAGGCCTTGGCTCTGAGGGTGGCGCTATTGGGAGGTGGTATCCTTTGGGAGACAGGTTTGGAGAGGCCTTTTGGTCACTGGGGGTGTACTCTGAATTCGTTCCAACCCTCCCCTCTCTTCCACTTTCTTCCACTTTCTTCCCCTTTCTTCCACCATTGATTTTTCTTTACCAGATTTTTTTTTTAAAAAAAGGTGTAATTGCTTTTTAAAGGTTACTCCAGTCTGAGGCTCTGCCAAGAAAGTGGGAGGAGCCTGCCTCTCCTCCCCCTCCCTGCTTCTCCTCCTGCTCCCTGCCTGAAGTATTTTATCACAGCAACAGAAACAAAGCCAAGAGTTCATATCAATGAAGTATTTGTAAGGTTAAAAACAACAGCCAGAAAAACCTTATGCCTGAAGCTTCTCAGAGCAAGTTGGGGCTCAGATCAAACCTCAAAAAAAAAAAAAAAAAAAAAGAAAGAAAAAAAGCTATGAGGGTGAGGGGGATAGGGAGGGGGTAGGCTCAGTGTCCACTTACTCTCATATGCACAGGGCTCTGGGTTCTAGGCTCAGAGTCCCGAAAAGTAACTGTAGATAACTAAAATGTGGTCCACCTATGCAATAGAATAGTACTCAGCCGTAAAAAGGATAAAGTGTCGATGCTCAACCAATGAACTGAAAGCTGTGCATAGTCAAAGATGCTACCACAGACGTGTGACCCCATCACCTTAGTGGCCTCTCTATGGCTGTGACAAAGTACACCAGGAAGAAACAGCTGTAAGGGAGGGAGTTTATTGGGTTCATAATTCTTGGTTACCGTCCATCATTATGGCGTTGTCCAGATAGGAGGTTGAAGCAGCTGTCTGAACACACAGTCAGGAGTAGGAAGCCAATGGAAGCAGCGGTGCCTGTAGCCAGATCTCATTCTCTTTTACACGGGTCAGGACCCACACCTAGGAACGGTGCCACCCAACTTTAGGCTGGGTCTTCCCTTATCAGTTATTTAGATAGAAGTTTAGATTTATTTACTTTATTCTATGTATATGAGTGTTTTATCTGTGTGCGTAGATGTGCACCAATGTGCCTGCCTGAGGGAAGCCAGTGCTCTTATTCACTGAGTCAGCTCTCTAGTCCTTTCTCCTGTGGCTGATGTAATCAAGACAATCCCTCCAAGACAGGCCCATGGGCTAACCAGGTCTGCAGTCCCGCAGTAAGACAGACTTCCCTGGTGACTCCAGACTGTGCCAAGTGGAACTTTCATACCCATTTATACAAAATGCCCAGGGCAATTCACAGACAGGATTCAGATTGGTGCTTCCTGGAGGCTGGGGGCAGGGAGAGGACACAGACGGGGAGGACCGGCTTATGGGTGTGAGGTTCTATTTGAGGTGATGGCTGCAGACTAGATTATCAGCCTTTCCATCAAGGGACGGCCATTGTTTGACAACCTGCACCTGGGATAGGTGGCTCAACCTGGACTCTACCTTCTGACCACCATGGATACTTGCAGCCCGAGAGGTCACATTCTCTAAGCCTTTGGTGCCAAACATCTCTCTGTTCATTCACAGCATCTTGGATCTTTCCTACATCTTTCTGGAAGAAGAGATTGAGAACACAGGCGCCATCCTCGGTTTAGAGAGATAGCTCTTTGACAGTCTGCAAAGAGCAGACTGGAGAGATGGCTCTGTGGTTAAGTGTAGGGGGTTGGTCTGGCACTGCTGTGTATTCAAATACTGAATACTGCCCCTGAGATCTGGTGCCCTCCCCCGACACATGAGGAGATCCTCAGGGAAGAGGAGATCCTCACATACACCAGCTTTTGTTGTGTGAACTTTGTCTTCCAAGTTATACCTGATCATTTACTATCGATGACTACAACCCGAACTGGGCAGAAGAGAGACGGACAAAGTGAAGATTCCGGGCTTGGGGGTCTCAGACAGGAACCACAGGAGAGAGAGCAAGGGGAAGGCAGAAGTCAGCATGGGTGGACTGTGAGGGCCGGTCTGTCACAGACAGGGAAGTAGACAGAACAGCATAGAGTTGACATCTGCCTAGCTTTAGTGCTTTAAGGCTTATAAAAATAAAGGCTTGTGTTCTTTTATTTGGGAACTGTATGGTCAAAGTCTGGTAGACACCCCTAATAGATAAATAAAGACAAGAAGGGGGTGTAGCAAACCCCCAAACCAATACTTAGCTGCTCTTCCAGGGACCTGGGTTCAATCCTCAGCACTGGGGAAATGGCGGCTCACAAGCATCTGTAACTGTAGTTCCGGAGGATCTGATGCCCTCTTCTGGATTCCGGGGACACCAGGTGTGCACATGGTGCACAGACACACGCAGGCAAAACACCCAGACACATGAAATAAAAATATGAAATAGGGCTGGAGAGATGGCTCAGTGGTTAAGAGCACTCACTGGCTGCTCTTCCAGAGGTCCTGAGTTCAATTCCCAGCAACCGCGTGGTGGCTCACAACCTTCTGTAATGGGCTCTGGTGCCCTCTTCTGGTGTGTCTGAAGACAGCGACAGTGTACTCACATAAAGTAAATAAATCACTAAAAATTATGAACTAAATTCACTGAAGAAGGAGCAGAACACCAGTGGCAAGCAGGAGAGACGGGGCGAGCCATCATTAGGAGTCTATGCAGGGAAATGAGAACCAGCGTGCTTCTTTGGGCTTCCTTTCGAGGACCTGGGACACTAGAGGAATCCCGCTTTGCCCAGGGCAGGCGTGGGGTTCTCTGAATGCTGCATCTCAGTCGGCTGCCAGTGCAACCAGACAGCCGGGAATTTCATTCTAACTTGTACACTAAATGGTGTCACCTTGGCTGAGAACCAGAAAGGGTGAGAAATGGTGACTACCAAATTCTTCTCATCTCTGCCCATCTCCAGAAATGATGACTCTTCTTCCCACCATTGTTTTCCTACCCCCATTTCCTTAATCTGTCTAGAACCTCCAGACCCCCAAGTGTTGAGATACTTCAACATCTATATTAGCTAATGATAAAACTGCCATTCACTGTGCGCGCGCACACACATACACACACACACACACACACACACACACACACACACACACACCCCAAACAAACAAACAAAAAACACAAAGAAGCAAACTTCCAGGTGTGTTTATTTATCTTGACCTGTGGTTTCCGAGATTTCAGCCCCTAATCTTCAGCTCTGTTCATTCTGGGCACACAGTGAGGCAGACCATGATGGGGGAAAAGCATGTGGCAGAGGTCACTCAGCCCATAACAGACGGGAAGGAAAGAGAGAGAGAGAGAGGGAGAGAGAGAGAGAGAGAGAGAGAGAGAGAGAGAGAGAGAGAGGAGAGAGAGAGAGAGAGAGAGAGAGGCAGAGAGAGAGAGAGAGAGGCAGAGAGAGACACAGAGAGTTACAGCCCCGGAGGAACTCACTAAGCTCCACCTCCTGATTCCTCCCACTTATTCTAATGTTATCACGAATCCATGGCTATGATCAGAACAGTCACGGTCTAATCATTTCTAGAAAAATCTCTCTCGGACCCGTCTGGAGCTGAACTTTGCAAATCTCTTAGGCATTTCTCAATTTGCAGTGGTGAGGTGACCCATCATGGAACAATAATTAAATCAAGGTAGGGGGTGTAGCTCCAGTGGTTGAGGGGGTGTAGCTCAGGTGGTAGAGGGGGTGTAGCTCAGGTGGTGGAGGGGGTGTAGCTCTGGTGGTAGAGGGGGTGTAGCTCAGGTGGTGGAGGGGGTGTAGCGCATGTGGTGGAGGGGGTGTAGCTCAGGTGGTAGAGGGGGTGTAGCTCAGGTGGTGGAGGGGGTGTAGCTCTGGTGGTGGAGGGGGTGTAGCTCATGTGGTAGAGGGGGTGTAGCTCATGTGGTGGAGGGGGTGTAGTTCAGGTGGTGGAGTGGGTGTAGCTCATGTGGTGGAGGGGGTGTAGCTCAGGTGGTAGAGGGGGTATAGCTCCAGTGGTAGAGGGGTGTAGCTCCGGTGGTGGAGGGGGTGTAGCTCAGGTGGTGGAGGGGGTGTAGCTCAGGTGGTGGAGGGGGTGTACTCCGATGGTGGAGAGAGTGTAGCTCCAGTGGTAGAGGGGGTGTAGCTCTGGTGGTAGAGGGGGTGTAGCTCAGGTGGTGGAGGGGGTGTAGCTCAGGTGGTGGAGGGGGTGTAGCTCCAGTGGTAGAGGGGTGTAGCTCCAGTTGTGGAGGGGGTGTAGCTCCGGTGGTGGAGGGGGTGTAGCTCCGATGGTGGAGAGAGTGTAGCTCCAGTGGTAGAGGGGGTGTAGCTCAGGTGGTGGAGGGGGTGTAGCTCTGGTGGTGGAGGGGGTGTAGCTCATGTGGTAGAGGGGGTGTAGCTCATGTGGTGGAGGGGGTGTAGTTCAGGTGGTGGAGTGGGTGTAGCTCATGTGGTGGAGGGGGTGTAGCTCAGGTGGTAGAGGGGGTATAGCTCCAGTGGTAGAGGGGTGTAGCTCCGGTGGTGGAGGGGGTGTAGCTCAGGTGGTGGAGGGGGTGTAGCTCAGGTGGTGGAGGGGGTGTACTCCGATGGTAGAGAGAGTGTAGCTCCAGTGGTAGAGGGGGTGTAGCTCTGGTGGTAGAGGGGGTGTAGCTCAGGTGGTGGAGGGGGTGTAGCTCAGGTGGTGGAGGGGGTGTAGCTCCAGTGGTAGAGGGGTGTAGCTCCAGTTGTGGAGGGGGTGTAGCTCCAGTGGTAGAGGGGGTGTAGCTCAGGTGGTGGAGGGGGTGTAGCTCATGTGGTGGAGGGGGTGTAGCTCATGTGGTGGAGGGGGTGTAGCTCCGGTGGTAGAGGGGTGTAGCTCCAGTGGTGGAGGGGGTGTAGCTCCGGTGGTGGAGGGGGTGTAGCTCAGGCGGTAGAGGGCTTGCTGAGCATGAGGTGCATTTTAGGTTCTGTCCCCAGGGCCACATCAACCAGGCATGGTGGTACATGCCTATAATCCAGTGCCTGGGAGGTGGGGACAGGAAAATCAGAAGTTCAGGGCCATCTTTGTCTATGTAAGGAGGCCAGCTTGGGTTATGTGAACCCTGGGTCAACCCCTGTTCCCTCTTTAGATGGCGAAAAAAGATGCCAGGCCTTGCTCTTCTCTGGTCTCTGCATCCCTCCTGCCAGGGATTCATTACTTACAAGCTTTGAAACCGTGGATGGGCAAGTTACCACCAGTCTCTGAATGCTTGTCTGGCCCATTACTCCCAGCACAGTGACATATAATAAACGTTGCTTTTCCGTGGACTTTGTCACAACCTGGGAGCATGTGGCATTTTGTACAATATCACTATTTGTCAGTTTTCTTTCCCGGGACTGTAATGTTTTATACAGTCCAGTGTTGGTATTCTGTCTAAGCTCCACCCCCACAGTTGCCTAGCAACAGCCAGCTGTGCCTGATTATATAAGGGGCTGCTTGCCCCCTCCTCTCTCTCTCTTACCCCTCTTCTTTTTGTTCTTCTCTGTTCTTGCCCCTTTCCCCCACCTCCCACCATGTGCCCATGGCTGGCCACCTTTCCTCTCCTCTCCTCTATTCTTCTCTCGTTAAACCTCTCCACATGGAACCATGTTGTCTGGGTGTGTTCTGTCCAGGCACGGGCCGAGATTTAAACCCTAACATCCAGGTTGGCTTTGAACTCATGATCCTCTTGCCTCCAAGACTGCCAGGATTATACATGTAATCTGCCACACTTGGCCTTTTACCTCTCTCTCCAACCAAAGCTGTAGTTGGTGTGCCATGGTGACCGTCGGCTCTGCTTTGCCAGAGATCAAGGAGTTTCCCCAAGTGATAGAATTTTATTGCTGAAACTGGGGAAGACACGTGTCAGTCAGGATCAGTGGGTATGTGGAGGTGAGCAGAGATCGAGGCTATGGCCTCCCCTGGCTTGGTGGCCAGTCCCAGGCTCTCTCCCTTCCCAGTCTGCATAGCCAGGGAGGTGCTGGATTTCCATGTGCTACAGAAGGGCACTGGGTATAAGGTCAGGGGTGTTGCGGTCATTCTAAAGCGGTGGGTGCCAGTTCATCCTTGTGGAGTAGAAACTGGATGTTTCTTACCCTTTATCTTGATGTCAATGAGAGACCCTTCCAACCACTTAAATGTGGGCAGCCACCCAAGGATCCCATTGACAGGGGTGGTGGTGCAGTTGGTGTGTAGCATCTGGGTGGGGGCCGCCAACAGTCTGGCCAATTTGTAAAGTTGCCAGGGTACCGAGGAAGACTGGCAGCCACTCAGCGTTCTGCCTTAAAGTTCCAGTGACTGCAGCACATCTGATGATGTGGGATGGGGAAAGCTTGGCCGAGGCCAATACAGAAGGGAGCAGCAGAGGCTCTGGCTCCTGCTGGGGCCAGGTGTCTGGGCTGCCAGGACACAAAAGTGACCCACAGAAGGGAGAGTTGATTTGGTCACAGTCTGAGGGGACAATGGTCATTGTAGCAAGGAAAACATGGCTGAAGGAATGTGAAGAGGCTGGCCATGTTTCTGTAGCTGGGGGCAGAGACAGAGGGTGCTGGGACCCAGCTGGCTTTCCTCCTTGCCTCTTTCCCTCTTTCTGTGATGCCAGCCTATGGGGGTAGTGATGTCTACAACGAGAAGGTACGTCTCCCTTCTCCAATAAAGCTCTCTGAGGGTACGTTCACAGACATGACCGGAAGCATGTCCTAGGGGATTCTAAATCTAATGGAATTGACAGTGAGGTGAGGGAGTTGTGGTCCTGGGGGAAGAGTCAGTCTTGGGTAGACTGTAAGAGTCATGGCCGCCAGCATTTTATGGGGTGTATTTGGGGCAGTGGCTGTCCATGAATCAAAAGTGGGCAGCTAACAACTATATGTATTAGTTGCAAGTGAATAGGCCTAAGTGTTTATCCACTTATGGCTGGGTAAATAAATGTGGTATATTGTGGAAAGTGTTTGGCAATTTTGTTTTTAGAGTCATCTTCGTTCAGCAAGATGGTTCAGTTGGCAAGGGTACTTCCTGCCTATTGGCCTGAACTTGATCTCTGGGACCCACCTGGCGACAAGAGAAAATTGGCTCCTGGAAGTTGTCCTCTGACCTTCACGGATGCACCGTGATGTGCCAAGTCCACACGCACATACACTCACATAAACAAATTGTAAATGTAAAAAATAAAATCTTGAGTAGCGATGGGGGTGGGGTGGGGGAGGCTCTGTGGCACCTCGTGGCTATGAGCCTCGGGAAGGCCACAAGGAAACCAAGAATGTGGCAGCTGAGGCACAACTGCTGTGGCCGGAGCACACTGTGTCCAGGTAGCCGTGGTCTGAGGGGCGTGTAGCTTGGCCTGTGTTCATTTTCTTATCACTGTGGCCAAATACAGAATTTAAGGGATCTGGACCCTGGGTCAGGCCTGCAATCCCAGCCATGTGGAAATTAGAAGCAGGAACAGGAGTTCAAGGACAGCTAGGGCTCCATGAGACCCTGACTCAGGAATTTATGTAACAGTCCACTGTGCTTGGCACAGTAGTGCACTTCACAGCACGGTGGCCAGGAAGCAGAGGGATAGATAAGGAAGAATTAGGGTCAAGAAATTCCCCAAGGACATACCCCGGGTGATCTACTTCCTCTAGCTAGGTCCCACTTCCAAGTTTTCCAGAACCTTCCAAACAAGCGCCACTAGGTGGGGATGAAGTCCTCAGCAAAGAGCCTTTGGAGAGACCTTCCTTGTGAAAGTGGAACAAGCCTTGTGAGCAAGTGGCTATGCCACACTGCCCAGGGCCGCTCAGGACAAAGAGGAACCGGGAGGAATTGAAAAGAAGTTGAGAGACAGTGCCGACACCAGGAGAAAAGTGATTGCCAAAAAGGACTGAATCCCTGGCCCCAGTGTGTGTAATAAAACTTCCAGACAAAAGAGAGGACCCGAAAAGGTACGGTAGTCGCTGCCCCATGGACGGACCTGAAAAAGGGGCTGCTAAGCAAAGGATCCAGGCACAAAAGGCCAGACAGTGCGTGATTCTCCTCGTGTGGCACATGTCAAAGAAGCACATTTACAAACGACAAAATGCAGTAGTGGAGGCCAAGGGATGAGTGCTCCTGGGCACCAAACATGCTCCTGGACCTTCTGCTTGCTTGGAAGGTCACATGAGCCACAAGTGCACCCTGAGGTTGTGGTATTTAACCCCTGGACCCTCTTCTACAGTCCTGTTTGTGCCCTAAGGCTAGCTCAGAGTAGAAGGCTCTTTAAGATATGGGGATGAGAAAGGGGATGGCCCAGGGAGATCACCAGGTCTCTCAGGCCTTCACCTACACACCCTGGTGATCAAATGCAAGTCTAGGCTCCCCAGAGCTGCTCATTGGCTTGAACTCTGACATTGCGTCCTGCCCAGATCTGTATGGCACGCTGCTGTGAGTCAGGGCTGGGGCGGGCATGAGATGCCAGGGCTTGACCAGCACTATTTTCAGATTCTACTGCACACGAAAAACTCCCAGGAAAGCCGGAAGACTGCAGGCCCTTGGCTCATTGCTTGAAACCTCTATATCAATTAGGCTGTGTGATGGGTGTGTTACATTTTATGCACAGACAGTGAGAACTCACCTCTATATAAACGATGACATATGCATCAAGGAATGGAAGGGAGACATGGTGGAGGGAGGCAGGCAGACAGTCCAGTTCTGTTACATTTCCACACTGTGGTGCTCATAATATTTGATTCCTTTTATTTAAAACTTGCAATCCTTGATTGTGTTCCCTTCTGGTAAATAAATATTAATTTTGAGCCTTTTCTTTTTCTTTTTTTCTTTTTACTATGAATGGCACTTTATTCAGTAATTTTCCTTACAATTGAAACTCTGGGAATTCCAAATTCAACTTTGTGCTCCACGCCGTTCTGCTGTGCTTTGTCTAAATGAACTTTTACGAGCCGCCTCCCGTCCAGTTTCACACGGATCCCACAATTTCACGTGGGAAGACCAAGTCCTCAAGGATGGCGTCGTGCACTGCTGTCAGGGTGTGGCTTCTGGGGCGTTTTTTGCTTATTTTCCGTATGGCTTTTCCGGGTCGGCTTGGGCAGAATCCTCCTCTGAGCAATGAAGACTGCGTGCTTCCCACTGGACTTTTTCTCCAATTCATGAACTAGCTGGACTTGAATTTTCTGGAAAGATTTAAGCTGAGGAACTGGTACAAAAATTAAGATAGCTATCCGACCACCACCGGCTTTGATTTCCTTGGCTGTGGTGATGCTGAGTCTCATAGCTGCTCCTTGAGATCTGAATGTATCTCCAGCTCGAGCAGCGCCTGAGAGATGCCAGGCTCGGACTCGTCCGGCTTCTCACCATTGGACTTCACAATCTTGGTGCTTGAGTTGAGGGGAGGAAGCATGGGCTGCCAGACTGGGGCCATCTACTGGCAGGCGCAGGGCAGATAATCCGCTGCATCCCAACCCGGGACTCAGGGTCTGCCGCCTCGTATTCTGTATTTTTAAAAAAATTAAAATGCATATGAGAGTTTTGCCCATGTGTGTATATATGAACCAGAAGTGTAGTGCCCACACAGACCAGAAGAGGGCACTGGAGCCTTTAGAACTGGAGTTAGAAATGGTTATAAGCCACTATGTTGGTGCTGGGAATCAAACCTGGGTCCACAGCCCCTCTCCATGCCGGGACTGTGTCTGGCTTGAACTTCTACAGTTCTTATGCATGCTGACCTAACTGCTGAGAGTTCATAAACACACTCCCTGCTGTACCCAGAGGACGCCGCTTCCTTGTGGCCATCCTAGCATCCCCGGCTTCTCCTTTCCATGCCCCTTTTATGCAATGGTCCCGAGTCTTTGGAGGAGAGGACTACGATACAGATGTCCCATTTGAAGCCGAGCATTCTACAGTCAGTCTGTCTCTTCACTTTGGTCAGTTCTGGGTCTCAGTGTCAATTGCTATTGGGTTTCAGACCATACCACCAGGCTCCTCCCAGGAACCTAGCAACAGCTTACGTCATCACCCGGCGCCATGTACCTGGCTCGAACCCCAGCTACTCTCCCCACTCCTGTTCTCTCTCTTGTCCCCCTTTATTTACAATTTCTCTGTCCTGACTTGTTCCTGGCCAGCCTCTTCCTCTTGCCCTCTCTTTCTGTTCCTTCCTGTTCCCCCTTTCTCTGTCTCTACCACTTTCCAAGGTCCTCCATACCCCTCCCCTTCCCAATAAACTTTCTTTATACTAAGTCTGTCATGTGGTGTGGTTGTCCAGGGGCACACCTAGGCATGGGCCCGCTCAATCGTCATCTTCTGCAAACAGAAGCTTCTCTGCTGAGGCCGGAGGGATGCACTGATGTATGGGGGTAATGCTAACTCACTAGGAGTTACTTTAATTCCATGTCCATTTAGCAGCATAATAGGAGCAGGTTTTCTTCTCTGGGCTATGATCTGTCTGGCCACAAGTGCTTTGCCATAAAATCATCCTGGGTATAGGGTTCATCTTATGGAATGGGCCTTAAGTTCAATCAGAAGGTAGCTGGTAACTCCCATGGTGTTTGTTGCACCGGTGGGCATATGTTTCTGGGTAGGTTATTACTATTGTAGCTTGTAGGTGTCACATGATCATGTAAGGCTCCTGACTGTTTTTCTCCTCCTGCGGTTTGCATAGTAGCTTCCAGCACTTTGAAAGCTAGATAGGCGTGCTGGCAGGGTGTGTGTCAACTTGACACAAGCTAGAGTTTTTACAGAGAAAGGAGCCTAAGTTGAGGAAATGCTTCCATGAGATCCAGCTGTAAGGCATTTTCTCAACTAGTGATCAGTGGGGAAGAGCCATGGTGGGTGGTGCCATTTCTGGGCTGGTGGTTCTAGGTTCTATAAGAAAGCAGTCTGAGGGGTTGGGGATTTAGCTCAGTGGTAGAGCACTTGCCTAGGAAGCGAAAGGCCCTGGGTTCGGTCCCCAGCTCCGAAAAAAAGAACCAAAAAAAAAAAAAAAAAAAAAAAGAAAGCAGTCTGAGCAAGCCACGAGGAGCAAGCCAGTAAGCAGCATCCCTCATAGTCTCTGCATCCGCTTTTGACTCCCTTCTCCTGCCCTGTGTGACTTCCTGTCCTGACTTCCTCCAGTGATGGACTATGATGTGGCAGTGTATGTCAGATAAACCCTTTCCTCCTGAACGTGCTGCTTGGCCACACAAACCCTAAGTAAGACAGTAGGGATGGGGAATTTCAGTCCTACACCAGCTGGGTTTCTTCGTGTTCTACAAGCCAAGCAGGTGGTGTTTTCAGCAACAGGGTTTTCTCGAGTTCTGGACAGTAACTAACAGCACTGACATTTTTCTGTAGTGTTTGGAGGTCTGTGGGATCTCACTGGCTAACAGCTCTCAGCGGGCAGCTTACTCCTGGCTTGTCATCTGTTAGCCTGCGGTATCTTCCAGCCTGGGCACTGTTGTTCTAAGATAACCCAATTTAACTCTTTTTATATGCATTTATATGTATATTTTAAGGAGCTTCCATGATAGTGGGTTTTCATATACCTTTTTCTAAAGTGTGTGTGTGTGTGTGTGTGTGTGTGTGTGTGTGTGTGTGTGTAGAAGAGGCCAAAAGAAGTCACCAGATTCCCTGGATCTAGAGTTACAGGAAGTTAGGAGCTGCCTGACGTTGGTACTGGGAACCCAACTCAGGTCCTCTAAAGAGCATTAAGTGCTTTTAACCACTGAGCCATTTCTCCAGCTCCCACGAAAATATTTTTAAGTATTGCATTTTTTTCTTTCGATAACAATAGCTTGAATGAAGTCGTTTCAGCTTTAGTTAAGCAGCGTGTGATGCTGGTCACAGGATGTGTCCGTGGAGCCACCCAGATACCATCACATAGTGTAGATGTTTCTCTGCTGGGGTTTTTAAGATGAGTCCTACTTTTCTAGGGGTGGCTTGAATCACTGTAGTGGCCATGGATGTGGTGATGGTGGTTAGAACCGAGACATTTCTGAGACGGCCAGGCAGGATTTCCTGACAGAATGTGGAGCATGAAAGAAAGGGGAAGTCAGGGTTAGCACATGCTTCTAAGTAAAGGAAAGGGACCAGCCCTCTGTGTCGAGAAACAACTGAGCAACAAGACAGTTTGGCGAGGCTTCAGATCAGCATCCGCTTTTCTCTTTTGTTGTATTTGGACCATGGAATCCTCCTACCTTAGACCGTGATTATGGTGTCACAGGTACTATTGTGTCTGCCTAGTGTTCTTTATTTTGTAATGAAAGACTTTTGTTTTGAAACTTTTTTTTTTAAGAAAAGAAATCTGAAGTCTGTGCTTGTGGAATCTTCTAGATAATACTGCAGCTTTGAACTGCGTGTTTTATCACT
Organism: Rattus norvegicus; assembly: GCF_021556685.1. NCBI lineage: Eukaryota > Metazoa > Chordata > Mammalia > Rodentia > Muridae > Rattus > Rattus norvegicus. Next base: position 44,396,557 of record NC_141544.1, on the reverse strand, counting down.
GCCAATCACTATTGTGGGACTTTGTTGGCTAACAACTCCAAAAGGACAGCTTACTCCTGGCTCAGGGATTGTCATGTGTTAGCCTGTGGTATCTGTGAGCACTTCTCGGGTTTTGGGCATAGAGAGCTGAAGCTTTTCAACAGGCTTACACCAGTCATAGGCAGCAGTGTCTGAGTTGAACTGGGTTAGATCTTAGGATCCTTATTCCTTCAAGATGTCTGGGCCTAATTGCAATACTGTACACCCCATCTGCTGCCTCAAAAAAAAATGCTTGCCAAGACCTTTGAGCTATCCGTTTATACACTCCAGAGTGGCTAATGGCAGTCTATTATGCTTTGGGTCATTTTCCATGTTTGCTCTTTAAATTCTATACATGGGGGTGGGGAGGGGGATAGACTTCCCTGCATTGAGGAGGAAGTGTAACCAGACACTGTATGCTTAGTCAAAAGCAAACATTTCAACATAAAAAATCCCCCCCTGCGTTTGAGGAAGTGGGTCCACAGGCCAGCAGGCCAGCAAAGAGTCAGACCGCTATACATATGTTCATAACAGATCTAGCAATATGCCAATATTGTAACTGGTCCAGGCCAGTTCTGCTTGCCCGCATTAATGAGAAGATGCTTGCAGGTATTTGGTGTAAGGCCCTCGGCCCATGAGCAGGCCTGGGAGGTGGATGAATGGAGGCTTAGTCTTTCCTCATCTTGGGTTTCTGAGGTGACAGATGGCTTTGGGTAGCGTATTTATCCCCGATGATCACCAGCATAGAGATATGAATGGCCGGGCTGTGACTCCCTGATAGTGAGCTTGCTTAGTATGTGTGGACCTCGGGGCTCAATCCTCAGTACAGCAAAACAAATCAAACCGAAAAGAGTACAGGATGCAGGAAGAGGGCACCGCCCATAGCTGCGGTGGGAAGACTGGGGTACGACCAGTTGGACTTTTAGAGATGGGCAAGGCAAAGACTTCATTTTGTCCCCTTTGATTTTCAAAAAACAAACAAAACAAAACAACAACAGAAACACCACTACCCAAACTCACTGTTTTTCATTCTATTGTGATTTAATAAGAAGAAGCACACTCTTCTTGACTCAGGTAAATATATACAGAATTCATTATGATGAATTCTTCCAATTTCTAAACCACAGGTTTTTTTTTTTTTGTTTTTTTTTTTGTTTTGTTTTGTTTTGTTTTTGTTTTTGTTCCTGGACCTAACCTAATCCCCACTCCAATCTTTGCGCCACCCTCTGACCAACCTGCTGGGGGCTCCCATTGATACATTAAAGACAGGGCTGCAGATATCTTGACTTTCCTGTAGGGTCCAGGGTGACGGGGTCTCTAGATCATGTGCTCATTTCCTCCCTTCCTTTTTTCTTTCTTTCACAACTGTGAAAAAGAAGTGTGGGGCCGCTCTCAGACCCTGATGATAGAGGTCAGGGCATTCCATTGGACTCTTATTCTGTTTGCCCCTTGCTCTCTGGGCTCTCTAAAGTACTGCCCACCTCCTGGCACTACAGTGTCTTAGGGCAATCTCACTCTGATGGCAGTGCCCATATACCTGAGGTCAGAGGAAAGATGAACCTTCCAGAATGCACACTCTGGATCCCCTGCAAATCTTCCTTCCTGGATCCCCTGGAGGGCTGGGGACCGTTCTTATTCAATTCAGGTGACGTTTCATTTCCTCAAGGTGGGCCTCCCTCACCCCATGTGCCTACCTGCTCGATGCCAGTGGGATCTATCCCAACCTTTTCCAGACAAGTCACTAGTCCTCGGCATGAAGGACAGGACAGCTGGCTTCTTTCGATCTGCAGGGACCTTACTTACTTGTGCATGACTCAGATGACTTGCTAACATTCAATATTAACCCAAATAAGGAAGACAGTGGCAATTTGTGGTAAGACCTAGGGAGAATAGTTCAAGATGGAGAAGCTCGGGTCAGCAGTGCTAGCCTGCATGCAGAAGGCCCTAGCTTTGACCCACTCTCCTGTGTACCTGGGGATACTGCTCAGTGTTTGAGTGCTAGTGGCTCGCCTAATAACAAACAGTAGGATTCATGGCTACCATGTGACATTCCAGTAGTATGTACAAAGCACAAGGACCCAGGCAGGCCTACTGCCCAAACCATGGCTAGGGACATTTATTATTGCCTTGTGTTGGTATTTGACAGTGTGTCAAATACCTGCTGTCTGAAATTCTCACTGATCTTTCCAACCACAGTTACCGCCCTACTGTGCAAGGCAGAACATCCGACGTAGCTCTTTGCCTCTCCTGTGCACCTGAACCTACACCCACGCTCCTTTCAGCCCCTCCTCCATGATCTTCTCAGACCAGCTGTTCCCCTTCCCACTGCACGTAGACGGGAGAAAGTTCCTTCTCAGGCTGCACCAGGCACACATCAAGGAGAGGTGTGTCTCAGTCTTACCTTACTTGAGGGATGCTCTTCTGGACACTGTGAGTTGGCTTCACGTTGACGGCACCGTTTGGAGGTGGGAGACTGCTTGCGACGGTGCCCTCACGGGCTGAGCAGCACTGTTTTTAACACTGCCAGTCAATGGGACACAGTGATGTTGATTCGATAGAGTCGTCTCTACTTACATGCAGCTGAAATATGTTGACTACTGTACGGCCAGGCATTTGCCATGGCTTGATTTGGGGAATGGGGAGTGGGGTGAGACAGGGTTTCTCTGTGTAGCCCTGTCTGTCCTGGAACTCTCTCTGTAGACCAGGATGGCCTTGAACTCATAGAGATCTGCCTGCCTCTGCCTCCCAAGGGCTGAGAGCACCACCACCTAGCCCTAGTTTGATTTTTTTTTTTTTTTGGTTATTGATCAAAAACTTATTTTAAGACAGGTGTGGTGCTAGATGTGAAGGAGAGAAGGACTTAGCTCTGCCCTTCTTTCTCAGTACTTGTACAACTCTCAGAGCGTGTGTTCACAAAGCTCACTGTGAGTTTACATAGTCATAAATTGAATAAAAGTTGATAACAGAGAATGCCTACGTGCATATACACTAGGAGTAATTCTCTGGCTTAACTTTTGCCATTTGTTACTGGCTTGGAGGGTCATGGAAAAAGTTTAAGACTGTAACTAAGCCGTTCTTGAAGTCTTCTCTCTTGTTTTTGCACCTGGGTCCTGTGATGTCTGTCTTCTTTACGACCTCCCGTTGATGGTTTCTGTAAACCCTTGGAATGTGCCCTCAGTCTTAGAAGTCTGCTGTTATTTCAGAAGTAATTAAGCAAGGTCCTGTTATGAAAAGGGACTCGAATGTCTCTGTGGTTGTTACCATTTGGAAAGGATGGTGACCCTCGCATGCTGGCTGTCCCTGCAGAATAAACGCTCTTTGCCTTTGCATGCTATCTGAGTCTAGGGTCTTCCTTCCGCGATTTTCGGACCCTTACAATACATTATACATTATTTGCCAACAATGGGAGACACCAAAGAAGCTTTATTCTTTAAAGGGGCCCCAGGTTTTTCAAGTCTAAGGAATGCCATCAAACACTTGGTGACAGGAAAGGGTCTGATGTTTCCCAGCTCCAGGGTGTGTTCTGTGTTTCCTAACCCCAACTTCACTTCAGAATCAACCAGGAAGCTTTGTAAAAACACCCATCCTAACTGGAGAGGTGGCTCAGAGGTTCAGAGCATTGCTGCTCTTCCAGAGGATCCGGGTTCAATTTCCAGCACAAACATGGGGCCTCAAAAACTGTCTGCATTTCTAGCTCAGAGGGGCTCACGGCCTCCTAAGGCTCCTGCTTGCAACATGGTGCACCTAACCTCATGCAGGCACATTCAGATACACACAAAAATAGTAAGTTAAAAAACCTTAAGCGGGTATTATCAAGCTATGTTATATACATGCATGAAGATATCGCAAGGGCCTGGGGATGCAGCCTAATGGGCGAGTGCTTGCCTAGCATGTACCAAGTGCTTACCTTGACTCGCAGCATCTCTTAAACTGGGTGTGATGGCGCATGCTTGTGATCCCAACACGAGGTTATAGGTGGCAGGACCACAAGTTCAAGGTCATTCTCCGCTAAAGGAACCCTGGTCTAAACAAGCAAGCAACAGCAAAGAAAACCTTACACAATGAAACCCAGTATTTTATATTATTGCTATGCGCTACGACACCCAACCTCAGGGGCGGGAGCATGCAAACCATGGTGAAGGCAGCTAGAGCAGCCACACTGACATCAGAACCAAACCCAGGACAAAGACTGTGCCTCGTCACCCCGGGTGAGATGTTTCATACATTATGTAGGGCAAGTTTACATTAGAAGGTGACTTGTTTGAAGCGGCAGGCTTGACTCTGGATTTTATGCCTGTGTTTCTGTGGCAGAGTTCTGTTTCTGAAGAGGGTATGGTACTTTTATAGAAAAATCACAACCATCTGTGGAGGGGAACCCTACTGAATGAGGACAGCTCACCAGTGTCCAGGCTGAACTTCTGTGAAATCCAAATGTGATTCAACTGAATGGTCTCCACTATTCCTTACTTCGGACAACGGTGCATTCTACCTTCCATCATGACACCCACTTAAGAATCTTTTCCTTAAGCAAGGCCTGGTGTCTCATGCCTTTAACCCCCAGCACCCAGACCTCTATCTAGACCACTGGTATGGTATAGTCAATTCATGGGCAGCTGAGGCTACACAGTGAGACCTTATCTCACTAAAACAACAACCACAACAACAACAACAAAAACACAGCCAACAATAACACCCCCCCCCATTTTATATAGCAGCCAAGTTGCTTAGTTCAAACAGGGTGACTTGTCTCCCTCTAGTGGCGAATGCTGTCAATGCATGGACCAAGTGCTGGACTTAAATGTGTGTGCCACCACCGCCTAGCATGTCTCAAAAGTAATGGACTGAAATATTCCCTCCTGGAATGTAGGAAGCCAAGAAAACCCAGAGCTCAAGAAGTTACAGGATCCCCAGAACCCTCACTGGGGCTGCAAAAGAAGTGAATGCAGGCTGAGGAAGATGAGACTTCCCAGTAGAACTGCGTACACAATGGTCACAGGGCTATGAAGTCCACCTCTGAGCTCCTGTGAACACCTGAATGAATTCACTGGCTCAGCACGCTAGACTTACAGCAGTGGTTCTCAACCTTTCAAATGCTGTGACCGTTTAATACAGTTCCTCATGTTGTGCTGACCCCCAGCCTAAATTATTTTCACTGCTACTTAACTATAATTTTGTTTGTTATGACTCATAATGTAAACATCTGGCATTCAGGATCTCTTATTTGATCCCTGTGAAAGCGTCACTTGACTCCCAAAGGGCTCACGACAGGTTGAGAACGCTGATTTAGATGCCACCTTCTCTTTGGTCTGTTATTGGTGCCTGACCTTGGACAGTGTTGTTTCTTCACCTTGGAAGAGTCAGGCCACAGCCAGAATCTGCTCACTAGGAGCTGAGGCAGGAGCATCTAAAAAACAAACAAACAAACAAAAAACAAAACAAAACAAAAAAAACTTTGGATGCACTGGAATGAGACATGGCAACACTTGCAAGGGGCAGCAGTATGGATCCAGAAAGCCAGAGTGCAACGGTCCTCTCTCAGGTACAGGGTGTAGGCAGCGCCCCTGCATTGCACACGGATTTCAGTTTAAGGAAGCAGCACCTGAGATCCAGAGCCTTGGTTTCCGTGTTAAGATTGTCGCTTTATGACAGTGAGGCCCCAGACAAAAGTACAAAAGGGTCCAGATACAAATGCGATACACAGGGGTGGGGAAAACAACAGACGTGAGGCACAAATAGAAACAGTCATTTCATTCCACAGCCAGCCAGACCGCTCATCTGCTTCAACTTCAGATCTCATTCATCTGCCAGGTGCTGGGCACCGTCTGGGCAAGCGTTGCACTGTGTCATACGGGCTGGGGGCACAGGGAGGAACTTAGCCCCAGCTCAAAGAGCTTCTGCAATAGAGGGAAACAAACACCAGAGGACCAATGCACACAGGGACACAAGGCTTCAGGGGGGTGGGGGAGGCTTCTTTAGCACGTCGCCCCAGGTCCCAAGAGACTGTCTAAAGCATCATAGCCTGTAGGGTCTGTATTTTATATAGTACCTATACACATACACATACTTATACGATGGGCTCTTGCTGTGTTGCTCAGGTTGGTCCCACATTCCTAGGCAGCTGGGAAGGAACAAGGCAGGCACAATTGTGCCTGACCTAGTTTTATTTTTTTTTCTAAAGATTTATTAAGTAAGTACACTGTCGCTGTCTTCAGACACACCAGAAAAGGGGATCAGATCTCATTACAGATGGTTGTGAGCCATCACGTGGTTGCTGGGATTTGAACTCAGGACCTCTGGAAGAGCATTCAGTGCTATTAACTGCTGAGCCATCTCTCCAGCTCCTGACCTAGTTTTAAATGACAATTCCCACAGGTTTCAGATTTCTGCCCAAGCTTTAAGTGATCCTTGTCTAAACAGCATTTCTAATTGTAGGCTTTTCTGTAACGGTGCCTTGTGGCAAGTCTAATGGAGTGCAGCCAGCTCCCAGGTAGGTGTGTTCATGGGCCCGTTACTATTTCATGTGTATGTGAAAGCACCTCACTCTTGTCTTTTACACGGTTCTTAGACGGCTCAGCTTCCCCAAGAACTATCAGTGAACAAGGATTAGGCGGTTGGTGCCCTCAAGTGCACAGTGTTTCTTTTTTTTAAAAAAGGTTTTGCTTCTCTGTGTACAAGTATCTTGCTTACACATATGTGCACCCTGGTGTCTGAAGCAACCAGAAGTCAGTGCTGTATCCTCTGTGGCTAAAGCTCCAGTCAGCTGTGAAGTATCCAGTGGGTGCAGGGGACTGAACTCAGATCCTGTAGAAGAGCATTCAGTGCTCTTACCCACTGGGCCAGTTCTTCAGGCCACGTGCATGGCATTCCTTAAGAACATGTGTCTGTTCAGGAAAACCTTGTCACACAGGCAGGCAGTGCCCTGTGGGAGGCTTCACGAGGCTGTCATGAAGCATGCAGTGGAACTGCCTTTGCTTGCCTAGAAGGCCAGGCTCAGGTGAAGTCGCCTCCTCACCTGCCACTGCCTTAGCCTGAAGACCTGCGCTCGCTCGCACTTGTGAGGGAGGATACAACGCCAAGTGACAACTTAGTGTTAACGCCCGGGCCTTCCCTTCACCCCCCGCCCCCATCCTGACAGGTCTTGTTTCTTTGCAGGCCATCCTGGCAAAAGGTACTTTTCCTGTGGTGAGCACAGGATGGGCAGTCCTGGGGAGAATCCTTAAAATGGCTCAGGGGAGTGAGCCATGGCTAGGATCCATCAGTCCTATCTCTTCCTTTCTGGCCTGAGACTGAGAGTCTGCCCTGCAGCCCCCAGGATTGCTAGGTATCCTGCCCACAAAACAGACTCACAGAGCGTCAATTTAAGGTTACTTAGAGGCACCGCCAGGCAGCACTATCCCTTCCCCTAGTATCCAACACTGGTTTTTGTTAAGTACATGGAGCTGAGAAGGGGACCTGAAGAGTGCTGGCTGGAGGAGAGAGGGTCTGTCTGGCTTTATAAAGAATCACAGGAAAGATACAGAGACATTCATACAAACACTGAGTGTACATGGTCTTCTCTCATCAGACTCACTAGCTTCTCTCTTCCTGAATGACTTCACGTCTGCATTTTGTCCCTGCCATTTTCTACTTCCCCAAGTACTAGAGTGCAACGTGCATACCCAGGCCATGCTGAGACCTTAGAGCAATGTTGGCTCCTCTAGTCCAAGTCCCCTTTCCCCGCGGTTCAGTGACGTCTGGTCGGAAGCCACTGCTGTGCGGAGTTATGGCTGGGAAGCACTACTGTAGACAACAGCACCTTTGCAACACTGAGAGGTTACAGCAGGATTAAAAAGCGGATGTTCTAAACTGCTGTCTGCTAGGGTAAGAACAGGAAGACAGAACCACCAGGCAGCCTTGCAGCAGTGAGCCTCATCTGTGGCTCCAAATGGCGCCCTGGGGTTTAGGCTGCCAGCAGAGAGAGACGGGCAGTCACCTTCAGTTAAGCCTGTCTCATCCACATGTACTCCAGACTACGGCGAGCCTGTGTCAGCCGTGGAGAGCTGGCTGTGTCCTCAGGACTGGGCTCTGAAGGTGCTTTTCTTTTCCCGGGAAGCAGGCACCATCTTCCAAGGTGCCAGCAGGGCAGGGCAGGCTCCATGGAGACCCACTGGGAGCTGTGGAAAGCATATCCTGGCCACTCTCAGGCCCCACACTCTCCTCCTCTTCGTTGGAGTAGTTCCCTGAGTCCTGGCTGCTCTGGGAACTGTACTTCCTGAGCTCCTCCTCAGGTGCGCGATTCTCCTCTCCAGCAACCACACCTGTGTTCTCAATGACGAAGCACCTCTCGGTGTGCTCTTCAGCAGTCAGAAGCAGAAGGCTTTTGGAAGGCAGCTCTGAGAAAAACTAGTGGTAAAAAGGGGAGAAAGAGAGGTGTTTAGAATAAAACCCGATTTGCTAGCGTCTTTGCTTTATGTCCAACCTTTCGGTGTGCGCTACAGCACAGGAGCGACACCGGCAATGCCCTGTGAGGCTCAGGAGGCACAGCGAGGCCACCAGGCTGCAGGCCTTTTTTGGGTGAGTCTGTAAAGAATGCTCACACAGACCCTGTGCTGTCAAGGCTGGGGTGGAGGTGCTGGATCACAGACATTTGAAGTGACAGCGCAGTTCTCTTGCGTTCAGAAGCACAAGTGAGAGCTGAGGGTCACCCTGCGGCCGAGGCGGTAAGGGGCTGGTTATACCCGTGTCAGAGCTCCAGCTACCAGGGCACAAAGGGGAATTAAAAACTCCAGCAGTTGGTGAGCCTGTGCTGAGCTCTGGGCTCTGGGGTTTTCCAGCTCAGGGCTTTTGGTGCTTACAGCTCTGGGCCCCGCTTCTTTTAGAGCTTGCCCAGTCACACAGCAGCAAGGTCACCCACCATTCACCGAAGCTCTCTGTCTAAGCCTGACCTCTGGACACCACTGCTGCTGGAGAGCAGCCTGCCCTGCCCTGGCTCCCAGGTTCTAGGGTTAGACCTTCCCCACTCAGTGCCAGCATTTCGGCTGCTAACATCATAGGAGTCCTGAGCAAAACACACACGCACCATGAAAGGAACTCACAGTTCTGGCTGTCTCAGCTTCTGTGACTTCATCTAGGACACCAGGTGAAGACAGATGGCTAACAGGGTTTCTGATGTGATATGAAAAGCCACACAGATGGGACATGGCAAGACAAATGCCACAACAGGTGTGGACAAGACAATATTTAGATTGGAATATACCTTTCACTAGCAAACAGCTATGTGCGTGTAGCTGAGGGCAGACTATGGGAATGAGGTGGCCCCTTGTCTTAGATTCAAACACCTTCATCTCATGTGTCCCCCAAGACTGACTGTCCTGGGCAAGCTGGCCTTCCAGCCTTATGACAAGGACACAGGAGAAGAGCAAGAAGGCACCAAGGTCCCTAGGGACTCTCCCTGCTACCAAGTGCCTATGTGGGAACAGGAAGCCGGAAGCTGTGGCGCTCATAGAGGCGATGCCTGTCCCAGACCAGGCACATGGACTGTTTGGACATGGCTTCCCTGGTCATGTCCTGGGGATGTCCTAAGTGCCAGAGCGATGCTGTGTCACCTGTTGTCCACCTTCCCTTCTGCTGCTACATACATCATTACACACCTGGCTGGTCTACAGCTACTGTAGGCCATTTCTGAACCCAACAGCTATTCTACATCAAGTCACTGTTTAACATTCTCACAGGCGTTTCTGAGGCAGGGTCTCCTGAGCACCCTTCTGACCCCGAATTCCCCGCCGTGCCTGGTCTGATACAGGGCCTCTCTGTAGCCCTGCTGGCCTACACCTCTTTTGTTTTTTGGTGATGGAATCTGACTACTCAGCTCATACTGGCCTCAAACTCACTGCAAATCTCCTGCCTTAGCTTCCTGAGTTTTACAAGCATGCACTACCATACCAGGTTTCTAATGTCACCGAAATTCTCTAGAAACAACAACATCAGTCTGATTACTTTCTGGATGTCAAGAAAGCAAGTATCATCTGCAGAACCCAAACATTTGTCCCCCATTTCCTAGTGGGTGAGAAGAAGAGAGACGTACCTCGTCGATACTGCAGGGAGGCTTGAGTGGTGGGGAGAACACGTAATACAGGTATTTTTGGAGGCTCCTCCCAGCATAAAAGGCCATGGCAGAGAAGAGTAGAGCACCAAATCCAGTTATAATCCAGGTCACAGAAGAGTTTCCTAAAACACAAACAATGCAAGCACACTCCCAGTGAGACCGGCCATACGAGAGGAAATGCAGTGCCCTGAGAACCATTTTTGGGCACTTGGTGCACTGTGGTGGCCAGTGACAGCTGAAGATGTCCTGAGAACCAGCCCTGGACATCAAGAACTGTAAGAACAGAGAGGCTCCAGCAGGCGGTGTCCCCAGCACCTGCATAGTGTGGCCGGCACAACAGTCAGCATCTAAGCCACTTCCTGATGCCTCCAGGAACTAAAACAAGACTAAAAGCACAGGCAAAGCTCCTAACAGTCAGCTTCCCTTCCACACGTTCATGAAAGGCCTTACGGAGGAGGGTCTGACTGCTGGCCCAGGAGCACTAGGTCAAGAGTGAGTTATGTAACACTGGATGGCGAGCTAAGCAGCAGTGAACATGAACCACAGGGAGCAGATGCACTCCCTGGTCATGCAGGCCTTGGCTGCGTTCACTTCTGATTCCCTGTATTCAGAAAGCACACTTTCTACTATTTGAAGCAAAGAAGAAATTCTTCATAATTCCCAATGCAGTATTTTAGTCTCCAGCTGCATTAAAAACATCTGGAAGAGTCTCACCTGGATGTGTTTTCTTACACAGCTTATCACTGAATTTACTGGTCTTATTCCACACGCCAGTGGAGAGCACTCTAGCCTGGACACAGTACACAGTCAGCGGCCGCAGGTTCACAACGTTGAACTCTGGGTGTTCTTTAATCATGCTTTGTGGGTGTTGTCTTTTCTTTAAAAACAATAAAAACAGTGAAACAATTTAGTCGCTTCATAAAATCAGATAGAGAATGTATATTTTCTGGATTCTACTGATACTCACAACTGGCCTCTTCCAAACACCTACTTGGTTGTCTAAGCAATATAAGTTAGTTTTAAGTAATCCATTTTAACCAAATCAGAGAGTTAAAAATCTGCTGTTAAAAAAGCATGAATGTATCCCCCAGGAATTCTTACTCCATAAGCACTAAGGCGCTCGTGTGTTTTTCCTGCCATCGTATTATGACAGTGAAAACAGTGAAGAACGAGTAAGGGCTCCCTCCCGCCCCACGCTGCCACTGCAGCTCCCAGAGAGCCATGCTGCCTTGTGTGAGTCACTGTGTGGTCCATGTTTCTCCATCAGTGAGGGGAGGGAATCATGATTCCTGTCTGTAGTGGTCAGCCACGGCTACAATGGTGCTGTGTAACAAAGCCACTCCAACACTCAGCAGCTAAAACACCATTTTTCACACGAGGCCACAGACTGGCTGGGTAGTTCTAAGAGCTGGCATTACCCTCTTTGTGCCAGAGACTCTGCAGCATACACACATACATGCTGTAGCCTCCTGCACACAGGTGACGTACACATGGGTCAAACCGCAGCATCAGACACACTCAGGGCTTCTGCTCACAGCCATGTTCATTCAGGCATTCTCGCAGAACTAAGCAATCCTATTCTGCACTCGCTGAGCACATTAATTACAAATACTGCCTCCCAGAGTGTCTTTAAAGAAAGACAGGGCAATTCATGTAAAAACCGTAGCACAAGTCTGGATACAATGAAATAGGCAGTAGGCCAGTTGCTACTGCGCTTACACAGCTATCTAGCCAGCAGGGGACAGCACAGGCACAAACGTGCACTGAGTCTCTCATCTAGCAAAGCACAGTGCTATGTATTCTAGGTGTAGCGCATTTCAGGTCTGGCAAACATCTTGCAGATCTGAGTTGCTAGGGTGACCACTGTTTTAGAGCCACCAAAGGTCACTTACAGTCTTCCCACATGGAACAGACTTGGTGTCTGATGTCAGGACAGGTAAGTGCTGATGCTAAGTCTCACTGACTCAAGTGCATTTGGGAACCATGTAAGAATGGTTCTAACTCAGTAGCAACAGATTCAAGAACGTCTCAAGGGGCTGGGGATTTAGCTCAGTGGTAGAGCGCTTGCCTAGGAAGCGCAAGGCCCTGGGCTCGGTTCCCAGCTCCGAAAAAAAAAAAGAACCAAAAAAAAAAAAAAAAAAGAACGTCTCAAAAGCAGGGCAGCCTCGTGGGTAAGGATGCTTGCTGCAAAGCCTGGGGACCTAAATTCCGTCCCTGGGAGGGATAAGGGAAAAGGAGAGAACTCCTTTCTACAGCTTGTCGTCTGGCCTCCACGTGTGCCCTGTGATGCACAGACAATAAATAAGCAATTGTTAACACGCACATTCACACACACTCACATCCTCACACATATACACTAATATCCTCATACACTCACACATACACTCACATCCACACACATATTCACACACACACACACTCTCACAATACTCACACCCTCACACACATACACTAACATCCTCACACATACCCATCCAACCCCCACCCACTCACACACGCTCCTGTACACTCACTCAAACAAGCACAGTCAGGCCCAGGTGCAGGTGACCCGTACTGTTGTGCAGACCACCGAAAAGGCTGCCATTCAGTCTGTTGCAGAGAGGCAACCATCATGTTTAAAAGGACTCCCCAAACCTTAAAGCTGTGACTGTTTTCCCTTGCTCTCCCACTCCCACAAGAATTTTTTCCCCTTATCACCATTATGAGGCTAAGTCACAAAGTCACTGTGTAGCTTTTTACCTCAGTATTGGAAGTGTTTTCCCAAAAGATGACTTCGTAAATGAGTCCATTACATTTGCTGTCCTTACAGCTGACATAAACAAGCAAGGAGTCCCCCGTGGGGGTGACAGCAATGACCGGAGGAGGAAGGAGAGCTGGGGAAGAATGCAAACACAGACTAAGATACCTTCAAACAATCGTTTGGGACTTCCACTACATAAAGAAATTACAGTCTCAAGTAAATGCTTGGTATAAACCAGGCACAGACCACACCCACAACTTCAGCTCTCAGTAGCTCAGGCAGGAGGACTGCCATGAGTTTGAAATTAGCCTGGGCTACACAGTGAGTTCCAGGCCAGCCTGGGCTACAAGTGTCAGATTATCTCAAAGAAAAGTTGGCTTACTGTATTTTTGAGAATCAATAAGTTTCTCTTCAGACCAAAAGGACGTGTTATTTCCATCTGAGGCTTGTACACGGAGAAAGAAAGTTCCTGTGTGGAAAGTCTCTCGAGGAGATACACAGTGTGTAGTCTGCACATTTGCACAGGTAGGTATTGGTTTCCATTTGTCTGAATGGTTTCCAGGACTACTTTTTGAATAGACACTTTGAAAACAAACAAACAAACAATTCAATTCAATCATTCATCAATTCAGTGCATATGCACTGAGGGTCTGTAGCACATCAGACACGGTAGTAAGCACTGTGGACCTGGGGGCAGTTTCCCCACTTAGGAAACTCCTGGTACAGTGGAGGAGACACAGACCCCCAGCAAAGGGAAGCCGCAGGGCTCCAGAGTGTGCGAGGAATTCCCAGGGAAGTGACAGCTGTTCTTCACTGTGTGCACGAGTGTGTGCATGTGTGACTGTGTTTGCAGGCGCACATGAGTGCGTAGGAAGGCCTGACATAGAAGACAGGTGTCTTCCTTGTTGCTCTCCACTTTGCTGAGGCGCAGTCTTGCCCGACTTGCAGCTTGCTGATCTGACTGGTCTAGCTAGCCAGCTTGCCCCAGAACTGCCTGTGACTCTCAAGTACAGGGATCATGGGTGTTGCCACACCTGCAGGTTTTACCTGGGTTCAAGGAATCTTAACTCTGGTAAGTGCTTTGGCAGCTAAGTCATCTCTTCAAAGCAGAACATTTTTTTAAATCAGGTTATTATTAAAAGGCTGATATACAAATTCAGAAAAAAAACTAAAAATATTCAAAACTTACCATGTCCTATGTGCTAGCTAGTTTTATGTCAATTTGATAAAAGCTACAGTCATCTGAGAGTAGGGACCCTCATTTGAGAAAATGCCTCCAGATCGTCTAGGCTCTAAGCCTTCAGGCCTTTGTTAATTAGCGACCTATTGGGGAGTGCCCAGTCATTGCTGGTGTGGAGGTGCCTAGGCTGGCAGTCCTGGGATCTGTAACAAAGCAGGCCGAGCAAGGCCTCAGGAGCAAGCTAGGCAGCAGCTTCCTCCACAGCCTCTGCATCGGCTCCTGCCTCCAGGCTCCTGCCCTGCTTGATCTGAGTTCTTGTCCTGGCTTTCCTCAGTGATGAGCTACAATATGGATGTATGGATGTGTACGTGAAATAAACCCTCTCCTCGACAGCTTGGCTTTGGTCACACAACAGTAGCCATAGCTAAGAAACCCTAGTTCTATCTTACCTGTTGTTGATGCTCCTTTCAGCTGTCAAATGCTACAGTACACTACCTAACTGCACACTGTGCAAGCATGCACCAGGTCCACATTCAAGACTTCAAGCTGCTAGCTTCAAAGTGGCCACAGTGGGAGCATTTCTGTCACAACATTGGCTAGCACCACAAATGGGGCTTTTCCCATCTGGGAAGACAGTTGCTGTGCTGACACGGCTCTGTAAGAGCCCATAACACAGATCTGTGTCATCCATTACAGAGAACATCCCACCGAGGATGAGCCCCTCCCTGAGGTTAGTGAGGAAAAGGACCTGGCCAGAGACCTGAGCTCAGGGCCCACACAGAACCTGTCCATCTATGGCTTCCCCAAACAGGTGCCATGCCACCTTGCCTCCCAGTATGAGATTCTCAATGGTTCTCTTTGAGTTTTGTTTTCTTAAATTGCTTCTCTCTGTCCAAATATCCTGTTCTTCTAGAAGGACATCCTCCTTCCATGGCAGGCAGTACTCTAGGACACGTTCCTCCCTCCTCCGGGGCATACTTCCTAGGGTCCCCTTCATAGCAATGGGAGCAAGACCTGAAGAGACAGCAGCTGCCTTCAGGGTACATCTGGCAAAGAGGGGGCTGTTTGAAGCTGTAGCTAAGGGTCCAATCTGCCATTCTTAATTAATGGAATTTAACATTTCTGTAGTAGACATGACCTCTGAGATGAACCCTTAACACAGGAGTGAAGGTCATATGTCCAGAGAATCTCTTGTGCATTGTGTAAAGGTTTGTATTATCCAAATGCTGACTTCTCTACTAGAGATTTGAGAACAGAGATTGGAGACTTTGGTTTTATTATTTTTATGAAGCATCATTTGTCTCATTGTTTTGTAAATATCTCCTCCATCACCTTCTAATTGTTTAATAAAGAGGTCAGTAGTCCACTGCAAAGTAGGAGAGGATAGGCGTGTCTTCCAGGCAGAGAGGAACTCTGGGAGATTCACCAGCCAGGCTCTGAGAAGAAACAGGTACCAGGACTAAAGGAGAGGTAACTAACGGGCCAGTGGCATAACTTAGATTAGGATGAATGGGGTAAAGAAGTTATTCGATGGGAAATAGCCTAAGGTAAGGCCTGAGCTATCGTAAGAAATGACTGACTGTGGCAGAGACAGGCCAGCTAGTCACAGCCTCATCTAATGGCCTCTGAGATGCTGCCTCAGTTTTACAGCTTCAAGACATGGCTCTGACCACAACCTCAGGACCATGCAGGGGAAAGGCACATTTGTCTGAAACTGTCCTCCGCAGTTACACATTATTTTTCTTTTTTTTTTTTTGCACCTGAGCCAGTGTACGTGCATGTGTGCGTGTATGCACACATGCACATCCAGCTACATGTGATGTATATACCAGTGTGTGTGGTGGGATGCGCAGAGGCCAGAGGTGGCTGTCAGCTGTTCTCTGCTCTGTCAGTCACCATCTGACTCCCTAGAGCAGGGACCCTGCAATGAAGTCCCTGCTTCCCAGTGCACCATACCCACTTCTCAGCCAGTCACTCTGTGCAAGAATCTGCACCCAGAAGCAGCATGAAGACAAAGCAGACTGGGCAAAGGGACATTTAAGCAGGGGACTTACGGGATCCACTGTGCTTTGAAGGTCATGTTTGCAAATGCGTGGTCCCATTTCAGAACATAGCTGTCACCTTGGACATCCACTTCTAGATTTTCTGGCACAGGTATTTTATTTGCCACTAGAAGCCAAAGAATGCATACATTTTAAGGTAGTGATAGAGAACCACATTTATCTAATTTGTCTTTAAAAGCCAAGACATACTAAATTTATAACTAACACCACCAACAGGCCCAGCTCCCACTGTGGCCTTCATTACTGGCCAGGCTGGCAATGATGAGTGCTTCGGGCTGTTTTCCTTGTTGAGAATTCATGTGCATGGGGGGATGCCAGCCATTATGCTAAAGACTGCACTACATACCACAGTTAGATAAAAAGCATTTATGATACTATAAAAAATTAACTTTCAAGTAGAATTTTCATAGTATTGAGACAAGAATTGCCAAGAAAATGATTTTTGGTTTCTGTAAGTGCTGTCACCATCTCCTTGTCCGTCCTCCTTCCTCTCTCCCCACTCCCGTGTGTAGTACTAGGAATTTAGCCAGGACTTCTGTGTGCTAGACAAGTGTCCGACCACACCCACCCAGCTCAGTGGTTTGCTTCAGTGATGATTACCACTGTAAAACCGCATCACATAAAATGGTTCAGGAATCAAGAGGAGAAAACGCCCAGTTGAGATGCTGTGGATGCTCAGGTCTTCCTTACCTGTGGTGTTTATACACCGCGCTGTGCTATAGTTGCTGTGTCTCTGAAGCGATGTGTGCACTGCTCTGACTTCTAAACAGTAGGTAGTCTCTGGCAAGAGCTTTGATATCTTTTTTGGAAAATACATAGGTTTAATTTCCTATAAAAAATTTGAAAATACAGCCAAGTTTTAGAATTCATTCACCTCCTTTTTTCTCACACCAAACAGGTAAAAGCAGAAACTTACTCTGACAGGAAAAGACCTCCCCCAGATCCGTATCGTGTAATTGAAGCAGCGTTTCTCCTGTGCCCACATGGTTCCGTCTTCTCCGGGAGGAGAGATGTAGACTAGTATGGCTTTATCTTCAGCTTTTAAATGTACTCTTGGGGGGCTGACGTGAGCTGTTGGCATCGAAGAGCAATTACATAACTTCAGCAGTACCAATCCAAAATGTTACTAATAAATAATGTCTCCCTGGGGCAGGAAGACAGAGAAAAGTCGCACATGTATTCTACACTTTGGGAAGACACGGAAAGAGCAACCTCCAGAGATGTGCGTGGGGATGGCGGCAAATGCTGTCTCTGGTAAGTCACCAAGAAAGCTGTCCTGAGACCTCCTGCAGATGAAGACACAGACGTATGCACCAACGCCCGCCCGCCCGAGCGCGTGTGCGCTTGTGCACACACACACACACACACACACACACACACACACACACACACACACACACGGCAGAAAGGCACCCAGGCCAGGCCCTGTGGGTAGGTAGCATGTGAAGTCTCTTAAGGTAGGACAGCGAAGGGTACAGGGTGTGAGAGAGGAGCTGAGGTTGGCAAAGAGCCAAAATGTCACCCAGGTTTAGAATGGTCAGCCTGGCCAAGAGAGGAGGAAGCAGGAACTCGGAAAAGAGAAGTGCCTGGTAAAAAGGTAAAAGGTGCCATCTCTGCTCTCTTCATGTGATGGATGGGCAGAATGTGTTAAGGTCTTGTCTGAGTTACTTTTCAATTGCTGTGTCAAATCTCCATGTCCAGGGCAACTTATCATAGAAAGCTGGGGCTCATGGTGGCAGAACCCGTCCGTGACCATCATAGAGGGAGCAGGGAGGCAGGCAGACAGACATGGCGTTAGAGCAGTATATGACAGTTTACATCTGACCCATAAGCAGGAGGCAGAGTGAAAAACTGAGAGGGACAGACAGACAGAGACCAAGAGCAAGGACTGAGAATGGCAGGCTTTGGAAACATCAACGCTGACTCTCAGTGACACACTTCTAACAAGGCCTACCTCCTAGTCCTTCCCAACACTTCTACCAGGTGTTCAAAGATACGAGCCCATGCTAATCCAGGTCACTACAGTATACAGTGCAGGAAAGGATGAATCAGGGTCTGAGCTTGAGCAAATGTCATTCCCAAAGGGGAGGACTGCAGGAAGGGCATGAGGGAGAGACTGAGGATCTCGTTTGATCATTTTAACTGTGGGACGGCTCGGGCTGGAGAGATGGCTCAGCGGTTAAGAGCACCCGACTGCTCTTCCAGAGGTCCTGAGTTCAATTCCCAGCAACCACATGGTGGCTCACAACCATCTTTAAGGAGATTCGATTCCCTCTTCTGGTATATCTGAAGACAGCTACAGTGTACTTATATATAATAAATGAATAAATAAATCTTTAAAAAAAAAACTGTGGGACGGCTTTCAACATGTGGGTAGGCACTGAATGGAGACATGATGCCAGTCTTATGCTCAGAGGGAGGACAGGGACAGGAGTTGTAATTTGGGGGGGGTTGGAAACAGTTTCATGGCCACCCCTTCTCTGCCCATCCTAATCTCCTGGAGAAGAGAACAAAGAAAATGAAAGAAAGAAAAAACTGGGAGCAACAAGGAGACTGAGGAGAGAGCAGTGCCCCTGGTGAGGCAGGAAAGGAAGTGCTTCAAGGGAAAGGTCAGGTGTTCAAGGTGTGCTCACTCAGAGGCACCAAGCCAGAAGCCTGCGCGAGGACCTGTTAGGAGGCATGGCTGCTGACTTCTGTAACATATGAGGGGAGGGATGTGACAGCAGGAAGAAGCGGATGGGGGTGACAGAAAGTGGATGCAGGTCACTCGTTTCATGACCTTTTCCGTATCTCCATCCCTTTACAGAAATGACGAGGGCTAGAGAGACAGCAGCTCATCAGCTAAGACATCTGCTGTTCCTCCAGGGAGCCACATTCAATTCCTAGCTCCTATGTCACTGCATAGAACTCCACTGCCAGCACAGCTTACAGCTGCTGCTGGCCTCTACCAGCCCTGCATACGTGTAGCACACACTCTCACAGCCATCTCACATATAAATAAAAAGAAAGTTTAAAAGAGATTATGAGGCTGTCAAAGAGCTTCTGATTACATGGGTTCTATCTTTTGACATTTAGCATATTGACCATTAAAATGAGTAAAATGAAAAAAACTGTTGGGCACAATGTTAAAATAGCACATTTTTTTGTTTGTTTACAAGACAGGGTTTCTCTATGTAGCTTTTGCTGTCCTGGAACTCAGAGATCCACCTGTTTCCCGGTGGCTCAGGTTTACACCACCACAGCCAAGCAAAAGTTTTTTTTTTTTTAAGATTTATTTATTTATTATATAGAAGTACACTGTAGCCTGTAGCTGTCTTCAGAGACACCAGAAGAGGGCATCGGATCCCATTACAGATGGTTGTGAGCCACCATGTGGTTGCTGGGATTTGAACTCAGGACCTCTAGAAGAACAGCCAGTGCTCTTAACCGCTGAGCCATCTCTCCAGCCCTACTTTTTTTTTTTTAAGTATTTTTTTTCTTTTTTTAAAAAAGATTTATTTATTTCATGTATATGAGTACACTGTTGCTGTCTTCAGACACACCAGAAGAGGGCGTCAGATCCCATTACAGATGGTTGTGACCACCATGTGGTTGCTGGGACTTGAATTCAGGACCTCTAGAAGAACAGTTAGTGCTCTTAACCACTGAGCCATCTCTCCAGCTGCAAAAGTACCCCTCCCCCCAGCTGAGGACCGAACCCAGGGCCTTGCACTAGGCTAAATTCCCAAACGGCTTGTTTACTGCAGAGTAACAATGTTGCCAGCCACTGGCAACTTCTTACCTTTGTAGAATGGAATAAATGAATCAGCCTCATTCCATGAAGAAGTGCTATTCCCTTCTTCTGCTCTTACACGAAACTGTGTCTTGCTGTAAACATTTATGCCCAGTAAAGAGAATTCACATTTGGTCCTTGTAATATGTTGACATTTGGGCACTTTTAACCAGATCCTTCCTTCTCCTCTTTAAATAATAAAAAAAGTCTGAATGAGCTAATGCATACATAGACTTTTTAAATGTATTTTCTATTCACTATTATAGTTAGCTTAAGAATTTATTTCCTGTGGTGAGTGTCACTGTGTGTTGAGTGTGCAAGCCTGAGTGAAAAGTCAGAAAGCTCCCCAAATTAACAATGCATCTAAAAAGCTGGCAACAATGTGCAGCCAATTGAATGCACGACTGTGTCCAGTCAATGTTCAGGGACAAGGCCATTAAGAGGTAGAGGATGCTGCCATTAGAGACAATTCTAAAGCAAATACCTTCAGAGGTTATGTGCTTCCCAAGGTCTACGTCATGCCACAGTACTGTGCCACTCACTGAAGGGAGCCAGGAGTCTTATCTCGTGAGGCCTGGAAGGTCACACGTTAGCACACTTTAGCAGGTGCTGCCCCATGACCTTCACTAAAGCCCACATAAGGAGGTAGCTTTGTAATGGCAGAAGAAAAACATCTGGGGAAAATAAATAGAAATTATACTAAAAAGAATTTACTTTGTTTGAGATAATGTCATGTTAACATTTCCCTATATACCCTCTGATTCTTTTTTGATACATATGAGCCAAGTTATTACTTGGAATAATTTGGACATTTACTTTTTTTTTTTTTTTTTTTTTTGAGACAGGTTTCCCTATGTAGCCCAGGCTGTCCTGAAACTCACTCTGTTCACCAGGCTGGTCTTGAACTCAAGAGAGCCATCTGCCTCTGCCTCCTGAGTGCTGGGATTAAAGGTGTGCACCTCCCTCTGCCCCAGCCATTTATTTAGTTAATTTTTAATAGTATTTGCTTCAATCTCATGAGAGGTAACATTAGCATTTCAAGAAAACAAAAATAAATGATTTATATAACAGAAACAGATTCAGGTGGCTTGATCCATGATAACTGTGTGACTTCTGGGAAATGAACCTGTATTTCTGGACTTTAAATTCCTTATTTAACAATCAGGAGCTGATCTGATAATCCCTTTTGAACCCCTAGAAATAGACCATCTACCTTAAGACAGACCTCAGTGCTTTGTCGTGGACTTTTCCTCTGCCCTTTCCAAACCCAACAACTACTGTCTGTTTCCTGGACTCTAATTCTTCAGAGATTTCTTTTAAAATCACAGGTGAATGTGTCTGAATGGGTGCATGTACACTGGTTACCATGGGTACATGTGGGCTCAGAAGACTGGGAAGCAGCTGGAGCTGATGTTACTGGTGGTTGAGATCTGGCTGTTTGCTCTAGGGTAACTTTAAGGGTTTCCTCAATATCCTCACTCTACCTAAGCCAGCTGGAGGATGGAAAATTCCAACTTACGGCAAAATCCAAGTGGTATCAAAACTGTATGTACAGAAAACTCGCTGGAGGTAAAGCAGGTCTGTGTGCAGACACACTCAGGAAGCTGTAAGATCACTATCTCCATTTAGTAACCAGTGGACAACCTGGTGGGTAAAGCTCTGGGGTCCTGACTTGGGAAGTGCTCACAGCTCCTTCCTTTCCTGCTGATGCCATCCCACACAGGGGACAGAGGGATGCAGATGGTCCCAACATCAAGCAGGAGATGGAGGGCTGCCCCTCCTGTGTGCCTGCCTTCTGAGGTTCTCTGCCTGTCATCCTCTTGGCAAACAGGAAGTAGAAGGTCAGTACTGAGAAAGAGGCTCTGACAAAAACCTTGAGTCTGTGAAAATGTAGAACAACAAAACTG
Source organism: Rattus norvegicus (assembly GCF_021556685.1). Classification (NCBI taxonomy): domain Eukaryota; kingdom Metazoa; phylum Chordata; class Mammalia; order Rodentia; family Muridae; genus Rattus; species Rattus norvegicus. Next base: position 44,374,793 of record NC_141544.1, on the reverse strand, counting down.
TTGTAGACTACCAGTATCTGAAATGACAACACTGGGGATGGAGAGAGGGTTCAGTGGTTAGCAGCATTTACTGCTTCAGCACATACATGGCTCACAACCTTCCCTAACTATAGTCCCAGGGATCCAATGCTCTTCTCTGACCTCCACAGGCATCAGGTATGCAGATGGTACACATTCATACATACTGGCCAAACACATACATAAAATAATCCTAGACATTTTTCTTTTTTTAGGTTTATTTATTTATGTCCATGTGTGCCTTATCTGCATGTATGTCTGCACACCAGAAGAGAGAATTGGGTCCCTTTACAGATGGGAGCTACCATGTGGTTACTGGGAATTGAACTCAGGACCTCCAGAAGAAGAGCCAGCTCTTAACTGCTGAGCCATCTTTCCAGTCCATAAGATAAAAATGAAATTTAGAAAAGAAAAGAAGCCACTGTCTGTGATGGAAATGACAGGACTAACTGCAGTAGCTTGGAGACCTGTTGCAAGCCCAGCACTGCCCTTGGACACTCTCCACACAGCCTAGACACTTGAGGTGCAGTTATGCATTTAGAGAGTATGTGACATCCATGAAGGGAAGGTATCCTCAACCTCCTCAAGACATGCTTATTTGTGTGTGTGTGTGTGTGTGTATGTGTGTGTGTGTTTCTCACACCTAAATACACCACAGCACGAGTGGAGGTCAGAGGACAACTTGCAGGAGTTGGTTCTTTCTTTCCATGTGGGTTCTGGAAATCTGCTCAGTCTGTCAGGCTCGGGACAAGCACTTTTACCTGCTCAGTCACATACTAGCCCTTCACCTCAGCTCAGTCTCCAGTGAGATAAAGTAACAAATATTATATGAAGTAGACATAACACTTCCTATCATGGAAACCAAATGCTTCCCACATTAAAAGGAAATTATAGCGGTGAAATCACAAAAGTGACCCCTACCACTCCGGCAAGCCAATCAGTCACCTACTTTTGATATTCTGCTGAAAAAGTCACGTTGCCCATTGATTCTCTGTGGTGGTTCCACTTTAGGGTATAGTTGTCGTCTATAATGTAGATGGCTACATCCTCAGGAGGCCTTAGATTGTCTTCACCTATGAACCCAACAAGGAACAAAAGGATTATTTATATGCCGTAAAATATTTTATAAGTTGTCATTAAACACATCAATTATATGACTGAATGCTCTCATTTCATTGTTTTCCTGGTCTGACGTCTACAAACCACAACAATGGCCAGCATGGTACAGCCATGCCAATGGTGCAGTAGTACCACACAGACCTTGGTGGTAACCAACAGTTCTCCAACTGGACTTACGATTGGTTCAACAGGACAGAAATCATGCCTGGTACCAGAAACCCTGCCAAATGCCTAGGGCTGGTGAAGGCAAGAGTCTTGGAAGAAAACCTACAACCTTCACTTTACTAAAACCAGCACAACCACTAACTATATTATAAATATTTCTCCTTATGCCCACAGGTAAGTATAGTTCTCACTCAGCATCAAAGAAACTTCTCTTTGCAATAACAGATGGAGACCAGAACAGAAAGTATGAGCTCAGTCCCAACTGATACCCCTACAGTACAACTCCTGTACCCAAGGCTCAGGGATCACTGTCGGGGAAGAGGTTGGAGGAGTCTAAGAGCCAGAGGAACAAGGATTTTGCTGTGAGATTGTATCTCCTGGAAATGGCACTGGCTCTACCCATGAAGTTTCATCAACGTGACTGCAGAACCATGACCTACGCAAGCACAGCAGCAGCCAACACGTGAATGTTGAAGGGAAGAAGCTCTGGAGGCTTCAACCCTTGGCAGGTGGGTAGGGGTGGTACAGGCAACTGAGAGCAGGAGAAATAGTCTTCTCCAGGGAGGAACACAGCACTCAGTGATCCAGTATCAAATGAACAGCCTGGAATACACACAAGTAACATACAGATTGAGAAGGCTGACTGTGTATTTAGGAATAAAGAAAAATGTGTACACACACACACACACACACACACACACACAGAGCAAGAGTTTGATAAGAGAGTGGGTTAGTGGTGGTACATGGGAGGGTATGGAAGGAAGAAAGAACAGGGGACATAATGTAACTACATTTAAATCTCGGGAAATAACTTGTTGTAAAAATATAAAAAAATGTAAAGGTATCTTTTATCCCCACTAGGTCTGTCACCGCAGTGCTCCATCTCCTATCAGACTGCCGAAGGCCTCTCTCTGAGCCATCAGCAATCTCTCTACCTATCTAGTTACCAAGGCTGGTTTCCATGACAGAAACACACATCCCAACTCCATGGTGACCCAGACCAGCTGCCCCACACTCCATTACACTTAAATCTACACATAAAGGAACACACAACATAATAATCTTTGACCCAATTGGTAAGATATAATTGCCCACCTAAACATACAAAGTCCAGTACACATTCATCCTTTAAGAACATTAATAACTATTACTCAGCTATCAAAAACAATGACTTTATGAAATTCATAGGCAAATGGATAGAACTGGAAAATACCATCCTGAGAGAGATAACCCAATCACAGAAAAACACACATGGTATGCACTCATTGATAAGTGGCTATTAGCCCAAATGCTTGAATTACCCTAGATCTACAGAACACATGAAACTCAAGAAGGATGACCAAAATGCGAATGCTTCACTTTTTCTTTAAAAGCAGAACAAGAATACCCTTGGCAGGGAATAGGGAGGCAAAGTTTAGAACAGAGGCAGAAGGAACACCCATTCAGAGCCTGCCCCACATGTGGCCCATACATTTACACCCACCTAACTTGATAGGATGGATGAAGCAAAGAAGTGCAGACCGACAGGAGCCGGATGTAGATCTCTCCTGAGAGACACAGCCAGAATACAGCAAATACAGAGGCGAATGCCAGCAGCAAACCACTGAACTGAGAATAGGACCCCCATTGAAGGAATCAGAGAAAGGACTGGAAGAGCTTGAAGGGGCTCGAGACCCCATATGAACAACAATGCCAAGCAACCAGAGCTTCCAGGACTAAGCCACTACCTAAAGACTATACATGGACTGACCCTGGACTCTGACCTCATAGGTAGCAATGAATATCCTAGTAAGAGCACCAGTGGAAGGGGAAGCCCTGGGTCCTGCCAAGACTGAACCTCCAGTGAACATGATTGTTGGGGGGAGGGCGGTAATGGGGGAGGATGGGGAGGGAAACACCCATAGAGAAGGGGAGGAGGAGGGGTTGGGGGATGTTGGTCCGGAAACCAGGAAGGGGAATAACAATCGAAATGTAAATAAGAAATACTCAAGTTAATAAAGATAAAAAAAAAGAACATTAATATCAACCTGTAAATACACAAAGTGGGATCTTAACATCAGCTTCCATTTTCTCTTCTCCGTGGCTACCCTCTCTGTCTTCCTGTCTCTCCTCTTTCCATTCCAGTCTTCTTCTCTTCCTTCAAACTTTTCTCCTGCCCATCCTTCCTTCTCGTCCAATGACAGGCCTCCTTCTATCCTGTACCTGCCCTCACCTGTATTACAAATTCAATGGGGAGAAGGTTCTGGTGAAGTCACCTGAGTCCTGAGTACTGACTAGACAGCAGTCCTTGGTGCAGTGGAATTAGCATCAAAATACAGATAACTCCAGGACAAACCACAACAAATAACAATTTTATTTTTAAAAATTTAAGTTAGATTTATGTGTTCTGTTTTGTGTGAGAATGTTTTGCCTACATGTATGTACTCCAGGGAGGTTAGAGGGTGTTGTCAGATCTCCTACAACTGTACTTATGGGTGATTGTGAGTCACCAAATGGGTGCTGGGAATTTAACACAGGTTCTTTGCAAGTGCAATTACTCAATCACTAAGCCATCTTCAGCCCCACAACAGAATTTATTCAAATATAGCAAAGGATACAGCAGTCTCCTCTGATGTCAAAGTTGTAGCCCAAGACCTCCAGTGGATGCCTTAGACTGCAGTTAAGAGTCCAGCTCTAACTGATTCGCTCCTACATACATATGTACATAGTTATGATAACATTTAATAAAATAGGCCCAATAAGATGATAAAAATAAATATGACACACTGTGATCACACTGGTGTTGGGGTGACGGGGATATTACTAGATCCATAAGAGGGTGTTGGAACATAATCCCTACGATTTCACTGGTTACTTGGATATCTTGGACAAAAATTACCCATCCCAGGAAGGACAGAGAGACTTCATCACAGTAATTCAGATGGTATACAATTTAAACATGAGGCACGTGGACATTTGTAATTGCTGTTATCTAGCTGTACCGAGCCTTTATTAATATAGAATGCCTTGTCTCTTGTAGCCTTAACTGTGTGAGTTAGACACTTCCAAAGAAGCGATATCACCATGGGACACTTCAAGCAAGGACCAACCGTGTTTAGCAGCTTCTTCCTCTGAAAGGAGTGAAAGCTCAGGCCCACCTGTGCCTCAGGCCCTGGGAGGCTTGGGACAAAGGCTGTCTCAGAGATCTTTTGAATCTGACCTAAGGCTTCCAGGGCAAGTAGGTAGAGAGTAGACTTGATTCACACAGTCTTCCAAGAAAAGGTACCCTCACTCTTTTAACACATACGTCCATGTAAACGTCCTTCACTGCTCCCTGTATTTATGGAATGTTCTGTTCTGTGGTTACAAAAATTCATGTAACCCCCCTGAACATGTATTCTTGGTCATGTGTATTTTTGGCTGTTCATGTTTCAGAATAAAGTTGTTAATTTCCCTTCAAAGCAGAGTCATTCCTTTGTGTTGATGATTTAAAGTCCTTTTTATCCTATACTGATACAGCCATGCCTGCTCATCAAGTCTTCCCTTGAAGATGCATGCCTTTGGCAGTCTCCAGAGAACTCCAAAATCGTTTCAAAGGCAGTGCAAGTGTTGACTTCTCTACACTCCTCAGCAAGACACTGCCCACTCTAGTCATATTCTTAGAATACTAAAAAGAGGCAAGTTCTAAAAACATGTTTTAAAGTTATGCTTATGTGTCTATGTGTGGGTAATATGTACACTATCTCTAGGTGCCCTCTTGTACCAGAATATCATGTTGGGATTTCCTAGGGCTGGAGGTGGTTGTGAGGCATCCAAACTGGGTCCTCAGGCTCAGGTCCTCTTCAAGAACAGCGAACACTCAATCCCTGAGCCATCTCTACAGCCCTAAAACCTGTTTTTTACTGGGTATGGTGCTCAATTCCTGTGATCCAAGCACTCGGGAAGCTGAGGCAGGAAGATCACTTAAGGCCAACTTGGCTACGAGGCACAGACCTCAAATCAGACCACACGATCTTTAAAAGCACAGTCACGTATGTCTTGTAGTTTTTTCCCTCATAAAATGGCTGGCTCTTCACTTGACAGGCTGAAATTTTTACTTTTTATCTTGGTTGTTGTTACACTGTGATTGATCCTAGGGCCTTTCATGCTGTAGGCAAGAACTCTACCATTCTGTGTCATCTCCAGTCCTAATAGGCTACTTCTCTTTTTTTTAAGAGGTATTGTGTATGTAGAAGTGTTTTTGCCTGTGCATTTATTTGTGTGTGCACCACATGTGCCTTGTAGACAAGGAAGTCAGAAGAGTCTACTCAAATCCTGGAACAGAGCAGGAGTTAGGGAAGGCTGCAAGTTACCAGGTGTGTGCTGGGGGCCAACCCATGTCCCTATACAAGAGCAGCAGGTGCTCTTACCTGTTGAGCCGTCTCTCCAGGTCCTAGGCTATAACTGTAAAAAATGTCTTTTAACTTTATGTCTGACTCCGTTGTTACTTCCTATTTTGAAAACTTCTGCATCAGACAATCATGTCAGATGACCTGGCAGCTTCTACTCCAGAGGCTTATAGACTGTTTCTGGTTAGACACTGAGGAGACATCTGAGATGTTTTCTGAATGTTTTCTTTTCAGCCAATAGGAGCTATCGTCCATCAAGTCTTCCCATTCTTTTCAGATTCTTAGTGCTGTCTATGCTAAGTCCACACTACTACTGAGCCACATTTCCACGAACCCTGAACAGAGCCTTTGATTTCATCCCCAAACTGAACCTACCTTATTATCCTTATCCTCTTAGCTTGATCCCCGTCCCAACTGTTGTTATTTACAAATTCTGTGCAGAAAGGGCAGCAATTGTGCTTATAAGATTAACAAAAGACCCAAGAGCATTTGTAGCAGTTACAGTATACTGTTCATAATATTCTTTTTTCAGATTTATTTTTATGTGTGTGACCACTTTGCCTGCACGTACATCATGTGCATGTCTGGCCAGAAATGGGCCATCTTCAGGGTGAGACTTGGGGCATCACTTACCTCCCTGATGTACCTACCGATTTCTAAGAGTAATCGGAACTTAACAACACGAGTGAGGCTAGGTCGTCTTTTTAAGGTTCCTCACATCACTATGAAAAGATCTCTCTTGTCTATCACCCTTAGTCGCCAGTCTCCTGATGCCACAAACTAGCCCCGTGGTTTCCTGGCTCACTTGTTATTGTTTTGTTAGCTGCGATTTGGGGCCCGTTAGGGGCACCTTCAACTCTCTCCTCCGTCAGCCTGAGACTAAAGGCAGTAGGTTGGGAAGCGCATTGCTGATGTCTGGTCTCCCACCTTCCAGTCGCCCCAAGGCTCGGGCCCGGGTCAGCGTCCTCAGGCTGGAGCGCGCAGGCGGGCGTCGGGGTGACCCCGCGTGGACTCCGTTCACCCGCTTCCAGCTCTCCCTCCCCGCAGCCCGGCCCTCGCTCAGGGCCCTCGGCTCACCTGAGGCTACGGGCAGCATCCAAGGCGCCCCTGCCACCAGCACCAGGGCCGCAGCGCCTACGACAGCGAGCATCGTCTTGGGAGGCCGGACCCGTTGCTCACATCTTCCTCTTCAGCAGTACAGCGGAGCTGAAGATGACTCCAGGGTAGCTAGGCCCTCTTCCTGACGCCCCGCCCCTCTGCCCCGCCCCCTCCGCCCGGTACTCCTCCTCTACCAACGCCCCGCCCTCTCCGCGAGCGAGCGGCTCGGAAAGTACCGGGCGCGGTCCAGTCCTGGTGCTCTGAGCTCGGACCCTGAAGGCCCCTGCCACGCTCTACCCACACTTCCGGAAAGACCGCACCCGACAGTTATTAGACTCCTGAGAGGAAAGCGGGTTGCAGTTAGTGCGCCTGCGCAGCCCCTCCCCCGGCTCAGCTTCCTGTTTTTGTCCCGAGGCTTCCGAGGCGTTGCGCCAGGGGTTGCTTAACTCCTGATGTCAGCGTCTCTGGAGCCCATGGATCAAAGGACCCCGGGACCGGGAAGGCGCCGACGACACTTTTATCTCAACTCCACAGGATTTTTATACTTGATTCCTTGTTTTCAAGCGATGGTTTGGTGTTGTAGATTCGCACTTTGGGTTTTGAATTATGCAACATTTGAATCTTTTCTAAAGAATGTGTTTTTAGTTTGGTCTTGTATGCTTGAGTGTTTTGCATGCATGCATGTATGTGCACCATACATACATGCGTACCTGGTACCCATGGAGGCCGGAAGAGCGCAGATACCCTGGTACTAGAGTTATGGTTCTTAGGAGCTGTTTGAACTCCAGTCCTCTGCACGCTCTCTTAAACCACTGAGCCCTCTTTCTAGCCCCTTAATTCTATCATTACTGCCTTCTAAAGAAACTTATTTGTTGCTTAATTCACCTTTTTTAAAAGAGCATGTCTATCAACAATGATACAATATAGATTTATAACAGTGGAAAAAAAATACAGTCCCCAGATGAAAAGAGATTTCAGTGTTTTCAAATTTCTGGCATGGTACTCTTTGAAATTCAGGAACCAATCAGCATTCCCAGGGAGTCTTGGGGCTTTGAAAATTATGATACTTTGAACATACCTCTTACAAACTTAACATCTACAATCTGAATAGCTAAAATTCCTATTGAAAGACTGAAATATACTGCATTTAGTCGTATTTAGAATTACATTCTATAAGAACGTTCATTGCAAACAATTTAAAATTTGGGTCTCACAGTAAGATAAAGAGCCTCTCATGGAATCATATGTGGCCAGTACCCGTTTAAGGACTTTACACTGGAAATGTGTTATACCTTGAGTGTATTCTCTGGACTTAAGATATTCTATATGTGTGAACTCCTTAGTTCATTTTTGTTCTACAACACGTTTTCTGCTCGTGCACATGCTTGATTATACACATGTAGGCCTTAGGCAGGACCCATATATGAAGAACATCCGCACCCCCGTACCTCCCCCCCCCCCCCCGTCCCAGAGGCTTAATATTATTCATTCTAAGCTCATTCATTTTTTGGGCAAGGTTTGTAATTTTATTCTTTAGAGCTGAATAATATTCCATTTTTATATGTACTGGATTTTCTGTGGATAGACAACTAGTTTGAATCCATTTCCTTCTTACAGTGAGTAAAACGGCTGTAAGCGTGGGAGGGGTGCAGATACTTCTGTGTTAGGGTGTGGAGTTCTCTGGTGAGTGCATATGTGTGAAATAGCTGGGTTATATGGGAGTTGTTTTTTGAGGAACCTCCAAAATGAATTCCACAATGACTATTAATCTGCACCCAGGCAGCAGTGAGTAAGAGTTCCTTTTTTCTGCGTCTTTACCAACACTCATCAGATTTCTTGGCAGCTATTCTGACTAGGGCGAGATAGAATGTCAAAGCAGTGTTACTGTGCATTTTGCTGATGGCTCAGGACATTGAATACTTCACAGATAGTTATTGGGTGTGTATTTCAGTGTTTGAAAACTGTTCAGTTTATTGGTCCGTTTGTTTCTGGTAGATTCATTTCCTTCATCTCGGGAAGTTCTTTATAAATTCTAGAATCAGAGCCTTGTCTGAGGTATAGTTGGACAGGCTTTTCTCCCACCCTGTAGCCTGTGTGCTGCACAGATAGTTTTGCTTGATGTTCAGAAGCTCTACAATTTCATGCAGTCCTATCTGTTCAGAAAGTTCTCGCCTCCCCAGTGTCTTGGTCAGTATTCTCTATGTTTTTGTCTACAAGTTTCAGGTTTTAAATTAAATTAAGGTCTCTTCCTCTCTTCCTTCTTTCCTCTTCCTCCTTTTTTTAAAATTTTATTTATTTATTTATTTATTTATTTATTTATTTATTTATTTATTTTTTGAGGCAGGGTTTATTTGTGTAGCCCAGGCTAACCTGGAACTTGATCTGCAGATCAGGCTGGCTTTATAATCACAGAGATCCCCCTGCCTGGGATCAAAGTCGTGAGACTTTTTTTTAAATGTTGGAGATAGGGTTTCAGTACACTGCCCTGGCCATCCTGGATCTTGCTGGGTAGACAACGCTGGCGTCAAACTCAGAGAGATCTGCTGCCTTGGATTAAAGGTGTGGGTCTGCTAGAGGTTTCAGGGAGACATTTGACATTCTGTCTCATGATTTGTGGTGCATCTGTCTACATTATTTAGAGCTTCTGGCTGTAATTTTGGTAGATGGTACGCATTTAGAAATTCTATTTCTCTGTCTTCCAGAACTTTATACGTTTATAGAGTATTCTCTAGTAAGGTTCTGTAATTTGTTGGACTCTGTGTGATGGCACTCTTTTATCTCTGATTTTAACTCTTTTCTTCTCCTTTTGTCAGACTGGCTAGAGGGTTGTCAGCCTTACAAATATCATTATGATACCCAAGGTTCTTTGTCTTCTAAAAACTAATTCTCCCTAGAGTTGCTACAACAGACCCTGAGACCTTAGTACAATGGATACTAGATCCACCATTCTGACCTTAGAACCCAGCTAGTGGTGCCTAACACCTGCCAAAACTGGAACCAAGACTTAATCCATCAAAGGCTTATCTGTAGTTCCAGGATCTGGGGAAGCCCGTGGTGGTTTGAGTGAGAATGGCCCCGTAGATTCACATATTTGAATACCCAATCACCAGGGGTAGCACTATCTGAAAGGATTAGGAGGTGTGGCCTTGTTGGAGGAAGTGTGTCATTGGGGGGTGGGCTTTGGGGCTTCACCCTGTCTGTGCCCCTCCCTCCCTGTTGACTGGATTTGGATGTAGAACTCTCATAGTACTTATGCATGCTGCTGTGCTCCTCACCATAATGGACTAAACGTCTGAAACTGTCAGCAGGCCCAAGTAAGTGCTTTGCTTTATAAGAGTTGCCATGGTCATGGTGTCTCTTCACAGCAACAGAAAACTACGACGTCCCTAAACGTACTAACATTGCTTTTTGGTTCCTGTAGTTACCCCTTCTCACTGACTGTTCTGGCTAAATGAAGGTGTGCCAACCAGGGTGAGGTTTTGTTGTGCAAAAAAAGCATAGATAGGGAGGCTCAGGGCTACATGACGTGGGCAAGTTTCCCATATAGCTGGTGGCCAGTGATAGACTTTTAATTTGGTTTTAAGAGTGCCCATGTGTTCTCTGGTGGAATTACCTCACAACATTGCTACCTGTGCACGTGGCAGTGTCTGCAGACACTTGGTTTTTACTATGACTAGAGAGAACCACAGACACCTGATAAAGCCTGTTGCGGTAAACTTCCAACCCCAATAAGCCCGTGCAAAATCCACACAACTCAGTTATTAATAAGCTGTATACCTAGTTTGGGCAGATCTACCCCATACTAATCTACTCCCCAGGCATGAGATCCCTTGCTGCTTGCAGCTGCTCCAGGGCCTGTGCTTTTGCTCCATCTTCCTCCTCCTTCCTCTGTCCTTCTCCTCTCTCATCCCTACCCTTTCTCTACTCTCTAAAACCTCCAGCCCCACCTTTTCCTTCCGTTGCCCAATCACAGGCTCCAGCCTTTATTTGACCAGTTAGAATGGGGAGAAGGTTCGCATGAAATCACTTGACCTCTTGAGGAAGCAGAATAAACATCAGAATACAAACAGCACCAGGCAATCCATACAAAAGCCAAATGATGTTCGCTATCCTCCAAAATACTGCTGGCCCAAATGTCACCAGTGCAGAGCAACCCTCGCTTAGATAACTGCTTGGAAATCATGTTCGTAGGGTTCTAATTTAGCCACAATAAGCCTCAGGGGTCATTCCAGTTCCATTCCGGTGCTGCAATAAAATACCCTGAACAAAAGGAACTTAGGGGAGGAGGGTGTATTTGGCTCACACTCCAGTTCACAGTCTTAAAGGGAAATCAGTGCAGGAACTCGCAGCAGTAATCCTGGAAGAATGCAGCTTGCTGGCTTGCTCTCGGGTCATTTTAAGCTAGCTTTCTTATACAGCCAGGGCACCTATCTATGAAATGGCATCATCTACAGAGGACTTTGCTCTCCTACACCAATGAACAATAAGGACAGTCTCCCACAGATGTGCCCAAAGGCCAAGCCCATCTACTCAATTCCCCAAGCCAGGCTTTCTTTCAGATGATCCTTGGTTGTGTCAATTTGATGATTCAAGCTAACTAGGTCTGGAATCTATTTCGGGGGGCAGGGTGAGGATGGGGAGGGCAAGATGGCTCAGAGGAAAGCACCTCACCAAGGGCAAATGACCTCTGGGACGCACATGGTGGAAAGACAGAACCGATCCTTACAACCTGTCCTCTGATCTCCATGTACACACAGCACATACATAATAACTATGTTTTAAAAAATGAAAAAAACAAACTGGGACTAGAGGCGGTGCCACATAAGTCTACCATGTGAGACACACAGCTGCAGACATTTCATACTACACGCAACCGTCAGAGCTCAAAAATTCCCCCAATCTCGACGACGAGGTTTCTTTCCCTATCACAGTTGTGAGCCTGAGGCACAAACTGACACTGTGTAGGGTTTTTCTAACCTCAGTATTTGAAGTGTCTTCCCAAAATATAACTTGATAAATTAGTCAACACCACTAGGTCATGGATCATCTAGGCAATTGAATAGACACACAATGAATCCCTAGTTGGGGTAATGACAAGAACCTGAGGTGGAGTGGTATTTCAAAAATTTATACAGACATAATGTGGAAATAGACATCTGTATCAGTCAGGGTTCTCAGATGATTAGAACTGATAGAATTGATATCTGTATAAATATATATAGATATGTATATATGTCTGTGTGTGTGTATGTATGTATGTATGTGTGTATGTATGTATGTGTGTATGTATGTATGCATATGTGTGTGATTCATTAGAGTGGTTTGGAGGCTGTGTTCCAGCTAGGCCAACAATGCTTGTCTGCCAGCAGCTAGTCCAAGAGTGCCTCAGCTGGTCTTCAGTATACATCAGATCCTGAAGAAATCGCTCTGACACCAATGAAGGAGTGGACTCGTCAGCAAAAGCATGCAAGCAATGGGCAAGCTTCCTCCTTCCATGTCCTCATGTAGGCTGCAACTAGAAGGTGTGGACCAGATGTAAGCTAGATCTTCCCACTTCAAAAGATTGGGATTTACAGGTCTTCCCACTTCAAATAATTAATCAAGGGAAATCCCTCACAGGCATACCCAGAACCTTCCGTTTTAGTTCAGTCCAGATGTAGTCAAGTTGACAACTAAGAATAGCTATCACAGCATATTAAAACATGTTGTACGTAGTTTGTGCTACCCCACTTTAGGTTCTGGGTGGACAGAGCTACTAGCCCCGCCCAGATTCCCTCGGATCTGCAGATGAAAGATACACACATACATTAGCTCATTTTACAACCTGCCTTATTGGCTCAATGGTGGGCAATTCTAATCTCAAGCAGCTAGGGTGCCCTCCCAATACTCTTAGCTCAGAACCCAAAATCTGCCCTCAACTTTAGTTGCTCAGTTAACTTTTCCTTCTTTAGCAACCCAAAATTGCCCTCTATCTTGTGTTTCTAATCTCCCACCTATGGTGGCTCCTCCTGAGATCTCACAGAAAGAGAGGTGAGAAGGCTGGTGACCTTTTCTCCCTCTGAAGCATTGCAAGAACTTCCTTTCTCTTTCTGCATATCTTAGCCTCCTATGGAGACCTGGAAGTCCCTCCTCTTTCCTTCTGCTCAGGAATTGGCCCCTGGCATTTTTATTGATCCATCAAGAACCAATTAGGGAACAGGACCTTAGCATCAGACCCACTCCCTACAAAACTATCTTAAAATAAGTTTATTATTGTGTATGTGCATATTTTTAAGAATATGTATCAAATTGAGGAATTACTGTCTCAAGTAAAAATTGACTTAAGGTATGCATAAACCACACTCATAATCTCATCTTTCAGGAGCTCAGACAGGAGGACTGCCATGAGTTTGAAGGTAGCCTAAGCTACACAGTGAGTTCCAGGCCAGCCTGGGCTACAGTGTCAGACTGTCTCAAAGAAAAGTTACTGTATTTTTGAGAATTAGTACATTTCTCTTCAGACCAAAAGGATATGCTATTTCCGTCTGAGGTTTGTACACAGGGAAAGAAAATTCCTGTGTAGAGCTCAAGGAAAGACATAGTGTGTAGTTCTGACATTTGCACAGTTAAGTATTGGCTTCCATTTATCTGAATGGCTTCCAGGAATATTTTTTAAATAGCCACTTTAAAAAAATTCAATCATCAATTCAGTGCATATGCACTGAGGGTCTGTAGCACATCAGACACGGTAGTAAGCACTGTGGACCTGGGGGCAGTTTCCCCACTTAGGGAACTCCTGGTACAGTGGAGGAGACACAGACCCCCAGCAAAGGGAAGCCACAGGGCTCCAGAGTGTTCGAGGAATTCCCAGGGAAGTGACAGCTGTTCTTCACTGTGTGCACGAGTGTGTGCATGTGTGACTGTGTTTGCAGGCGCACATGAGTGCGTAGGAAGGCCTGACATAGAAGACAGGTGTCTTCCTTGTTGCTCTCCACTTTGCTGAGGCGCAGTCTTACCCGACTTGCAGCTTGCTGATCTGACTGGTCTAGCTAGCCAGCTTGCCCCAATACCCACCTCTGCCTTTCAAATGCTGGGCTTAAGGGTGATAGCCACCTTTTTAGGGTTTTATCTGGGTTCTGGGGATCTCAGCTCTGGTCTTCTTTATAAAAGTGGGGTTTTCCTCCTGTCCCCAAGCTTCTGGAATAATACCTGAGGCTTGCATATTAATCATCCCATTATTCTAAATTGTGCCACGAGGCTCGTTATCTGTTCATCCATTCCACGTTCCCATGAGTCCTCCCCTGCCTGGCTCTGTTCCAGATTCCTGCCTCCTACATCCCACCTCAGCTACAGGGCAATCAACTTTATTTGACCCGTGAAGCTTCCTTCTACACCTCCCGAGTGTGTAGGAAGTGCTTCATCCAATGAGGCCTCTCCCCAAACCACAGAATGGTTTTTAAGCAAAACACCACCAAAAGATCGAGTATAAAAATTCATAAATAGTCAGGCATACACTTTGAATCTTAGAACATAGGAGGCAGAGGGAAGAGGACCTCCGTGAGTTCAAGGTCAGCTTGGTCAACAGAGTGAGTTCCAGGACAGCTAGGAGTATACAGAGAAACCTTGTCTCAAACAAAACAAAGCAAAAACTAAAAATAAAACAAAACTCTCAAACAAATAAACAAAACAATTAATAAAAATTATATTAAAGTTATGGGTAATAGGACTGAAGAGGAGGCTCAGTGGTTAAGAGTACCCAGAGGGGGTTGGGGATTTAGCTCAGTGGTAGAGCGCTTGCCAAGCAAGCACAAGGCCCTGGGTTCGGTCCCCAGCTCCAAAAAAAAAAAAAAAAAAAAGTACCCAGAGGACCTGGGTTCAGTTCCCAGCATCCACATGGCCCTTCACAACTGCCTACAACTCTAGCTGCAGGAAGCTGATGTCCTCTTTTGTCTTCTGTAGGCACGAGTCATGCGTGTGGTGCACACACATATGTGTAGGCTAAACAGGCACCCGAGTTTTAAAACGAAGTGCAAGTGTAACGAATATGCAAGATTCATATTGTTCCAACTATAGCTCATTTGCTCTTTTAAAATTTTATATCTATTTTTATTGTATGACTGCTTTGCCTGCGCGTATGTCTGTTCAGCACATGCTTGCCTGGTCTCCGTGGAGGTTGGAAGAGGGCATCGGATCCCCTGGTACAGGAGTTCCTGGGAGCCCTGATCCAGTGTGGGTCCTTGAACCTGAGCCCCCTGCAAACGCCCCCAGTGCTCTTACCTACGCAGCCAGCTTTCCAGACCCATCTTACTTACCTGTTGTTAACACTCCTTTCAGCAGTCATATGCTACAGTACACTGTGCAAGCATGCACCAGGTCCACATTCAAAGACTTCAAGCTGCTAGCTTCAAAGTGGCCACAGTGGGAGCATTTCTGTCACAGAAGTTGGCTAGCACTAGTGTAGTGGTTTGAATGTTTGTCCCAGGGAGTGGCAATATTTGGAGGTGTGGCCCTGTTGGAGTAGGTGTGTCACTGTGGGCATGAGCTTAAGGTCTTCATCCTAGATCCCTG
Source organism: Rattus norvegicus (assembly GCF_021556685.1). Taxonomy (NCBI): domain Eukaryota; kingdom Metazoa; phylum Chordata; class Mammalia; order Rodentia; family Muridae; genus Rattus; species Rattus norvegicus. The sequence continues at coordinate 44,359,479 of NC_141544.1, read as the reverse complement.
GAAGTCAGTCTTCTCCTAGCAGCCTTCAGATGAAGATGTAGAGCTCATCAATTCCTGCACCATGCTTGCCTGGATGCTGCCATGTCCCCACCTTAAAGATAATGGACCAAATGGAGCTCTGAACCTGTAAGCCAGCCCCAATTAAATGTTGTCCTTATAAGAGTTGCCTTGGTCATGGTGTCTGTTCTGGAACGACACTATGCTGTGCAGACACTATGCTATGCTGACACTATGAACAGGCCCAGCTCCCACTCTGACCTTAATTACTAGTCAGGCTGACTTTGATGAATGCTTCAGGCTGTTTTCACTGACATTTTATCTGCAAAGATGCTCTGGATACCAGCCATTTGGCTGATAACTACATTAGGCATTACAGACAAAATAAAAAGTACTTATGATACTATAAAAAAATTAACTTATATATTACCTGGGCTGTCCTGGAAGTCACTCTGTAAACCAGGCTTGTATCAAATTCAGATTAGTCTGCCAGATCCACGTGCCCCTGTTTCCTGGGTGGGATTAAAGGTGTGTGCCACTATCGACCTATGCTAATTAATTTTTAATAAGAGTTTTTGTTTCAATATTACAAATGGCTACATTAGGGGTTGGGGATTTAGCTCAGTGGTAGAGCGCTTGCCTAGCAAGCACAAGGCCCTGGGTTCGGTCCTCAGCTCTGGAAAAACAAAACAAAACAAAACAAAACAAAAAACAAATGGCTACATTAGCACTTCAAGGAAACAGAAATAAATAAATAGAGGGCTGCCTCTCCTGTGAGCCTGCCCTCTGAGGCTCTCTGCCTGTCATCCTCTTGGCAAACGGGAAGTAGAAGGTCAGTACTGAGAAAGAGGCCCTGACAAAAACCTTGAGTCTGTGGAAATGTAGGGTTGACAATACTGACGTGGACGAATGGTATCTGAAATGAAAATACTTACACAGTGGAACTAGTAGGACAACTTAGTAAGAAAGGCTTGGGGCCTAGGATGGACCTTCTGGGTTCTTTCCACAAGCTATAGGCTTGGGTTCAGATGCCACTGTACATCTATTGAGTCTGGGCCATCCAGGCAGAGATGTCTGGGAATGGCTGTCCTCTTTATGTCTTATTGCAATTATTTTGAGTCCATATCTGCCCTGATATGACAAGGTGCATGGCCAAGGTCAGGGAAAACTTGCTGGAGTTGGTTCTTTCTTCCCACGTGGTTTCTGGGAATCTCTGCCATCTGTCAGGCTTGGTGGTAAGAGCTGGTGGAGCCGTGCCAGTCAGCTCAGTCTCTTACTGGGACGAAGTCACAAACATCATGCGAAGTAGACATAAGGTTTCCTGTACCAGAGACACCCAAATGCTTCCTACATTTAGGAAGAAATTATGACGATGGAGTTATAAAATTACTCCTGTCATTCCAGCAAGCCGATTAGTCACTTCTGTTTGATATTCTGCTGAAAAAGTCCCACTGCCCACTAAACAGGAGCAGCCTGTTGCTGCTCCACCTCAGGGTAAACCTGTCATCTATGATGCGGATGTCTACATCCTCAGGAGGGTTCAGGTTTTCTCCACCTACAAGGCCAACAAGCAACAAATGGTCATTTATGCGATGTACATTTTGTGAAATACGAATATAGATGACAGGGCTGAGACATGGCAGCAGCGACAGCAGTCTGGTATGTGGGAGCTGTAGTCTAAGGCCCTAGTGGAGGCCTGGAACTGAAGATAGGACCCTGCTTTAGCCAAAAAAGTTTATATATATATATATATATGTATGTATGTATATTGCTACCTAAAGATGTGTATGGTTATTATAACTTTTAATGGGTAAAATAGGCACAGTAACATATAATCCAAATAGCACAGTCTTCAACTTTAAAAATGAGGTTTGTAATCGCTGTTATCTAGGTGTACTGAGCCTTTATTAATATAGAATGCCTTGTCTCTTGTAGCCTTAATTGTGTGAGTTAGACACTTCCAAAGAAGCGATATCACCATGGGACACTTCAAGCAAGGACCAACCGTGTTTAGCAGCTTCTTCCTCTGAAAGGAGTGAAAGCTCAGGCCCACCTGTGCCTCAGGCCCTGGGAGGCTTGGGACAAAGGCTGTCTCAGAGATCTTTTGAATCTGATCTAAGGCTTCCAGGGCAAGTAGGTAGAGAGTAGACAGTCTTCCAAGAATGAAGTAAGGTGTCATTTCATTTGGTGGCTGGGTCCCCTTACTCCTCTAACGAGTCTATGTAAGCCCCTCTTCCATTCCCCATATTTACAGAATGTGCTGGGACTCTTTCCTTCTGTGGTTACAAAAATTCATATAACTGTAGAGAGAATCTCTTGTGTATGGTATGGGAGCATCGCCTGTTAATAAAAAAGCTATTGACTTATTAGGTGAGGCAGGAAAGAGGAGGTTGGAGTTCCAGCAGGGAGAGAGGGTTCTGGGATAGAGTCAGGTATGGGAAGAGATTTGCCCTGAGTGTTGATGGATACAGTTGCATGAACCCAAGGAGAGGAAACTAGCCACATGGCAGGACTTAGAATAAAATAAATGGGATATCTGAGTTACAAGCTAGCAGAAACAAGCCAGAGCTTTTAGCCTAGGAATTTATGCTTAAATAATTCAGTCTCAGAGTCATTATTTCAGGATTTTGGGGGCACATGGAAAAGCCCAAAGTTAAAATGGCGCCCAAAGTGGGGAATCCAAGCTTAGAGACTGAGGAAAAAAAAATCCCAGGTGAAAGACGGGAAAGAAGCACTTCCCAGAGTAGTTTCCTTGTTGGGCGAGAAGCTAAAACACTAAGAGAGTCCAAGAGGAGGTCTGTGAGCTACCTCTCAGTGTCTCTTATACTAGAGCCTGTAGGCACAGTAGCTGTGGTTTCTCCCTAGCATAGCACGGTTCCAGAGGAAGGTCAGAAAGTGTACTAGAGAGCTAGACAGCTCAATTTGGGTTCATGTGGGAAAGGCCTACAACTGCCCACAGGGACAGACCCAAACTGGGTGGAGCCAGTAGCCAACAGCCTGGTAGACCAAGCTATAGGGATGGAGTTAGCCACCATAGACACATCCTGGCTTGAGGAGCCTGCAAATTTCCCCAGAGCTGCAGCCTAAAACTTCTGAACTGGTAAAATATTAAATTTAAAATCAGTACAAGAGAAAAGAAACTGGGAACAAATAATCATAGAAAAATAGTTTAAATTGGTAAAATAAAGTCCTTAGAGAGAGAATTAAATAAAGGTAAGGAAATAATCTTGTAAAGGTGAGAGGCACAGTGACACAGGTTTCGGATTCTGTATAACACCAGGGTTTAAGAAAAGACACAAAGGGGAGAGAGTTAAAGACATAATTGAAACTGACACATTACCAACTATGATTAGTCACATTGGTAATCCTTATTTCAATCCTGATATGCAAGATTCTCATGCCTTCTCAAAGAAAATGGCTTTAGAGAGACAAGAAAATGATAAAAATGAAAAATGGAGACAAACCTTAAAAGAAAACTAGAAAATTTTCTAAATCAAAATGAGGAAGATACTACGATGACAGATACAAGAAAGGGAGAAAAATGAAAAGTGGAGACAAACATATGAAGAAAAATTAGAAAAATTTACAAATAAGAATGAGGCAGATACTAAGATGATAGAGATAAAAAAGGACAGGTGAAAACTGGAGACAAGCCCTAGAAGAGAATGAGAAAAAAATATATAAATAAAATTAGGAAGATACTAAGAGACAATGGAGATGAGGCCAGATCCTATAGCAGCACCCTTGGGAAAGGACAGTCTGTATCTGTTAAAAACAAAACCAAAAGACAAAGAAACAAAACCTAAAATGATCTTCCCAGCCTTGTTAAGGGAATTAGAAGGAGAGGAAAGAAACCCACAGAGTTATCAAGAATTTGGGTGGTAGGGGTTGGGGATTTAGCTCAGCGGTAGAGCGCTTGCCTAGCAAGCACAAGGCCCTGGGTTCGGTCCCCAGTTCCGGGGGGGAAAAAAGTGCTTGCTGCATAAGCGTGAGGAGTATCTTCCTATCAACCCAAGGCTGAAGAGATGGAGACAGGAGGATACTTGGGCTTCACCGGACAGCAGTTTAGCTGAGCTCCAGGTTCAGTTTGGGCCTCAGCCTCACAATCAATAAGGTGAAGAACAATGAAGGAAGACGCCTGACCTCTGACCCCCATCTCCATGTGCAAGGCACACAGCGTGTACACAGCTGCACAGGAAAACATTCACACACAAACACTAGGGCACAAAACAAAAAAAAAACGACAGTCCAAATGTTGCTAAGCAACCAAGCTCCAGTCTCTGGATTGACTGTCGAGGCAGCACACTCTGCTAAGCCAGAAACTTGCTGTACGGTGTCAGTAAGCTACCTCATCTTTCAGCGCTCCGGCTTCCACTCCTGCAAAATGGAGACAGTGGCTGAACAGAGAGCTAAAAGTTCAGTTAGTTCACACTTCTAATGACTGGCATTAATTGTTCACCGGCTGAAAGTTAACTTAGTTCATACACTCGATGACTGGTATAATCAAGAGCCCAACGGATGAACCACCTTCCCCTCCACGTCAGCAACTTCAATGTAGCTCCAAGTCTGTTTGTTTTGAGGCGAGCTCGAGTTACCCAGCACGGGGTATGGTGCTCCTGAGCTTCCTTCCTCAGTTACCTGGGTATTGGATTGGAGGCGGGTGCCACCACATTTTGAGCGATGTTTATTTTTAATTATGTGTGTGTGGGTTGGGGACTTAGCTCAGTGGTAGAGCGCTTGCCTAGCAAACGCAAGGCCCTGGGTTCGGTCCCCAGCTCCGAAAAAAAGAAAAAGAAAAAAAAAAAAGAATTATGTGTGTGTGTAAGCATGTGTATGTGCACAGGTCACATGATCAGATTTCCCTGGAGCTGGAATTTAAGAGGCTGAAGAGCAACGGCTCTCAGCCTGTGTGGGTCTCCATCCCTTTCACACGAGTTGCCAGTTATGATTCATAACTGTAGCAAAATTACAGTTATGAAGCCGCAGCGAAATCATTTTATGGTTGGGTGTCACCACAGCACGAGGAACTGTATTAAAGGGCTGCGGCATTAGGAAGGCTGAGAACCGCTGCTCTAGAGGTAGCTTCCACACCAACACCAGCCCCCTGTAAGAGCAATAGCACTCTTAACCAGAGAGCCATCTCTCTAGCTCCTGAAAATTAATTTCTCAATGTACATCCTGCTCAAATGCTAATTTTACATGAAAATAGGAATAAAACCTTTTTCACACTGAGCCAAACGTGAGTTGAACATAAAGCTTTCCAAGAACAAAGGTTCCTAAGTAATCACCTGTGGACTGTGTCAGGCCACTGCACGAATTCCAGTACTGTGCGTAATCTTCAGGATGAGATTTGGGGCATCACTTACCTCCCAGGTGTACGGATATCTAAGAGGAATCGGAACTTACCTCCAGGAGTCCTGGCTGGGCTGCGGGGTTGTCTTTTCTGGGTTTTTTTGTTTGTTTGTTTGTTTGTTTGTTTGTTTGTTTGTTTTTAACATCACTATAAAGAGATCTCTCTTGTCTTTCACTCTTAGACAGTTGGCATTCTCCTGATGTAACTAGCGCAGTGGTTTCCTGGCTTACTTACTATTGTTTGTTAGCCTGTTGCGACTTCGGGGCAGCTCTCAATTCACTCCTCAGTCAACCCGGGGCTAGGCTGGGAAGCGCATTTCTGCTTCAGTCTGGTCTCCCACCCACCAGCCATACCGATGCTCGGGCCTGGGTCAGCGTCCCCAGGCTGGAGCAGGACCGTCGAGTGGGCGTCGGGGTGAGCGCGCGGACGCTCAGGTCACCCGGGTCCAGCTCTCCCTCGCCCAGGCTCCTCGGCTCACCTGAGGCTACGGGCGGCACCCAAGACGCCCCTGCCAGCAGCACTAGGGATGCGGTACCCATGACAGCCTACCTCTCAAGTTTTCCCCACTTCAAGTGACCCGCCTAAAAAGCCTTGGCCAATCGCAGCTCTCCTAGAATACAATTCTGCCCAGCACCTCCCCTTCGGGAACGCCCCATCTCTCTGCCTCGCTCCTCCAGCCCCGCCCTCCGCTCACGCCCCGCCCCTCAAGAAAAGCTCCGCTCCTTTGCAAATGCCTTGTAGGAAGCTGCCACAGTCCTGTTCTCTTAACTTCCGGTTTGTGACAAGTCATAACCCACCCCCACTTCCGGAAGCCTACCTTTAACTATCCCAGCAGCGGAAGTGAATGCTGCTGCTAGAGCGCATGCGTAGTTCCAGCACTGAGCGCTTTTTTTTCTTTTCTTTCTTCCTTCCTTCCTTCCTTCCTTCCTTCCTTCCTTCCTTCCTTCCTTCCTTCCTTCCTTCCTTTCTTTCTTTCTCTCTCTCTCTCTCTTTTCTTTCTTTCCTTCCTTTCCTTCCTTTTTTCTTTTCCTTTCTTTCCTTTTTTCTTTTTCTTTTCTTTCTTTTCTCTCACTCTCTCTCCCTTCCTCCCTCCCTCCCTCTCTCCTCTCTCCCTTTCTCCCTCTCTCACTGCCGCCTGTTTCCCCCAGGGGTCTCTGAGCTTGGAACCTAGTGTGGGGACTCATGGGGTCGGGAACCCTCGGTTGCTGGGAGCAGCAATGTATCAGTGAGGCAGGTGGTTTCCAGTGTGCGGAGAGGCGACATTCTCAGGGCACTGGCCTCCTAGGGGTTGGGGTAGTCTCAGATTATGGTTCCCTGCCACCTATCCGTAAAGAGTTCAACCCTGCCTTTGAGAAGGCTAGTTACCTACATACCTTAAGACTACACTATGGAAATATGTAAAATAAAATTTAAAGAAGACAGATGAGGACTTCGTCAGCTGCTGTACAAGCATTCATGAAGTCCTAGGTTCAATACCCTGTGGGGGCAAAAATGAAATAATTGAATTGGGCATGGTAGCACACACTTGTAATCTCAGCAGGTAGTTAGCAGAAGGCTCCCATTATATTGGGAGTGGAGAGCCAACCTGAGCCGCCAAAGAACATCTCTCTCTCTTTTTTAATTGTAAAGAGGTTGTATCTATTTCCTTATCATGGGCTTGGGTTAGCCTTTGACTACCATAAAAATCTGCATTTTAAGCAAATAATGATTTTAGTAACTCTGGCTGTTAGGACTTGTTCTTAAGCACTTTAGATTCATTTCATGAGTCAAACCATCTTGGGGTTTGATTCATTTTTGTCATCCAACGATCTTGGGTTTGAGTGTCTTTGTCTTGTTTTAACAGTTGTCCTAGCTACTGTAATAATTCTAGAAGATCTGTGGATCCAAAAGGAAGAACATTTTTGTTAGTGGCTACTAAGTCATTTTGAAGAAACTTCCCAGTGACACATACTTAAGGTTGTTAAAATTTCTACTTCTCACTGTCCAAGAGTTCTTACAAACTCGTTGGAACAGTGGTTCTCAACTTTTGGCTGTTGATACTTTTTCAAAAATTGCCTAAGACCATCTGAAAAGAGACATTTATGTTACAATTTATAAGCGTAGCAAAACTGCAGTTACGAAGTAGCAATAAAAAAATCTTATGGGTTTGGGGATTTAGCTCAGTGGTAGAGCGCTTGCCTAGGAAGCGCAAGGCCCTGGGTTCAGTCCCCAGCTCCGAAAAAAAGAACCAAAAAAAAAAAAAAAATCTTATGGTTGGGGGGGGGGGCATCACATCATGAAAAGCTGTATTAAAGGGTCACAGGATCAGGAAGGTTGAGAACCTCCGAGTTAGAACAACAGACACAGGGATCTACAGCTAGACAAGGTACAGAGCTAAAGTCCTAACCAGGATGTCTTCACCAAACCCCTCCCCTCAAGGCTCAAGAGTCTATGCCAAAATGGAGGCAGAAAGATGCACGAGTCAGAGGTGACAGAGGACTACAAGGAAGCAGTGTCTTCCAGACAGAGCAGGACTGATAGACACATCAACTCTGAGACTGGCAGCACACACAGGACCTGCACACTGTCGGCCAATGGGATCCTGACACTGAGAGCAGGAAGTGAACAATAAAAAAAGAAAGAAAGAAAGAAAGAAAGAAAGAAAGAAAGAAAGAAGGAAGGAAAGAAAGAAGAAATGTAGGACAGGACTGCTCCTGAAGGGCTCAAGTTCTTATTATAGATACAAGGGACAGGGTAGGCAGAGACATCTGGAAGAGTCCAGAGTGGACATGGGGCAAACCGAAGCAGCCATGTGAGGAGAGTCAGGAGGCGAGAGGGACATGGGACCCAGGAGCGGCAGCCAAGAGGGCAAGAGGCCCAAAAAGGGCCAGTGTAGCCAAAGTGGCTGGGTTTTATAGGGAGGAGAAGCGGGGAGGGGGGCAGGGGACGGGGGAAGGGCAGATCAGCCCGGGCCCTGGGCTGGAGAAGTTTAGGGTAGGGGACAGGTATGCCAGTCATGAGGACCCAGTAACATGTAGGGTCTGAGGGATGCTGGGAGAACCTGGTGGCTAGAGTCTGCTTTGATCTAGTCATAGGCGTCTCAGCCATTTGTCCTGGGTTTGAGACCTAACAGACAATAACCCCTAACCAAGAAGCTACCTGCGATTGATACCTGTTGGTAAAGGAAAAGAAACTTTTCCCCCACGAAATCTCACTGGAACACTTCAGAGTAGGCCTCACACCCAGAATACAGTGGTGTTTTTGTAACTTTTTATCTCCTTTTGCTTTGGCATTTAAAAAAATCTTACTGTTTTTGTGGTTTTTTTTTTTTTTATTCTTGTATATTTCGATTTCTGTCTTTGGGTGTTTTGTTTGTTAAGGAGAGAAAAGGGACAGAGTTAGGGAGGTAGGGATGATCTGGGATGAACTGTTGGGGGGAACATAACAAAAATGTATTGTGTAAAAGTTTTTCTATTAAAAAAAAGACTAATTGAAAAGGGTTGCATTTTTATTTTGTGAAAATTGAGCTTAATGTGTCTGAAACATTTAATCTGAAGAATTTATGAACATGTCGGCTGATTCCAGTTTCTTCATGGCTAGGCAGAGCTCTCATGACTGCATGTGCCCAAGCCTTGCATACCTTCTGATTGTCATGGGCTCTTTCTTGTGAGTTTATGCTGTCCCTGCCCAGCCTGGAAATCAGTCACCTCTCCAGAGCTCCTGGTTTCTTCTTTGTTAGAATGATTTAGAACCCAAAATCTGGGTACTACAGCCTTATTTATTTATTTATTTATTTATTTATTTATTTATTTATTTATTTTTTTTGGTTCATTTTTTCGGAGCTGGGGACCGAACCCAGGGCCTTGTGCTTCCTAGGCAAGCGCTCTACCACTGAGCTAAATCCCCAACCCCCAGCCTTATTTTATTAGTGAGTTATTATTGAGTGTATGGCTCTGTGACTCCTGCATTTCACATTTGAAAAGGACACACTGGAAACAGCTGTCCTTCACAGCACACAGGCATAAAACAGGAGGCGATTGCTTCACAGTGATCATTGCGAAGTGTGACCCTTTTTAGTCTTCAGCAGTTTTTTTTTTTTTTTTAAGATTTACTTATTTATTTTGTATATGAGTACACTGTAGCTGTCTTCAGACACAGCAGAAGAGGGCATCAGATCCCATTACAGATGGTTGTAAGCCACCATGTGGTTGCTGGGATTTGAACTCAGGACCTCTGGGAGAGCAGTCGGTGCTCTTAACAGCTGAGCCTGAAAGAGCGTACCCCTAAACAGGGAGCCGCGTCTCTCGCTCCGATCGCCGGGTGGGGTGCCCCCAGGAATCACGAGTAGCCATTCTTGATGTAACAGCAAGAGGTAGCTTTTATTAATGAGATCCCGGGTCTTAGCAGGATCCCGGGTCGACACGTATCTCACACAGGAGACAGAGGAATCGACCCCGAGCTTCCAAACTCGGGAGTTTATATAGGGGAGGTTAGGGGCATTTGCGCGGGTACACATGATTGGTCAATTCAAATGGTGCACAGTTACTTTCGGTGCGAAATTACATCAGCAAGGAGTATGTGTTATCTAGCAGCTCGGCAGGCAGGTAGGGTGGCTCATCTCACTCAGGGGGGTGAAGGAAGGGGAGGGGGTGGCTACAGATGGTAAATGTCCTTGGGGCTGATAGCTGGTTTGGCAAGTCCTATCTCTGGCTCTCCCTCAGGCACGTCCGGCCCTGCACATCCGGACTCTGACAATGAGTAACCTTTTTAAAACTCTAGTTCTACAAGCCATCTCTCCAGCCCTTCAGCAGTTTTTCTTAATACCATCTAATAATTAGTCTAATAACTGCTAGCTAAGGAATATACTTTAATTCACCAACATAGTGCAGCAAGGAAGACCAGGTTTTTTCATCCTTTTAAGAATTTACGAAGCAATTTCTATCAATTGTCAACACTTGTGAAATTTTGTAAAGAACCACGTGAATGAATAGTGACTCAATGTCCGAAAAAAAGTTGAAAGATGCTTCTTCTTTTTTTTTTTTTTATTAACTTGAGTATTTCTTATTTACATTTCGATTGTTATTCCCTTTCCTGGTTTCCAGGCAAACATCTCCTCCCCGCTCCCCTTCCTTATAGGTGTTCCCCTCCCAACCCTCCCCCCATTGCTGCCCTCCCCCCAACAGTCTAGTTCACTGGGGGTTCAGTCTTAGCAGGACCCAGGGCTTCCCCTTCCACTGGTGCTCTTACTAGGATATTCATTGCTACTTATGAGGTCAGAGTCCAGGGTCAGTCCATGTATAGTCTTTAGGTAGTGGCTTAGTCCCTGGAAGCTCTGGTTGCTTGGCATTGTTGTACATATGGGGTCTCGAGCCCCTTCGAGCTCTTCCAGTTCTTTCTCTGATTCCTTCAACGGGGGTCCTATTCTCAGTTCAGTGGTTTGCTGCTGGCATTCGCCTCTGTATTTGCTGTATTCTGGCTGTGTCTCTCAGGAGAGATCTACATCCAGTTCCTGTCGGCCTGCACTTCTTTGCTTCATCCATCTTGTCTAATTGGATGGCTGTATATGCATGGGCCACATGTGGGGCAGGCTCTGAATGGGTGTTCCTTCTGTGTCTGTTTTAATCTTTGCCTCTCTATTCCCTGCCAAGGGTATTCTTGTTCCCCATTTAAAGAAGGAGTGAAGCATTCACATTTTGATCATCCTTGAGTTTCATTTGTTCTAGGAAGACGCTTCTTCTTAAGGAAGATGCCATTCTGATACAACGGCTTCCCAACTTGTTTAACTAATATGTCGTTGTGACCCAGGAGCACAGTGAAAAAAAAAAAGTTGTCTCTATGGTGACTTTTTTTTTTTTAATGACTCGCAGGTCTGAGCAGATTCCTATTGTCCTTACATTTCCTGTGTTCTTATAAACAGCAGAAGTGTCAGTTCTGCTGTTAACACACCATCTTTAATTTTCAGTTCACTTGCAGAAATGCTGTCTATTGTGTGAGCGTTAGATTAGCTACACATAACAAACTTCTAAAAAGCAGGCTGTCCAAGTAGTGGGTAGACACTGTCACAAACTCTAAAGAGGAACCCCAGAGAGCTGGCCACACAATTGTACCGAGTACTTTCCTTCCCGTGGGTGTGTCACACATCACTGAGTGTGACAGAGGATGGCTTGAAACCTGCTGACACCTGAGACTGAGTGGACGTGCAGGCTCTAGGCCATTAGTCAGATATTAATATATCTCTTACCTAACGATGCAAATCAGATTTCATTGCACCCAAGTGAATCCTTTATCATACATACATACATACATACATATATATATATATATATATATATATATATATATATATATATATCCTGTGTGTGCCCTGTCTAGGAGCAAAATGAGAGTCACTAGAGCTGATCTATGTGAAGCCTCCCCATTTTCCCATGGTGCTCTCCACAGCCCAGCAGGCGGTTCCCTGTGAATGACAGCTAAGGGTAGTGGCAGGGAAGCAGAAACATTCAGTTACTTTGACAAAGGGTATATGTGCAGTGACAATTTTGGAATTTTTGGTTTCATTGAAAAACAAGGAAAAATTATAAGAATGTTTTTTGTTTTAATGCCGGGTGCAGGATATGGGGCTGCTTCAGACAGCCTGAAAGACCCACCCCATGAGTCTTAACTCAGAGTTGCAACAGGCTTGAACAAGCCCAGGCACGCCCAGATACCTAGGGCCGAGTCACCGTTAAAACTAACAGACCATAAAAGGAAAGGAATACAGAACAGACTAGGAGTACCGGATCTGGCAGGAAGAGATAAGTCCCTAGCCTCCTCCCCCCCCCCCCCCCCCGACATTCAGGACGTCCCAGCCCGCACGTACTCTTACCATGTTACAACCTCATTCGAATATGATTCAAACCTGCCAATGTGTGTAGCTATACCTTATTACCTCATCTTGTGAAATAACCAATCATATGTGAACATGTCTATATGCTTCGTTTAAATCCACCAATCCCCGTAACTATGCATCTGCTTCTGTACGCCCGCTTCTGCTTCCCCAAACCCTATAAAAGCCCCATGCTGGAGCTGTTGGGCGCGTAAGTCCTCCGAAGAGACTGTGTGCCCGCAGGTACCTGTGTTTTCCAATAAACCCTCTTGCTGATTGCATCCGAGTGGCCTCGGCTCGGTCATTGGGCGCTTGGGGGTCTCCTCCTGAGGGAAAGGTCCTCTCCGGAGGTCTTTTCATTTTGGGGACTCGCCCGGGACCTGGAGATCCTCCGCCCAGAGATCACCGACCACCCACCGGGAGGTAAGCCGGCCGGCATCTGTCGTGTCTTGCCCTGTCTTGTCTTGTCTTGTCCTGTGCGCGTGTTCAGTTCCTCTCAGTTTTGGACTCAGATCTGGGTTTTGGTCGGAGGAGAAGGCCCAGGGCCTTCGGTGTCTCAGGGTTCAGGACCCTCAGCGCCTCCGTTTGGGCGGGTCAGAGAAGGAGCTGACGAGCTCGGACTTCTCCCCCCGCAGCCCTGGAAGACGTTCCAAGGGTGTCTGGAGCCCGGTTCTTTGGGGCTCAGCCCGTATCAGAGGGATACGTGGTTTTGGTTGGAGGAGAGGGTCCAGGGCCCTCGGCACCTCCATCTGACTCTTTGTTTTGGGTTTTACGTCGAAGCCGCGCGGCGCGTCTGTCTGTTATTTGTCTGATCGTTGGATTTGTCTGTCTAATCTGTGCCCTAATTTTCTTTGAAGCTACCATGGGACAATCGCTAACAACCCCCTTGAGTCTCACTCTAGACCATTGGAAGGACGTCCGAGACCGAGCACGTGATCAGTCGGTCGAGATCAAGAAAGGAAAATGGCAGACCCTCTGCACGTCCGAGTGGCCCACTTACGATGTAGGATGGCCGGTGAACGGCACTTTTAACAAGACCACTATTTTGCAGGTTAAGGACCTGATTTTCCGCCAGAAGCCGTACGGACACCCTGACCAGGTGGCCTACATTGTCACCTGGGAGAGCTTGGCATTTAGCCCTCCTCCTTGGGCAGAACCCTTTGTGGACCCGAATTGGCTTCCTGTTTCCCCTAAACCTGTTTCCCCGAGCCCACCTGACCCTTTGGTTGCTTCTTCCTCTCTCTATCCTGCTCTAACTAAGGAAGAATCTCCCAAAGTCCCTCCCCCGAAACCTGTCCTCCCAGAGGACCCAAATTCCCCCCTTATAGATCTCCTGTTGGAAGAACCTCCTCCGTACCCTGTACCTACAGCCCCGCCAAGAGAAGAGGAAGTGGAGCCGCCTGCTAGACCTCGACTCGAGGCGGCCCCTTCCCCTGTGGCTGGAAGACTTCGGGGACGACGCGAGGTGGCGCCAGACTCCACCTCCCAGGCCTTTCCGCTTAGACAAGGGGCTGGCGGCCAGATGCAATACTGGCCATTCTCAGCGGCCGACATATATAACTGGAAACAACACAACCCCCCCTTTTCTAAGGATCCGGTGGCTCTCACCAACCTGATAGAATCTGTCTTGCTTACCCATCAGCCCACTTGGGATGATATACAGCAACTTTTACAGGCCCTCCTGACCTCTGAGGAGAAGCAGAGAGTGCTCTTAGAGGCCAGGAAACATGTTTTGGGGGACAATGGACGCCCCACCTTGCTCCCGGAAGAGATCGATGATGCATTCCCACTTACAAGACCTGATTGGGATTTCACCACGGCTGAAGGTAGGAGACACCTACGCCTTTATCGCCAGTTGCTCCTAGCGGGTCTCCGAGGGGCGGCACGACGCCCCACCAATTTGGCTCAGGTGAAACAAGTGGTACAAGAGGCTGCGGAGACTCCCTCAGCCTTCCTAGAGAGACTTAAGGAAGCTTATCGCATGTATACCCCTTATGATCCAGATGATCCAGGACAAATGACAAATGTCTCCATGTCCTTCATCTGGCAGGCAGCACCAGATATCAGGGCCAAGCTACAGAGAATAGAAAATTTACAAGGGTATACACTGCAGGATTTACTTAAGGAGGCAGAAAGAATTTATAACAAGAGAGAGACACAAGAAGAAAAGGAAGATAGAGTACGTAGAGAAAAGGATGAGAGAGACCGAAAAAGAAGCAGAGAGTTGAGTCGAATCTTGGCCGCCGTAGTTCAGGGTCAAGAGAAAAGGGGAGAGAGGGTGGGAGTTCGAAAGGGGCCAAAGCTAGATAAGGATCAATGTGCGTATTGCAAAGAAAGAGGACACTGGGCCAGAGATTGCCCTAAGAAACCCAGCGGGCTCCGAAGACCCCGCCCACAGACCTCCCTCTTGGCCCTAGATAAAGATTAGGGAGGTCAGGGCCAGGAGCCCCCCCCTGAGCCCAGGATAACTCTTGAAGTTGGGGGGCAGCCAGTCACCTTTCTGGTGGATACAGGAGCCCAGCACTCAGTCCTCACCCAGGCCCCTGGACAACTCAGCGACCGGACGGCCTGGGTACAAGGAGCCACTGGCAGCAAGAGATACCGTTGGACTACAGATCGACGGGTTCAGCTGGCTACTGGTAAGGTGACCCATTCCTTCTTACATGTTCCGGACTGCCCATACCCTCTGCTGGGCCGTGACTTGCTTACCAAATTAAAAGCTCAGATCCATTTTGAAGAAGGAGGGACCCGAGTAACCGGGCCCCGCGGTATTCCTCTTCAGATTTTAACCCTTCAGTTAGAAGATGAATATAGATTATATGAACCAGAACAGGACAAGCCAAAATCTCCAGAAATAGACTCTTGGGTCACGAAATTCCCACTGGCCTGGGCAGAGACTGGCGGGATGGGGTTGGCGCTCCAACAGCCTCCCCTAATTATCCAGTTAAAGGCCACCGCGACTCCTGTCTCCATTAAACAGTACCCCATGTCATGGGAAGCTTATCAGGGCATAAAGCCACATATCAGGAGGCTCTTAGACCAAGGCATCCTAGTCCCTTGCCGGTCACCCTGGAATACGCCTCTGCTACCTGTTAAGAAGCCCGGCACTGGAGACTATAGGCCAGTACAAGATTTGAGAGAGGTCAACAAAAGAGTAGAAGATATTCATCCAACTGTCCCAAACCCTTATAACCTACTCAGCACCCTGCCTCCCACCCATACTTGGTATACGGTCTTAGATCTGAAGGATGCTTTCTTCTGCCTCCGGCTGAGCCCAGAAAGCCAGCCCTTATTTGCTTTTGAGTGGAAAGACTCTGAAATGGGGCTTTCGGGACAGTTGACTTGGACAAGGTTACCACAGGGTTTCAAAAACAGCCCAACGCTCTTTGATGAGGCCTTACACCGGGACTTGGCTGACTTTCGAGTCCAGCATCCCACTCTTATACTTCTTCAGTTTGTTGATGACCTTCTTCTAGGGGCCACTTCTGAGACAGCATGCCACCAGGGAACAGAATCCCTCTTGCAGACTTTGGGGCGATTGGGCTATCGAGCTTCTGCCAGAAAGGCTCAAATTTGCCAGACCCAGGTTACTTATTTAGGCTATCAACTAAGGGATGGACAGCGATGGCTGACTCCGGCTAGGAAACAGACCGTGGCCAACATCCCAGCCCCAAGAAATGGCCGACAGCTACGGGAATTCCTAGGAACGGCGGGATTCTGCCGCCTCTGGATTCCTGGGTTTGCCGAGATGGCAGCCCCCTTGTACCCTCTCACTAAACAGGGGGTGCTCTTCCAGTGGGGGGCAGAACAACAGGAGGCATTTGATAACATTAAACGGGCCTTGCTGTCCTCCCCTGCCTTGGGTCTCCCAGACATCACCAAGCCCTTTGAACTATTTGTGGATGAGAAGCAAGGGTATGCTAAGGGGGTCCTAACACAAAGACTGGGACCCTGGAAGCGCCCGGTAGCCTACCTGTCTAAGAAATTAGACCCTGTGGCCTCTGGTTGGCCACCATGCCTGAGAATGGTGGCAGCCATTGCCGTCCTAACTAAAGACGCTGGGAAGTTGACCTTGGGGCAGCCACTCACCATCCTGGCACCCCATGCAGTGGAGGCTTTGATAAAACAGCCCCCTGACCGCTGGCTCTCCAATTCCCGCATGACCCACTACCAAGCCTTGCTACTGGATGCGGAACGGGTCCAGTTTGGGCCCGTGGTCGCTCTCAACCCAGCCACTCTGCTTCCTTTGCCAGAGGAGGCAGAACAGCACGACTGTCTGCAGATCCTCGCAGAAGTACATGGAACCAGACCAGACCTATCGGACCGACCTCTCCAGGATGCTGACCATACGTGGTATACCGATGGTAGCAGCTACTTGGTGAACGGGGAACAGAAAGCTGGAGCCGCGGTCACTACGGAGGACAAAGTGATCTGGGCAAGCGCCTTGCCTGTTGGTACCTCCGCACAGCGGGCTGAACTCATTGCCTTAACCCAGGCGCTCAAAATGGCAGAAGGTAAGAGGCTGAATGTATATACAGACAGCCGCTACGCCTTTGCTACAGCACACATCCATGGAGAGATCTACCGGAGAAGAGGGCTGCTCACATCTGAGGGTAAGGACATTAAGAACAAGACTGAAATTCTGGCCCTCCTGGCAGCTCTGTTCCTACCAAAAAGACTGAGCATTATACATTGCCCAGGGCATCAGAAGGGACACAGCCCCGAGGCACGGGGAAATCGGCTAGCTGATGTCTCAGCGCGTGAGGCCGCCATGGGCACCCAAGTTCTGTCCTTAAAAGACCAAGATCAACCCACGTCTCCACAGCCGGAACAGACCGGTTGGCTCTACACCACGGAGGACACAAAGCTCCTACAGAAAATGGGGGCCGTTTGGTGCCCACAACTAAAACGGTGGGTCTACACAGGGAAAACAGTTATGCCTACGAAGATGACCTTTGAATTAATCTCCTACCTACATAAACTAACACACCTGGGACTCAAGAAGATGAAGACCCTCTTAAGACGAGAAGAGATTGACACCTACCTCCTGGGACGAGATCAGGCCTTGAGGGAGGTGACTGAAAGCTGCAGGGCCTGTGCTCAGGTAAACCCAGGAAAAGCTAAAATTGGACAAGGAGTCCGTCCCCGAGGACATCGGCCTGGTACCCACTGGGAAATTGACTTCACTGAAATCAAGCCTGGTATGTACGGACACAAATACCTCTTAGTGTTCATAGATACCTTCTCCGGATGGGTAGAGGCTTTCCCCACGAAACATGAAACGGCCAAGGTGGTGACCAAGAAGCTCCTCGAAGAAATCCTCCCCAGGTATGGAATGCCCCAAGTATTGGGGTCAGATAACGGGCCCGCTTTCGTCTCCCAGGTAAGTCAGTTGGTGGCCAAGTTATTGGGGATTGATTGGAAGTTACATTGTGCTTATAGACCCCAAAGTTCAGGACAGGTAGAGCGCATGAATAGAACAATTAAGGAGACTTTATCTAAATTAACGCTTGCAACTGGCTCAAAGGATTGGGTGTCCCTACTACCCCTAGTCCTATACCGGGCCCGGAATACACCAGGCTCCCATGGCCTGACTCCCTTTGAAATAGTATACGGGACCCCACCCCCATTTATCAATTTCTTTGATTCAAACATCGCTGAATTCGCTAATAGCCCTTCCTTGGCAGCACATCTTCAGGCCCTACAAATCGTGCAGAGAGACATCTGGAAACCTCTAGCCGCGGCCTACCAAGACAGGCTTGAACAACCGACGGTGCCGCACCCGTTCCAGATCGGAGACACCGTGTGGGTGCGCAGACATCAGACCAAGAATCTCGAGCCTCGGTGGAAAGGACCCTATACAGTTCTCCTGACTACCCCGACAGCCTTGAAGGTAGACGGAATTGCGGCTTGGATCCACGCATCTCATGCCAAGGCAGCCCGACCTGAGGAAACGGCAGATCACAACATCGCACCCCAGACATGGAAGGCTCAACGCACTCAAAACCCCCTAAAGCTAAGATTTTCACGTTGTTGCTCTTAACTGTCTTATGGACTAGGGGTGGGGCGAGTCTGGGGGCTAGCCCCCACCAGGTATATAATATGTCCTGGATAATAACTAATTTAGAGACGGGCTGGTCTCAAGTCCTAGCTAATGGTAAGCATGCTGAAGGAACCTGGTGGCCCCCTTTGACTTTCGACCTTTGTCAACTGGCTAAGGACTCCTGGGAGCATACTGAGCGGACTCCCCACAACTCATACCCACCCTGCAGACACTCTGATTGGTATACTTGTCCCGGAGGTAAGAGGACACGGGAGTGCGGAGGTCCTGAGACCTTCTACTGCGCTAAGTGGGGGTGTGAGACTTACACTCGAGGATGGTGGGGGACCAAGAAGGGGGACTTAGTGGCCTTCTCCCCTGAGACTCCAGGCGAATCTCGAATTACAATAGAATTCACAGATCAAGGTAAAAACATAGATTGGAAGGTGGGGCGTAGGTGGGGGATACGGTTGTATACCCCTGGCCAAACTAACCCAGGACTCCTGTTCTCCCTCCAACTGGTGAGAGAACGGGTCACACAAGAGATTGGTCCAAACCCAGTCCTCATGGATCAAAAGCCCCCTTCCCGACCAGCACCAGCACTGCCCCCGGTCGGACCCCCACTATGGCTAAACACCACTCAGAACTCCGGGGATATCTTGACAACTCCCTCCCCGACTAGGGACCCTTCCACACCTGCCCCTCAGCTGCTAGGAACGGGAGACCGGCTAATCAACTTAGTGACCGGGGCATACTTGGCACTCAATTATTCAGAACCTGACAAGACCCAAGAATGCTGGCTGTGCCTGGTCTCTAGCCCGCCCTATTATGAGGGTGTGGCAGTCATGGGGAATTATACTAATCAGACTACGGCCCCGGCCAGCTGCACAACCCTCCCTAGCCATAGGCTGACGTTGCCGGAAGTCTCAGGACAGGGACTCTGTATAGGGACCATACCCCCCACTCACCAGGTCCTCTGCGCTATCACCGAGAGGATCCCCACTGGAAGCTACTACCTAGCAGCTCCTACAGGCACCTATTGGGCCTGTAACACTGGATTGACACCTTGTATCTCCGCCGCAATCCTCCGCAGATCCTCAGACTACTGTGTACTGGTAGAAATTTGGCCTAAGGTCACCTACCATGGGCCCGAGTACATATACTCACATTTTGAGAGGCTGACTCGATTCAGGCGAGAACCCATCACCATGACCCTAGCTCTACTCTTGGGAGGAATCACCTTAGGAGGAATGGCTGCAGGTATAGGGACGGGGACCACCGCCCTCATCGAGACGGGTCACTTTCGTCAGCTACAAGCAGCCATGAATGCAGATCTAAAAGCTATCGAGGAATCCGTGAGTGCATTAGAAAAGTCCTTAACATCTTTGTCTGAAGTAGTCTTACAAAATAGGAGAGGGCTAGACATGCTGTTCCTTCGCGAAGGAGGGCTATGTGCTGCTCTAAAAGAAGAATGTTGTTTCTATGCAGACCATACAGGATTAGTGAGAGATAACATGGCTAAGCTCCGAGAACGTTTGGCCCAGAGACAGAAGCTGTTTGATTCCCAACAAGGCTGGTTCGAGGGGTGGTTTAACCGATCCCCTTGGTTTGCTACCCTGGTGTCCACCTTGATGGGACCCTTAATCATCCTCCTCCTAATCCTCCTCTTTGGCCCCTGCATTCTAAACAGATTGATGCAGTTCATAAAGAACAGACTCTCAGTCATTCAGACGCTTGTTCTCACCCAACAATACCAGAGGGTAAGACAACAGGAAGAGATTCCTTAAAATTCGATTTGAGTAAAGGATTTTACTCAAGTCTAAAAGAAAATGGGGGAAAATGAAAGACCCACCCCATGAGTCTTAACTCAGAGTTGCAACAGGCTTGAACAAGCCCAGGCACGCCCAGATACCTAGGGCCGAGTCACCGTTAAAACTAACAGACCATAAAAGGAAAGGAATACAGAACAGACTAGGAGTACCGGATCTGGCAGGAAGAGATAAGTCCCTAGCCTCCTCCCCCCCCCCCCCCCCGACATTCAGGACGTCCCAGCCCGCACGTACTCTTACCATGTTACAACCTCATTCGAATATGATTCAAACCTGCCAATGTGTGTAGCTATACCTTATTACCTCATCTTGTGAAATAACCAATCATATGTGAACATGTCTATATGCTTCGTTTAAATCCACCAATCCCCGTAACTATGCATCTGCTTCTGTACGCCCGCTTCTGCTTCCCCAAACCCTATAAAAGCCCCATGCTGGAGCTGTTGGGCGCGCAAGTCCTCCGAAGAGACTGTGTGCCCGCAGGTACCTGTGTTTTCCAATAAACCCTCTTGCTGATTGCATCCGAGTGGCCTCGGCTCGGTCATTGGGCGCTTGGGGGTCTCCTCCTGAGGGAAAGGTCCTCTCCGGAGGTCTTTTCAAGCCCACAGCAAGTAACTACGACTTGCCTCGTGCTCTAGCAGGAGCCTGGTTGTGAGAGCTGCAGATGGTTTCTGACTTTCTGCAGTTGCCTGACGTTTGGGATTCTGGGAGGGTTGGTGGGTTGGTGGTGGCTGAGGTTTGTTAAGTAGTTGTGTGCAAAGAAGAGACGGTGACTATCGTTTTTCTGCTTAGAACGGCCCAGGTGAGACGTGGTTCTCCCATACACCTGGAGGATATCGGGGGCCTGTGGAAAAAAATGTCAGTCCTCAGCCTCAGGTGGGCTGCAGTTTAGGGCCTGCACTCACATCTAATCTCTGCCCAGCACCTCTCTCATCTTCTTTTCATTTTTAAGATTTATTTATTTTATGTATGTGGGTACGCTGTCTCTGTCGTCAGACACACCAGAAGAAGGCATCGGATCTCATTACAGATGGTTGGGAGCCACCATGTGGTTGCTGGGAGTTAAATCAGGACCTGTGGAAGAGCAGTCAGCGCTCTTAACCGCTGAGCCATCTCTCCAGCCCCACTTTTCTCATTTCCAACAGGTGTTCCCCGACCCAGTTTCTACTCTCTTAAAAGAGCAATTCACAGGTTAGGTCTCAGCAAACCGCAGGGTTCCAGGGTATCCGTCCTTCCATCTTCTAGTGGGAAGACTCTTCCTCTAAAGGGTGGTTCCCCTTCTCCCACCACTTCCTCGCCATTGGTTCTCACGGACCAATCAGCCTTCTCTAACTTCCCAGCTGAAAGGGAAGCATTTTCCCCAGTCCTTCCAGAGGTCCTTCTTTCTATCCTTCGTCAGCGGATGAGCTACAATTGTTCAAAACTCTCTGTTTTCTTTTTTAAAAAGATGTATGTGTATAAGTGTTTTGTCTGCATGTATGTCCGTGCTCCTCATAGGCACCTGGTACCCGAGGAAGTCAGGAGATTGTGTTAGAGCCCCTGAAGCTGGAGTTACAGACGTTTGTGTCTGCTGTGGGTTCTGGGAGACTCTCCGCGAGAGTTACCACCGAGTCAATGTCTGCAGACTTTTTTTTTTTTCTCTTTTCTTTTTTTTTTTTTTCAGAGCTGGGGACTGAACCCAGGGCCTTGCGCTTGCTAGGCAAGCGCTCTACCACTGAGCTAAATCCTCAACCCGTCTGCAGACTTTCTATTTTTATTCTCCAATGTCCCATTTATTCCTTAGCCCCTTAAGTCTGTCTTTCTGTCCCTGCCATTTGCTTGCTTTGTTCTGGGCAAGATAACTAGCCAATCTCTAGTGTTTAAATCCACTAAATTCTTTACAATGTTGTCTCAAAATGTTCTTTTTTAAATTTACATTCAGTGCACCCCCACAGCACGTGCAGCCAGCAGAGAACAACTCATGGAAGTCGGGGTTCCTTTCCGGTAGTTTTCTCCCCCTCGGCACTCTGACTTCTGTTGAGCTAATCTGTGGGAGAGAAAGGGACGCCAAGAGGCTGCTTCCCTTTGCCTCCGGCCTGTATTGTCACAGAAAGTGAACGCAGACTCTGAGGCTGCTTCAGTTTGGCTGGCTGTCCTGACTATTGTGTGGACACCTCTGGCTGGCACCCAGCAGACCCTTTCTATCTGAAGTAGTATAGGAAGTTATTTCATATTAATTTGGTGCCCATGGCTCTTTGTTTGAGCTTGGATCTGTGGGTTTACAATTTCCACAAGCGTAGGAAACCAGCGGCCATTCCTTTTACTGTGGTTTTGGCACCCACTCCTTACTGGGTTCCAACCCTCGGGCACTCCGCCATCTGGAAGCCAATGGGTTCTCCTCACTGTGCCTCAACCTTCCTTCTGTCTTGGGAGCTCTACAGCTGCGCCCTCAAGACCACTGCAGTTTTCTTCTGCCGCGCCTCATAAGAGATCCTGTTCCGATCAAGTTTTTCACCTTACATGTTGTAAGTATTGTACGTTCCATGTTTAAAATTTCAATTTAGTCTTCTTGGTTTCTCTGTCACATTTTAATGTCTTTTTGTTGTCCCCCGCCCCCCACCCCCTACACACAAGGACATGGTTTCTCTGTGTAACCCTGGTTGTCCTGGGACTTGATCTATAGACCAGGCTAGCCTCAAATTCATGAGATCCACCTGCCTCTGCCTCCCGAGTGCTGTGATTAAAGGTGTTCACCACCATGCCCAGCCTTAATATCTTTCCCCCGTTTCTTGAGAACATGAAATATATTTAATAATTATGTTACTTATTTTGTGCATGTGTCATATTCACCCATGTGAGTACCCGTGTTTCAGTGTGTGAGCATAAGTGCATGTTATGGTTCTAGTGTATGTGTGTGTAGATCTAAAGTGGATAACTGTTGGCCTTTGTGCTGGAGGCTTTCCATGGAGATCTCTGGTCTGGCTAGGTGCGTGGATTCAGGAGAAGGGGAGAGAACTCGGGAAGGGAGGGGGACCAGCTTTTGTCACTTCTGCTGCTATGCTGCTAGTGCTGCTCCCCCTCCTTTTCAGCCACTGCCAAAGGATGGGCGGGCTGAGCCAGCAGGGGGACTGACTAGTCGGCTAAGGGATGCAAGGGAGCCATTTCAGGAGAGCAGATCTCTTCCCCAAGCGGCAGCGTTATAGCTCTTACAACAGAATCTCTCGGATGATGGAATAATTCCTGCACACACCTTTATCCTTCTGAACAGGATTCTTCTTCTTCTTCTTCTTCTTTTTTTTTAAATAAGGTCAGAGGCAAGAGCTGGGCTGCTTGATGGGCCTTTTTTTTTTTTTTTTAATTAGTTTATTTATTTTATGTATGTGAGTACACTGTAGCTGACTTCAGACACACCAGAAGAGGACATCAGATCCCATTACAGATGGTTGTGAGCCACCATGTGGTTGCTGGGAATTGAATTCAGGACCTTGGAAGAGCATTCAGTGCTCTTAACCCCTGAGCCATCTCTCCAGCCCCTGAACAGGATTCTTAAATACAGTTTTGGGATGGGTCAAGGTCTGACAGCAGGTACTTCCTATTGGTTTGGCCTGAGAGCTTGGGAAGACCTCGTCTACATATTTGGGGGTGTAGTCCTGCTTCTATGACTGACCTGTCTTGAGCCTACTTGACCTGTGGTCACGTCCTCACCTGTGGAGGAGGGGCTTGGAGCATTGCCCTACGTGACTGGTCTGTCTCAAACCTCTCTACAGGGGGCTGTGGGGGCTGTAGCTACGTAGGAGGAGCCTGATCTCCTAGGAGACTGGGAATGCTCCTGCAGTCCCTCTGGGTCCATGGGGATTCGACCTATCTCAACTAGGAATCAGGGTAGCTTTCACAGTCCGCCGCCCCACAGATAACAGGTCCCTTCTTCCATTAGTCTCTATTTGTGGAGGCGGGTTCCCTTATTTAACCTGGAGCTCTCCAACTAGCGAGCTAACCATTCTCCCTCCCAAGTGCTGGGATACCAGGAGGCCACAGTACCTGCCCAGCATTTATAGGTACTGGGGATTTGGGTTCCGGTCTTCACATTTGCATAGCAAGTGCTCTACCCACTAAGCCACACCTGGCCTTCCAGCTCCATCAACTTTCCCTCAACCCCCACCCAACCTTGGCTTTTTCTTCTTCCCCAGGCCAGGGCTAGACACTCTCTGGACTCAGTGTGGGAGGTTGTGGAGCTCTGATAGGTTACTCCCTTCTCTCTGGAATCACTGTCCCACTTGTCTGGTACCTGAAATCGACTTACCTCTTCCCCTCTTGTCATTCTAAAGCATGTTAGCAGCCGAAGCAAGAGCATGAACCAGGTCTGATTTATTCTGTCATGGCCGAAAGCAGAAGTCTATACTGCTGCTGTTCCTACTACTAGAAATCCCACTTCTCAGAATGACCACGGGCGTCTCACATCCTTGTTCTTTTTAGTTTTTATTTGAGGTTTGTTTCAGGGTGCAGTTAGGTTACATAAGCCTGTCTGTGTTGCTCTGGCTGTCCTGGAACTCTCTGTAGGCCAGGGTGGCTTTGAAACCACAGATCCACCTGCCTCTGCTTCCCAAATGCTGAGATTAAGGGCATGAACCACCACTGCCCAGATGGGATTAGTTCAACTTTTAAGAAGAATAAATGTTACATAGACTTCTTTTTGGTCTAAGAGTACAAACACGATGTCTTAGGGCAGAAGGCAGGGGGCAGAGGACAGAGGACAGAAACAAAGAGTAGTAGCTTCTGGGCACTGCCATTCTTTTGACAGAATTTTTTAAAAAATAATCCTTTAGTTTTTAGGTCTCCTTATCTTGCTCTCCTCTTCCCACCACCTCAGAGCTGAGAGAAATGACTTTTTAAATATAGTTTAGTCACATAGATCCAACAGGGAAGGACCTTTGACAATGAATTTGAAAATGTATTTCCAACGTATGCATTTTTATAATTTAAGTATGCACACTAGTCCATTATCTTTGGCACGCCATAGCTCATGCAAGAATGAGAGTTGAAATGGATCCCTTAAGTAGACATTTTACAGCGTTCTTCAAAAGGCATTTAGCAAATAAAATTCCTAATATTTGTTCCCAGTGCATGTGGGTGGCCACTGGTTTGCAGTCCTCGGGGGGGTTCCAACATACAGGTCCCCTGTGCTCCCCGAAGCACAGCTTGCCAGAGATGCTGGCCTGCTAAGCTGCTTGTGTCATATTCAGTCTCAGGGAGAGGAACTGCTGTCCCCACACCACAGAACAGACAGAGAGAAGCATCCTTCTGCCCAAGTACAGGAGGAAGTCTAGGCTTGAACCTGTACAGGGACCAGTGATGATCTTTTCTGAGCTACTCTACCTGGACGCGAGTGGCCACCTTAAATTTTTCTAAATGAGATGTCTTCATAGAGTTAACCCAAAGGATTAAATTACCCTGGAGATGTAAATCAAGCAACCTAACTCTCAAATCAAAGTTTCCTAACTGGAAAGCATCTTGCAAGATCTCCTTGAGAGATTTTGAGATGCTAGGCCAAGTGGGTGTGGCTTCTGCACCCTCAGGTTGACGTTGTGACTGGCAGGACTTTTCATAACTTTTAGCCCAAGATCAAGGAGATAGATTACTCAGTTCCCTGTTAGGCTTTTCTTCCTGGATCTCAGGTGGCTGCCCTCCTGCTGAACTTCCTCACACGGTGGAGAGAATCCTCTTTCGGTGTCTCTGCTTCCAAGGGTACCTTGGCCACCCTATTTAAGCCCAATAACCTTTTACTAGCTCTGTCAACAAGTCTGGTCATGTTGAGGATTAGGGTTCAGTATACAGATGTGGGATGAGTACAGTTCAGTCAGCAGCATTATTCCCTCATGGTCTGTACGCTCCTGAGACTGATAGACAATGGTTGCACCTTTGGTTTTAGATGAATGAGTTTGTTAGAAAAGCCAAAGTAAACGAATGGATAGAGAGAGGGAGGTGAGGAAGATAGAAAGATGATTGACAGATTGATAGGTGATACATACATACATACATACATACATACATACATACATACAGACAGACAAACAGACATAGCAAGACATCATCTACCCAGGCATTGAAAACATCTGCCAGAAATCATCTTGGCAAAGCTCTTAAAAGCCAGAGTTCTAGAGAGAGTCCCCTTGGGTGAGGCTTCCAAGTAAAAGAGCAAATAGCACCAGGTAGAAATGCCATCATCAAATCAGGCTCCCACAATCTCTGTAGATGTTTTTTTTACATCAAGGAACAGACAATGACGACCTCTGCTGGAAATGGTTCACCCTCTAGCTGCTCTCAAGCACACACTGCTTTAATAACATTTGCAGAACTTCTTGGCTGCTTCAGGAAGAAACCAAAGTAAACTTTTTTTGCCAAAGCAAGGACCGAGTCTTCATTTGGCAATCTGACATTCTAGTCCAGACACTGTTATTTGTCCTTGAATATACCAGTGTGACTGGAGAGCTCTCCATGACTCCTTTGATACCATTACATCCATGTGCATTTGGCTGTAGTTTATAACTTTAGTTAGGGGAAGGCCAGTGACTAAAGAATGAGAGGGAGAAGCACTCTGGGCCAGAGTGCCTGGGTCACATGCTCTGCAGCATTTCCTCAATGTTTTCCACAGGATCCTGAGTTACCAAGTTCAGGAGCTTGCTCCCTGTGTCACCTCCTTTCTCCTGGGGAAAACTCTGTGTCCAACCCTTGAAAGAACCAGAGTTGGGGCCAATCTGGGGCCAGCTGGAAAATTCCCACCACAAACCTCTGAGCGCAAGGACCCCTCCTATCCAGGAAGAAAAAAAAAGCTGGTTTAGTTCCTGGAACAGCTACAAGCCAAACTGTCACACTAAGCTACATGTGGCTTCCAATTGACCCCCGACTTGGGAAAGTCCTGAACAGTACACTGAGTTGATCTGAAAGTTGTTTCACTCCACCAAATGCACATAGTACCCTGCCTAGTTACCATTGAGCAAATTCTGCCCCAATTATTTGAATTCTGCCCCAATTGTTTGCAAGGTACATAACTCCCTGTTAGATCCTGCTCAGGGTCATCTTCCCTTGAAGTGCGAGGACCCTGACATGTCGGAATTAAACTCCTCTTGCTATTGCATCCTCCGTGAGTCTCATTCAAGAAGTCCTGGAAGAGGTTCAACTTGGACCTCACACCCTGACCTCAGGAGCTCTTCTGAAAGGGGGAGGAACAGATTAAATTAATCGAAGTAGGGTCCTAAAGTGACACCTTTGTCCCCACCACCTCACAAAAAGCTCCCCACTCTGTCCTTTTAAAAGGTCAAGAATAGAATTTCGTGAGGAGGCACATACTTCTTCTTCTGCACTTTGACTAAAGTACTTTATCCTGCTCAGAACTTTAGGCTTAGGCTGTGGCAGGTCTGTCTCTAAGGCTGTCAAACCACAAAACCGTAAGGGCAGGTGGCAGGCACCCACATTCCAGCTGCCCTTACACAGCTTCTGCCAAGAGTTTCATATCTACTTATCTCTCCCACATCAGGGCACTTTTTTTTTTTCTTTTTTTCGGAGCTGGGGACCGAACCCAGGGCCTTGCCCTTGCTAGGCAAGCGCTCTACCACTGAGCTAAATCCCCAACCCCAGGGCACTTTTATACTGCAAAAAATAGAGCCACAGTAGCTCTAAAGAGTCAGAACGCACGTTTGTGCTGTGTGTGCTCAGTGACTTCTGCATTCATCAAGGCAATGCTTCTCCAAATCCAGTGTGCCCCAAAATGATTTACACCCGTTAGAACACAGATCCAGGATGTTCTGAGATGGAAACAAACAGCATTTCTAATACATTCCTGATGGTACTTAGTTTGAGAAACATTTAAGGAATTTGATCTTTTGATTACCAGCTTAAGTAATCATAATGTATGTGTGTACACATGCATGTATGCACTCATATGGGTGCCCATGTGTGTTTGGAGGCCAGAAAACAACCTCAAGTGCTATTCCTCAAGAGGCAATGTCTACCTAATTTTCTGAGACAGAGTCTCTCATTGGCCTAGGACTTGTGACCATCCAACAAGACAGAGAAATCTGCCTTTTTCCACTTCCCCAGAGATGAGAAGTCCGACATGTGCTACCTCTCCTGGCTTTTTTTTTGTTTTTAATTTTTTTAAAGTCTTTATTTTATGTATGTGAGTACACTGCCACTGTCTTCAGACACACCAGAAGAGGACATCAGACCTCATTACAGATGGTTGGGAGCCACCATGTGGTTGCTGGGAATTGAACTCAGGACCTCTGGAAGAGCAGTCAGTGCTCTTAACCACTGAGCCATCTCTCTAACCGCTTTTTTTTTCTTAAAATGAACTCTAGAGACCAAGCTGAGACCTTCATGCTTGTACAGAAAGCCCTGTACACACTGAACTATCACCCTAGCCCATGCAACTGTAACTCTTAAGGTCACTGTTCCCTTCTTATGTTCTGATATGACACATACAGTTTTTTGCGTGTTATTATATCTTGTAGAGTATCAGACCTTTTCATCAGCTGGGGCTGGAGTTCAGGTCCCAGAACCAACATGGTAGCTATCGACACCTGCTGTAATTTCAGTTCCAGGGAATCCAGTGCCCTCTTCTGACCTCTAAGGGCACCAGGCACACATGTGGTACACATGTACACACGAAGGCAAAACACTTCTATACATAAAATAAATATATTTCTCACTAGTGATGGTAGGATATTTAGGATTTTCTTCCTAATTGGGTGACCTAACCAATGTTTGTCACAAGAGCAACTTCTTTACCTAGCGATAAAATATTAACTCATTGCAAGCAGAAACAACCATCTCATTCTTCTTAGAAAAAAGAAAACCTCCTGCCGTATAGAAGCATATGGCAAATGCAGTGTACTTTTGTCAAGAGCTTGGATTCCTGTAGGACACTAGAGCTCTGTGCTATGGCTTGGATGTGGTTTGGTGTGGGACCTTTAAGAAGCGGGGCCCTACTGAGATATCCAAGTCACTGAAGGAGTTGTCCTGAACAGATTATGCTAGCTCTCCAGTGACCCTGAGTGGTCAGTGGCTCTCCCAGCATGAGGACCCGAGTTTGAATCAGAACCCATACAGAAGGGCCAGCATAGCTGTGTATGCCTGTGGTATCAGCACTGGGGAGCAGATCTAGGCCATCCCAAGGGCTCATGACCCAGCCAGCTCCACTCTTACAGCTCCACAGCCAGCTTCAACAGTCAAGGAAAGACCTTGACTTGAGACAGTAAGGTGAAAGGGAAGGACACTCATTATCTTGGTCAGAGGGTCTATTCCTGCAAGGAAACACCACAACCGAAAGGCAAACAGGAGGAAGGAGCTGATTCAGCTCACACTTCCACATTGCCACTCATTACTGAAAGAGGTCAGTACAGGAACTCACACAGGGCGGGAACCTGGAGGCAGGAGCTGGTGCAGAGACCACGGAGGGGTGCTGTTTACTGGCTTGCTCAGCCTGCTTTGTTATAGAGTCCAGGAGCACAAACCCACAATAGGCTGGGCCTTCCCATCAATTATTAATTAAGAAAATGTGTTACAGCTGGATCTTATGAAGGAATTTTCTCAACAGAGGCTCCTTTCTTCCTGATGACTCTAGCGTGTGTCATAAAAGCAGCCTGTTCTGACCTCCTCCTGTGGATACATATACCCACATAGGCATGTGAATGCAACACACAAGATACACACATACCACACCACAGACCAAATACACCACACACACACACACACACACACACACACACACACACATGTACCACCTCTCTCTCTCTCTCTCTCTCTCTCTCTCTCTCTCTCTCTCTCTCACACACACACACACACACATACACACACACACCACACACATGTACCACCTCTCTCTCTCTCTCTCTCTCTCACACACACACACACACACACACACACATACACACACACACCACAGACATGTACCACCTCTCTCTCTCTCTTTCACACACACATACTGGGTGCCTGGGTGCACAGAATGCAGCACACACACACACACACACACACACACACACCCCATACACACAGATACACACACACCATACCACAGACCAAACACACACACACACACACACACACACACACACACACACACACACTGGGTGCATGGGTGCACAGAATGCAGCACACACACACATACACACACACACACACACACACACACACACACTCTACAGGTATATGGCTCCTAGGGCAGGGCACACTAGCAGTGTGTAATTCATGTTTTGTTGGTAAATTGGCGTGTGCTCACTGAGCTCACTGAGAAGTTGGCTGAGAAGCTGCTTCCCATTTCAGACCAATTCGAGTTTGTCTCTAGGTGTCCTTCGAGTCATTAGAAGGCAAATGATTTCCAGTAGAGGTTGCGATTGCTAATACAAGGTGCCTGCAGTGAAAAGCAGAAGCCAGATGTTCAGCCATGGAGAGAAAGCTCAGTTGAGAACTCCAGCTGACTGCCGTGACCTCCCCAGACACTCAGTGTTTGCTGAGTGTGGTGGGTGCCCAATAGTGGAAATGCTGTCTCTGTGGGTTGCTACTGTTGGGGTCTGGGAATTGCCACACAAACCAGATGTATGTCAATCTCAGTTAAGCAAGAATAGTTTATTGAACGTGTACTGGATGTCCAGGTCCACAGGAAGGAAAACCAAACTGTGGCACCAGTTTGTCCTCAGGGCAGGGTTTTATAGGAAAACCAGGTTCATAAGTTCAAAGGCAAGCAGTGAAGTGCTACAGCATTTTTGGCTAACTGGACAAAAATTGATTGGTTCTGAGTGAGGTAAGAGGGGCGGTGGACAAGTGGGGAATAGGGGAATTCCAGAACACCGAAATAACCAGGTACAAGTGAATCAACCATACCATTTTGGCGTATTAGTAACATTCTTCAGTGTCAGTTAAAGCAGTAACTATGAACCTAACTTCACCTCATGAGTGATATGGAGTCTGAAGACAAAATGGCCCGAGCAGGCCTCAACGCTAGTTGTTCTTTTACTCAGAAGCCTCACCCGGAGACACCCTGTCCTGCCTGAGACACTGTCTACCAGGCACTGTAGCTGGCTGTTAGTGGAGCTTCTCTGGGTGGTTTCTGACGGACATCTTGTAAGCCTTTATGATGACACTGCTGTCCTGCTGTTTGGCTTTTTTGAGACAGGGTTTCCCTGTGCATCCCTGGCTGTCCTAGAATTCACTCTGTAGACCAGGCTGGCCTCAACTCAGAGGTCCTCCTGTGTCGGCCTGCTGAGCGCTGGGATTAGAGGCGTGCACCGCCACCTGTGTCCCACAGTTATCTGTGCTTCTGCCTGGGAGCCCTTTCCGGTGGGAGTCTGCTCTGCCCCGGACTCTCCTGGGAACCCCAGCTGGCTGTCTTCCCCTGTTGGTTTCTGCTGCATGTTTTGAACACCAGATTTAATGATGCTTTTCTTTCTTTCACTCTGTTTACTTACTTATTTTTAATTAAATTTAATTTCTTTTCTTGTGACAGGGTCTCACTATGTAGCCCTGGCTTGCCTGCAATTCTCTGTGTAGACCAGTCTGACCTTGAACCTAGAGATCCAGTCTTCTCTGCCCCCAAATGCTGGGATTAAGGGCGTGTGCCATTACTCTGTTAAGTGATTAAGGGCATGTGAACACTCTGGTTCTTTACTCTTTCACCTTGGCTCCGTGTCAAAACAGAAAGCGCGGCTGTCAGATTGTTCTCTGGCCCACACAGAACGTGGTGGGCCTTAGCTTTGGCTCTGAGTGGACTCTGTTGTGCCTCTGGCCTGGGCTGACTATGTTTATAATTGTGGTGATATGGCACGGCTTTGCTGGGCTTTGGGCCACTGTGTGTTTGGCAGATGGTTCACACAGGTGCTGTGGGTACCCACAGATACTGGCTGTACAGCAGGCTGCGTGGTGGGTGGGGCTGTTATCTGATTTACTGTTGGTCTGGCCTTGGATGTGCCTGGGCTCTGGGGACTGCATGGCTGCACAGCAGGCTCACCCAGGGTGCTGAGCTGGTACCTAGCTGACTGTTGGACTAGGTAAAGGTGAGCAGCAAGGATGGCTATTCAGTGAGTTCTCCAAAGAGGAAGGAAGATGGCCCACTTTGCAGGCTGTTAGACCTCGAGTGTGGTGGGTGTTGTGGTCCAGTCAGGTGTGTGATGGTGGGAGGCAGTGACTTCTGTCTTGTAGGCCTGGCCACAGAGACACATGGGCATGTCAGCCATGTTAGTATCAGCTTCCCCTCGGTCACGTCTGCTGAAGGTTAGGAAGCCATACTGGCAGAGCCTCAGGTCTTCTTCCTGCCACACTGGAGCTCTGAGCAGCCAGCATTGCGGTACTCTGGTCATCTATACAACATAGCAGAACGCCTGTGGAGTCTCCACTCTGGGTACCAGCCCCCAGAGCAGGACACATTGTATCAGTGGGTCTGGCTTTAAGATGGCACTGAGCCAGAGTGGCTTAGATGGCAGTGGATAAAGTATACAGCGTGGGTTTCAACTCTGTGGTGGTTCAACTTTGGACTCTGGGCAGTGATCCCAAGTGTGAGGCCTGTGAGGATGATAGGGGTTCCTTTGTAACTGCCTCACGTGGTAGTGGACAGCATTTGGGGTTGGCAATGTCTTCAGCCTACCTTGTCCTTGGGAGAAATTTGGCCGGATGCTGAGCGATCCCAGGCAGGAGACCACATGGATGAGCCTAGATGGCCTGCACACCTTGTAGTGCCGCTGTGAGGTTTTATGGGTTGCAGGGGACCCTGTCACCTCCCTGTCACTCTCCAACTTAGTTCCTCTGTCAGTGGAGCTGGAACGGAGCTGTGTGTGGGATGTTGCACTCCCTTTAGTGCTGGGGAAGATAAGCGACCGATCAATTCAGATATCTCGGTGACCTCACTCCCTTGGATTCCCCCACCTCGACACCGAAGAGCAAACTTTATTTCAAGGCCACTTAGGGACCACATAGACACAGACATGGGCCCATTGGGAGCACACAGACAGACACAGGCCCATTTGGGAGCACACAGACAGACACAGGCCCATTTGGCAGGTCTTTAGAGTCTCACGCTCCCTGCCCAGTGCACAGGACCAGTCAGGGGTTCTTCAGGTTGAAAATAAGAGGAAGTCTTGCAGCTGCCTCCAACAAACTCGCCCATTCATGGTATGGGTCCCTGGGGTCAGCTTACTGAGGGGACAGCTCAATTGTCAGTATTTACATGGTGAATACCTACCAACGGTGAGTAGCTTCCATGTTTTCAAAATAACCACAGACGTTTCATTCACATTCTGAGTAACTGAATGGTTACAAAAGTCAAAACACAACAAAACAAAACAAAACAAAAAAAAACCCCAAACACCTTTTCTGTTTCATGGGTGATGGGATACATTCACTCCTCCCTCACAAGGAGCGTCTGGAAGACTACTCATTGCTTCTGGAGTACAGTTTGTGCCAGCATCTATGATGGTAGTCAAATGAACCGAATTTCTGTGTGCTGCATGCTGGTGCTGGGGGAACTCATTCCTCCTGCCCTTGTTTAGATGCTCCAGGATTGGAACTCTGGTCTCCATTCGCTGGGCTGTCTCCTGGCTGCCCCATGGAGAGTCCAGTGCTAAGGATACTGACATCTTGGAGATGTTGTTTGGAAACCTGGAGACAGACTCGTGGACCACTATGCATCTAGACTGTGCTCTCTTCATTTCTTTCTTTCTTTTTTTTTTTTCCTTTTTCTTTTCTTTCGGAGCTGGGGATCGAACCCAGGGCCTTGCACTTCCTAGGCAAGGGCTCTACCACTGAGCTAAATCCCCAAACCCGGATTTCTTTCTTTTTAAACCAAAGTTGAACTCTGTCTGAAGGATAGTGTGTGTAGCCCCAGGGTGGGGTGAGGCTGATGATCTGGTTTGTAGACTGCCACGCAGTTTCCCCAACTCCAGCTTTGCTCCTTGGACCCTGCTTGAGTTATGAGGCTCTTCCCTACCCCGAGGCTTTCTGGGGATTCCAGGTTATTAATCTGCTGCCTTCTCACAGGTGGCCCCCCTTTATCCGGTCTCCAGGCTTCCCTACCCCGAGGCTTTCTGGGGGTTCAGGGTCATTAATCTACTGCCTTTTCTCCAGGCTTCTCTTCTCCAGGACCTGACCTTTTAAGTTGATGTTTTAGAACTCACATAACCTTTCTTATCTGTTGCTCTCCCATTATCCCTGGGTTTTTAATGCCCCGATGATGTGAGCTGGATGTTTTTCAATAAGACCAGAAGTCTCTTGAAACATTAAGGCGCTTCCTCAAGACAGCCAGCTGGAGGATGAGTCAGTTTATTTGATTTGAGGAAAAAAACAGAGGAGGAAAA
The DNA here is from genome assembly GCF_021556685.1 of Rattus norvegicus. Classification (NCBI taxonomy): domain Eukaryota; kingdom Metazoa; phylum Chordata; class Mammalia; order Rodentia; family Muridae; genus Rattus; species Rattus norvegicus. The sequence continues at coordinate 44,325,101 of NC_141544.1, read as the reverse complement.
AAGGGTGTGTGAGGGGGGATTAAGGAAACCTGGGCAGAAAAAAGAGCTACTTACTCAGCCCATGCTAGTAGAGCCAAGGAAGTTCAGCATTTCTGTCAAGATCAAAGCCACAGGAGAGGTGGCTGCATAGAGACTTTCTGAGATGTGATGTGAACAAGAATGTTTGGACAGCTAAGGAGCTGCTGCACCGCGAATGCCCATGGCCTTTCCGTTTGACCTTATGGGTAGTTCTCCCTCATCCCTGAAACGGAGCAACACCCATGCCATCAACCGTTGCACAGTTTCTTTTAGACAATGGAAGTATTTCCGATGAGGCTATACCAGTGTACTAGGCCAGCTGAATGCCTAAGTTTGACTTTGCCTCTCAGCCTCTCTATGAACTGTAAATTATATCCTCTAAGTTCAACCACAAGCTATTGTTAAGGTACTTAGGTCTCTCTCTCTCTCTTCCTCTCTCTCCCTCCCCCTCTCTCTTTCAATCTCTCTTGCTCACTCTCCCTTCCTCCCTCCCTTCCTCCCTCCCTCTCTCCCTCTCTCTCTCTCCCTCTCCTTCTCTCCCTCCCCCTCTCTCTTTCAATCTCTCTTACTCACTCTCCTTTTCTCCACCCCCTCCTCCTCCTCTTCCTTTTTTCCTCACTCCAGTCAACAGCCACACATAGATCTACCCATACACTTTCCTTTATCTTTCTCCATAACTCTCAGCTTTAACTTCTACCAATGTGTCTTAAAATTCCTCTCTGTGGAGAAAATTCAGATCATAGCCACACTTTAGATGATGAGTTCTTAAGGCCACACATGTCCATTTGCTATGACTGCTGACATGGGGCTAGATAGTTACATCTTTGGCCTTTGTGTCACGTGGGACTTTGTATCGTCCTTGTACAGAGCACATCGCAACAGATCCCTTCTTATTTCCAGATGTTTTTCCCTTCTTTCGTTGAGGCAGGATCTCACATGGCCTAGGTTGGCCTCAGACTCATTAAGTAGCTAAGACTGACTTTGAATGCCTGACATTTCTGCCTCTACATATCAAATGCTGGGGGTTACAGGTGAATGCCTCTTTGCCTAGCCTTAGTTTAAAACATGACATCAAAGATGCAAAAGAGATATTCTGATCATGAAACAATGGCTCTTATCAGCATACAACGTGGAGCTGAGCCTTACAGCAGCCATCTGAAGTCAGTTTTACATTACATTACATCTGAAGTCAGATCAGTTATGCCATGTTTACCCTGATGCTGGAGCGGAGAGCTGCCCATATGTACAAGGTGGAGTCCTTCTTTCAGCTGTCCTTCATGGACCATCATTGTGAACCTGTTACTTGTAAGGTGCTGTCCTGAGTGGTCCTCAGGGGTCTCAGGTCATAGGTAAGGCCCAGACTCTCAGTTCACATTTGCCTGGGGTTCACTCCACTTCTTGTTGACCGCAGACCTGGAACACTTTCTGCCTCCTCTCCTCCATTGAGTGCCTCTGCTGTAGGCATACTGGGCCTTTCCCCAGGTGTTCCCACGGCTGCTCCACTTGAAGTGTAGTTCTTTGGATTTGCAAATGGTTTTCTTTCACCAACTCTGGCCTCTGCTCAAACTTGTTCTTACCGTAAGTGACAGCTCTTGGACAGAAGTCCTGTCAAGACTGGTGGAGGGATGATGACTACTCTATTAGAGAGACTGGAATGTTACAGGTCCAAAGGCTAATCCCCTTATTTTGGGCTAGATTTAGGCAGCTGCTTTCCAATAGCCATTCCTTGCTCAGCTCTAAGCTGGAGCTAACATCCACCGGGCTAATCGACTTTGGAATCTATTATGTAGCATCTGACGACCTCAGAAACAGATCCCCCAAGTGACTGCCTCTCTGGTGTATCCACCAGTGTATTTTAAACTGGCCTTGATTTATGACTGTTTTGTAATCTAGAAAACTTCATGAGACTGCTTCCATATTGGAACATGAAATTTGAGGTAACGAAAATCTGGGCCATGGCCACTCAAAACTGACTCCAGAATGAACTATCTCTTATTCCCTTTAAGATGAGAGCTGTGGGATTTGAGTCAACATTACCAAGTTTGGGGTTGGGGATTTAGCTCAGTGGTAGAGCGCTTGCCTAGCAAGTGCAAGGCCCTGGGTTCGGTCCCCAGCTCCGAAAAAAAGAAAAAGAAAAAAAAAAAATTACCAAGTTTGTCATTGATGCTTTTCTGCCTCAAGAATGTGAAATTTTTTTCCTTTTCCATCTTTTGTGACATGAATGTTTTTACATATCCGTGCATGAATGCATGTGCTGGAAGGTTTCATCAACTTAAAAGAAGCTAGAGTCACTTGAGAGGAGGGAACTTAACTGAGGAATTGAGGCAATGCCTCCATCAGATTGGCTTATAGGTACATTCCTGTGGCTTACTTGATGGTTGGTTGATGTTGGAGGACCCAGTCTACTGTGGGAGGTGCCATGCCTGGAGGGTATAAAAGAGGTAGCTGAACAGGCCTGGAGACCAGGCCTGTCAACAGCATTTCCCCATGGTTTCTGCCTCTGCTTCTACTTGATTTCTTGCCCTGACCTTTCTCAATGATCAACAGTGGTTGGGACTTGTACACCAAACAAACCCTCTTCTTCCCAGGTTGGTTTTGGTCAGAGTTGGAGACACCTGTGTTTCCTGGCATCTTAACTTAGGGAATGGCACGGTTTCTATTGAAGAAAGAATTCAGGGAGGAGACAGAGAGAGGAAGGAAGCTTTATCAGTGCAAGAGCACACAACGGGGAGCGCAGACTACTGCAGAGGGTCACACCTTACAGACATGTTTTGGTGGCTTTTTGCAGAATCTGGGAGATGTGCAGTGTTACATAAACTCTTTTTTTATTTATTTAATTTTTCCTTACACTTATTAATTGAGCCGCTTGCCCACTGAGACATCTTTCCTCGCTGGCACTGGTTATTTTCCATTAGACCATCTTTATAGGTAATGCCTCATGCCTTTGTCATGTCACATATAGATTAAAAGGACTGACACGGTGTTTGAGGTCACAACTGGTTTCCTTTACCACAAAGTCCATTTGGATCCCCAGTCTAGGCAGGGTACAATAGTCTTTGCATCCTCTTTGTCTATAGTCACTCTTGTTTTACCTTCAGTCGTTCCCCTTGACTTCCTTCTGGCTACCTTGTCACTCTCTCTTGCATCAATTCCTACTACATTCTGACATATGATGTATTTACATGCTGGCCTGCTTCCTCCCTTCGTGAACATAAAGACCCACAGGGCAAGCACTCTTCCTTTCACTCTCTGTTATATGTAAGAAAAGAGAAAGAATAAAAAGAAAGAAATTTGAGGTAAAGAAGAGAAAGAGAGACAGTCTCCAGAGCTTTACCCAAAGGTAAGTGGTTGTTTGGCAAAGGGTGTTGAGCTATTACATGGAACAGGTCCATCTCTCATATAACTAATGAAAACCGAGGGACTCAGGGATAGTGCATGGCCAGCAAGTCAGTGACCTGCTGGGATTCCACACCAGTGGGGATGAATTAGATAGCTGTTGTTGTGTAACAATTACCCCCAAACTAGTTAACTGGTTCATCAGTTAAGAGTCTTACCCAAGGATATGATCAAGATACTGGCACAGGTAAAGCTGACTCTAGGGAAGTGTCCATCTCTAAACTCTCATGATTGTTGATAGAAGTCAGTTCCTTGAGAGCTGTTGGACTGAGGCCTTCAGCTCTTTGCTGGCTGTTAGCTGGAGGTGTCTTCAAGTCCTTGCCCTGTGGGCCTCTTCAACATGGTATCTTACTTTTCCAGGGTAGCATCTGTAGAGGGAATAGAGAGTTATCTAGTAAGGTGCAACACATAATCATATTTAACCTAAGCACATGTGTTGGGTCCTAGCAGGTCTGTCTTATTTCACAGGTTGGGAGCAAGTTAAAGGGAAGGATGACTTCAATATTGTGACTGTCAGAAAGCAGGGGTCATAGATGGCATCTTTGAGTTTCCTCATTGTGTATTCTGGAGCCTTGGCTCTATCGCTTCCTGCCTGTGTGGTCCTAGGTAAACTCCTTAACCTTTCTTTTTTTTTCCTTTTCTTTTTTTCAGAGCATGGGGACCTAACCCAGGGCCTTGCACTTGCTAGGCAAGTGCTCTACTGCTGAGCTAAATCCCCAACCCCACTCCTTAACCTTTCTGGGCCTTTATTTCCTTCTCTAAAAAGACAGCGGTGGCGGAAGTTATGTCAATCCGTCTCACTTGAGTGGTGTAAAAGACAAATGAAAATGTAAAATGCTTAGAATAATAAAGATTGACAGTTGTCATGGCCACACCTTCGGGTACACAGGAACAGGTGTGCCAAGCACGCTCCAAGGACAGCCTTCCCCAGCTCAAGGGTTCTTCTTGGTCAGAAGAATGTTGTTTTCTTTTCTTGAGTAATCTACTAGAAGAGTCAACAGAGTTCCAGCCTTTATTCTGGAGACTAAACTCACTCAGCCCAGCCCTTACCTAGCATGTGGTGCATGCTATGGAGGCCACAGGAGCTTCTGCTCGTTTTTTTCCAGTCAGCCTTTCTATTTTTAAATAGCTTAAATCTAATGCAGAGAACCCCTTGATGCCTTTCACACCTGGATGCGCCCATCACACTTAGAGTCTTAGGAAGCAGACATAGAACCTGAGGGGCCTGGGAGGGCTCGGAGATGTTCTTCACACCCCGCAGGCAACTGTTCTGAGAACACAGGTTTGGGTCCGAGAGCGCTTTGGAAGAGCTGTGGTCAGTGTCACCACAAGCGGGGTTCAGCATCCACCACACATTCTCTCTGGCTCCCTGTTAACCTTGTCTCACATGACCTTAGGTGGCCTCAAGTAAGAGGGGACCATCTAAGGACATCTTGTCTACCACAGCCCCCCAAACTAAAGATAGTAAAGAATTGGTGAAAACACATTCCTTTGTTTCCTCTTGTTCTCCCTTCCCTTCCTTGTTATGTTTTTGTTTGTTTGTACAGAGTCTCACTTTGTAGCCCAGGCTGGCCTTGGACTCCCCACAAACCCGCATGTCTCAGCTTCTTCAGCGCTCAGATTACAGATGCGTGCCTCCATATCTAGTGTAAAACATTTCCTCTCAACAATATTTGTAAGCATTACTCAAAGGTTCATCCTAGAGGTGGAACGTGAACATATGACCATTGCTTCAGAGACTCTAGAATATTCTATAAAGACCAGAGCCCATTACTTTGTCTGGCCTCAGTGGCAGAGGAAGAACCTAGCCTCACAGGAAGAGCCAGGGTGGGAGGATACCAGGGGGGAGGGTGCTCACCTGCTTACAGGAGAAGAGGAGGGGGATGGGGGAAGGATTGTGGGAGGGTGTTATCGGGAGGGGGCAGTGAGCAGGATGTAAAGTGAATAAGTAAAAAAATAAAAGACTATAGCCTATAAGGAACTAATAATCATGTGTGTATCATTTTGTTAGCAGATACTAATAGTATATATATTAATGGAGTTCAGTATGATATAAACAGGCACACGGCATGCTCAAGTTTTCTAAAACTTGAAGTACAGCCAGAACAACAAAGGTTTTGAGTCTTTTGCTTTGAGGAGAAGGTATTTTGAGACCTGGGAGCCAAGAGGAAACACTTGCTGTTTCTGCTTCTGGCTTCTTCTTCAAAGAGACTAGTCAGATAGAAACAGATGGGCAGAATAACCATGATGATTCAGAAGTCAAAGCAGAGACAAAGAGTAACAGTGGTCCGTGGAAAAGCCACCACTGTGCAAGCCAGAGACTGGTGATACCTGGGCTATGGTGCTGAACCCCTGAAAGCCAGAAGAGCCAGGAGAGGGAGGGCCCCCTGCACACCACATTTCCTAGTTTGACTCCTCATGTTTAGACTGTACTAAACAAAACTCAGAGAATAATTTTAAATGTAGAGATACTGGTGGGAGGGGGAAAGTTGGGTTGAAAAGGCTACAGAGAACTTTATCGGACATTGGTACTCTGAGGCTTCAGATGTACCAACGAGCGATGTGTTAGAAGGCGTAACTCTTTGGATATTTTTTCTTTGCCTTTTAAAGAAAAATCAGACACACACCCCCTCTCTTTTTGTCTCTGTCTCTCTTCTGTCTCTCTCTGTCTCTCTGTCTCCTGTCCTCTTCACTCTTCTCCTCTCTTTCAGATGTCACATCTAGATACCCGGATACACTTCCAAACGCTGGGGTTACAGGCGTGGGTCACCACACTTGCTGTAGTAGAATCTAGCTCTTTCATTCCCTGAGCTCAGTACTTGGCTGTTCCCTCCTAGCTCTCTCTCTGCTCCTATCTCCCTAAGGAAGTTGGGCACAGATCTGCTGAGTTTGGATACGGTATATTTCTCAACATCCCGCCAGTCAAAGGCTCACTTTTATCTCGGCACTGTGGGGAGTGGTGGGGCTTAGTGATTGTGTCACAGTGAGTTGCTCTCAAAATGGACTGGGTCTCTTCGTTTTCACTCCCCTCCACTACCACCCCCAGACATGAGGGGAGCAGCTTGGCCCACCGCACATCTCCACCATGATGGGCTGCTTACAATAAGCCCCAAATCATTGCGACCAATTGATCTTGGCCTGGAAGAACTGAAGTCTCCAGCACTGCAAGCCAAAATAAACCATTTTTCTTTTTCCTGTTAATTGTCTCAGGCATCGGGACAGTGCCTGAACACCGAGTGGTATATGAACCTCGCGCCCCACCGTGGCTCTGCAACTCCGACGTAAAGCAGGCAGGTGAAGATACATGCCCAAGTAAGAAACTCCCGACAGTCAAAGGTCTCTCAGAAGAGATGGCTCACCCAAGAAATGGTAACCTAGCTTGCAGTGGGGAGAGGATTCTCGGTTTCTCAAACATTAACAAGAAATGTCCCTCTACTTTACAGTGAGCATCAAGGTCACTCGCAGACTCAGGAAGGATGTGACCTCGAAACTGGAAGAAGTCTCAGCAAACACTCACAGCTTTACTGTTTCAGAGGAGACCAGGGTAAGCCTGACATGTGATCTGACCACTCTAATAAATAACCGTGGTGTGGGATGCTTCGAGGAGGTGGCGTCTGAAGGTCACATCAGCTACTGAAATTTCTAGCAACTAAGTGTGTAATTATCACATGGGCCACACACTGAACCCCTGTATACATGCTCAAGAGAAATGCAAAGCATGTCTCTGCACACAGACCTATGCTGGGGGTTGTAGTTCCCCGACAGCTCAGCAAAACCACAGTAAGGTCACTCCTCACATCCACCAATAAAGAACTACTAATCAGTCTATGAACAAGGGGAGGGTTGTCCGATAACTGGAAAACTGCACAGTGAATCATTTGAGACATGTTAAGGTACAGAGAGTTAAAAACAAAAACAAAACCCACAATATCTGAAGGGGTATATTCTCCTTCCCTCAACTTACGTGAACTCTCCATAAGACGCAAAATCCTTGGTTCAGAGAGCAGCTTGGGATTGCTGGAGTTGAGACGGGTTGGGTCGGACGTATGAAATGGTTGCTGGTGGCTAGGGGCTTCTTGTGGGGGTGAGAAAGCTCTGCAATGGGATGGATTAAGAATGTACTAGACAGCCGCCCACATCATATGGCTTTTGAATCACCCCAGTAAAAGGGTGATTTTTTTTTTTCTTTCAAGCAGTGAGAATGTGTTTGTCACAGGATGCCCTGGCAGGTGTGAGGATGGTAACTCTTGTAGCTTTAGAGTTTACAGTTTCCTGTTTTCATGGTTTTGCATCTTGATTCTTTGAACAGCTTCCTGGAGGAGGTGATTTCTGTCATGTACAAGGCTGTGAGGCTGTGACGTTGGGATCAGCTTCTAGGCTGAATCTGGTTTAAGGAAGGAACCATGCAAAGATGAGGGGTCCCTTGGTTTGGTTTAGCAAAAGCCATTTGTCATTTTAAATGAGGTTTTCTAGCTATGAGTTCTTGGATCTAGAAGAAAAAAGGGAGTAGGCGTTGATTTTTAAAAACAAGGTATTCTGTGAAAGTTCTTAGCTTTCCTTCTTCCTCGCCTTTGAGGGGGATGGAGTGGCAACAAATGTCTCCACTGGGCCTTTGAGTCTCAAACACTAGCTCCTGGTGACCGCCTCAACCTCTGCACAGTGTCTTTGCAAGAAATTACACTCAGTTACACAGTAACTCCTTAAGTTTGGAAGAAGCTTAACTCGTTAAGTTTATAAGTAACTCCTTAAGTTTGGTCTCAAGAAGCTTAGACCTGTGCAGTTGTGGATAGCCCTGAACCTCTGATCCTCCTTCCTCACCTCCAAGGGCTGGGGTGACAGGCATGGACACCAAACCATGTCCTGTATGGGCTGCTAAGGCACAATGGAGAGAGCACTCTGCCAATTGAGCTACACTCCCCTTCCTCCCTACATCTGCTGCTGAGGATGGTCAGAGACTGCAAACATATGATCAAACACTGAGTCTCGAATGACACAGGAGTTATCTAGATGCCCACATGCTAAGGGTTTAAAGTTTACTTGGTGAGGTATTTTATTATTTGTTCATTGAGCTCCAAGATGGCTTTTAAGGGCAAAGCAAAAGTTGCCACTAAGGGTGTCATTTAAAAACTATTCTGCTAACTAAAACAAAGACTACATTTTAGCAGTCTAAGAAGTATTAAGCTATTTTTACATGTTGTATTTTACACAGATGATGTGAGCTTCTGGGTGACTTGCTACACACAGCTGGAACTGAAAATCAGCTTTAACTTGGCTTTAGGTGGTGGTGCAGAGTTTGAGGTCAATCTGATCTACAGAGCAAGTTCCAGGACAGTCAGGGCTACACAGAGAAACCTGTCTCAAGAAGAAGGAGAAAGAGGAAAAAGAGAGGAGGAGGGGGAGGAGGAGGAGGAGGGGGATGAGGAAGGGGAGGAGGAGGAGGAGGAGGAGGAGGAGGAGGAGGAGGAAGAAGAAGAAGAAGAAGAAGAAGAAGAAGAAGAAGAAGAAGAAGAAGTAGTAGTAGTAGTAGTAGTAGTAGTAGTAGTAGTAGTAGTAGTAGTAGTAGTATTGATCTCAGTTCTGCAAGGATGGGGGTGTCCGAGATTGAGATGCAAGCAGATTGGATGTCAGATGAGAGAACCAGTTCTCACAGATGGTGCCTTCTGTTTGTCCTTGGATGGTTAGAAGAGATAACATCCCCTGTTACAGAGAGACTGGTCCCAACCATAGGACTCCATTCTTGTGACTTCGTCAAAGGTAACTACCTCTCACTACACCAGAACTGGATTTCAGCACATGTACTGTGCAGCTACCCCAAAGCTGATGCCTTCACATCAAGATAACCTGCATAGCTACATTGGTTTTGTCTGGAATAGTTTTCACTAGTTTTGTTTCTCTCTTGCCTATGCGTTTTGGTTAACTATATAGTTTTTAAATTTTATCTGCATGTATCAGTGACTCTAGTCGGCATCTTCACTTGTGCCAAGAAGACTTCAGTTGAAATTTTAAAAAGATACATTAACTCAGTCACTATTCTGAGTACTAACTGTATAGAGTGAGTCGTGCAGGTGCTACCACACAGGGAGGAATAGCAACATGGAGAGCTGCTTCCCAGGAAAACTGGTGTGTCAGAAAGACACTGCCCAGAGGTGATCAGAGGCCTCTGAAAAGAAACAGAGTTTAGCTTCTGATTTCCTGAACAAATCTGAGTGAATCCAGCTAGCTGAGAATTAAAAACAGAAGTAACCGTTTCCCAGAAAACCCAAGCCTATTAGGTCCTGCCAGAGGAGCCCTGGAATGAAAGAAAGAACTGGCTAGCTAAGGTTGTTTGTGGTGCAATTTATTGAGGGATTTGCTGACAAGAGTATGGTCCTGGGTGACAGCAGGACCAGCGGATTCTCGATTTTGAGTTGACATGGGGGAGCATTATGTAAAAGTGGCTAAAACTGACTGCATCCAACTGAGTTTATGCCTGATTTAACTTGAGCCAATATCAAAGGTGACAGGCACATTCCTGGGATTGACAGTACCAGCACCACTGTCTGTAAAACTCTGCCCATTCTCCCATGGTTTTATTTGTGGTTTGTTGGGGAACAGTGCGGGGGGGCAGGGGCACTGACTAGGGTTACTCTGATGTAGTCATGCTAGAACTGGCTGGTGATGGCTGTGGTCAGATCAACCCGGACTTCTGTAGCTCCTTCCAAGGTCACAGAACACAGGGCATACCAAAAGTCCCCATGACCCACCAGATCTGTTCGGTACAGTCGTGGTTCTCCACCTTGGTCTCCTGTTGGCATCACTTAGGGAACTTTAGAAATTACTGGTGTTGAAAGGGAAGCTGGCCGTGGTGACTCAGGCTTGGGGAGGCAGAACCTGGAGCATCAGGTACTCAAGGACAGACAGCCTCAGCAACATGAGCAACGTGTTGTTTCACACGACAAAGCACCCACAGCAATATAATAGAAATCTCCAAGAGGTGGGGAGATGACTCGGTGGGTAAGGGTGCTGCGGGCATCGGGAGCTGAGTTAGGATCCCCAGCACCCACCTAAGAAGCCAGCCATGACTGTGCATGTTTGAGACTCCAGTGTTGGGAGGGAGAGACAGGCAGGTCCCAGGAACTCACTGGCAGCCAATCTAGCCAAAAGGATAAGCTGCCGTTTAGATGAGGGACCCAATCTCAAATCAGTAAGGCAGAGTGACCTCCAGCCTCCAGTAGTGGCCTTCACACAGGTATACATAGGGACACATACCCACATTCTCTAGTGCAGGCATGTTTCACACACACACACACACACACACACACACACACACACACACACACACAGACAGACAGACAGACACATATATCTCCCATATGCACACTCCAGCATACACCCCTGCACATACACATTCTACTGCATACATCACACATCCCAACACAACACAACACAACACATATATACAACATACCATGCACCATCACCACCACCATCACCACCACCAATAAGAGAACCAAACCAAAACAGAACAGGGCTGCTAGATGTCCACCCCAGAGACCCAAATGGTCATGGTAAGGCAGGGCATTTCCACACACCCCAACCCCATGTCTGCAAGACCATAGCAGGGGGTCCTGTGAGGAAGAACATTGAGTTTGTCAACAAACTGGGGTTGCCAGCTAGAGTCAGCAAAGGAGGTGGAGGGTGGGGAGGAGAGAGAGAGAATGGCTCTCAGGCCTTCTGTAAATAGGACACATTCAGCTAGGACATCTTCATGTCCCAGAAGACACCCTGCTGAGGTTGACCCTGACATCTTGACTGCTCAGAAATTCTTTTGCCCAGTGGGTTCTTCCTTCCTTCACTCCCTGGCTGTGAAGTTAGCAGCTTTGACACCTGGCTGCCCACATCCTCTCAGCACAGCCAGAGGTTGAGTACAGCCAGCACCACATCATCCACACCATCTGTCACAATCTCTGTGTGGCTTCATGGGCTCGATTGGCTGTTATTCTATGTGAGAGACTCCTGTAGAAGGATAAATGACATAATATACGGAGTGTATTTACCTCAAGTCCTGGCAAACAACAGGCTCTTAATATATATAGTGCTTTTCACCAGTATCATTTTTTTTAAAAACATGTCCAGTCAGGGTGAGGTGATGCCCTTTCATTCTAGCTCTTGGGAGTCTGAGACAGGAAGAGCATGACTTCGAGCCAACCTGTGCTACATGGCGAGACTACCTTAAAAGAAAAGAGAAAGGAGACAAGGTTTCGAGCACATCTATGGGGAAGACAACTGTTATCTCAATCCCCCAGACCTTAGAGAGCCTCTTTGAGCTCCTGGAGGAGAGTCAGGTAGTGTGAGTCAACAAAACTCAAGCAAAGGAGTTGCCACACCGTGAGCCAGCAACGCTCCGAGTCCTCTCTGTCCTCCTGGTTCCCATTGACCCCCTTATCTACTTACTCTTATGGATCTCTTGCTGTGAGCCCCCGCACTCCCCCATCCCCTGCCCCGCAGGTTCCTCACATCGTCTGAATGTATGCCTGAGTGTGAACCTCGCCTGGTGTCAAGGAGGTCAGAAGAGGGCCTCAGATCCCTGAGAGCTGGAGTTATGAGCAGTTGTACGCAGCCACGGTCTGCTGTGAGAGCCACTGGATGAATTATCCTTTCAGCTCCAGAAGTCACTCTTTGATTTGATTAAACAAGCAAACGTGGTCTGATCATTCTCATACTTGTTGGCTCATGGAGTCTTTTTGCTTTGGGGATTATTTACTCTGTGGTTTTCTTTGCCCTGCCTTTTTAAGAAAAAAAGCCTTTTCCTCTCTTGTTGGAGTGGTCTTGTCGCTGAATAATTGTTTTTAGTTCTCTTTCCCCTCTTGGACAGGGTTTTAACCTGTCCACCGTGGCCCTCTCAGACCTGGTGATGTGTGTGTGTGTGTGTGTGTGTGTGTGTGTGTGTGTGTGTCGGGACTGCCTTGCATAATCTGGTAACTTGTGAGTGTGTGGGCTGCTTGCCTAGTTTTGGGTCTTTGAAGCTTGTTCAGCTTTACTCACTAGGTTCCAGTAATAACTTATTCAGCTGAGATAGTCAAATATGTCTCCAGGTATTGCCTCATGTTCCCTGGGGGACAAAACCACCTCCCATGGAAAAACACCTCTCTGGTAATGAGATTGCTCTAGAGATTTTAATTTACATGTGTTTCAGAGAGATCAGTGTAATTTCTCTTTTCCTCCAAGTAACAAGAAGGCAGAGATTCTTGGATTTCAAATTTTCCCCTTCTAAAAGCCCATGAGGCCTCAATCCCAGACAATGAACTTCAAGCAACTAAAGGATGCTGACAGTGGGAGTCCTCCCCAGGAAAGAGCACAGCAATCGGCTATCCAGGACCAGGTGGTCAGTCCCGAAAATGTACAAATACAAATCATACAGACTGAGGAGGACATATTTAGGGATATATATATATATATATATATATATATATATGCATATATATGTACATATAACAACATTTTTAAAAAAGAGAGACCATGGATTTGAAAGAGTGTAAGGGTACAAGGTAAGGAATATAGAAGGTCTAGAGAGATGAAAGGGAAGGAGGAAACGATTGTAATTATTTTGTAATCTCAAACATGAGAGAAAAAAATGAAATGATATAATAAGAAAAAAATTTTTCTTTCATTTTAGTTACTTTAAAAAACTTCAATTGTTCAAAGTTTTAAAAAAAGAAACTATTTTTTTAGACAGGTGTCATTATGTAGCCCAGGTTGGCCTCAAGCTCACTCTGTAGCTCAGGTTGGCCTTAGCTCCTCTAATCTGTCTGAATGTCTCCTGGGTGGGGTAAAGCATGAGTCACCATGCCTGGATTTTACTCTTTATTTGCAAAGCTCATTTCTAAATATGGTGTGCATTATGAAACGACTAACTTAACATAGGTATTGCCCCATAGATAAGATTAAATGTCAAGATAGCGTAAAATCTACTTTCTTTGTGGTTTGTAAACAGTTTCATTTTCATATTCCTGATTCGTGGGGATCAAGAGGTTCCCACTCCAATTCTGTACTATAGAGGGCTTGTTTGACTGTTTGATATAATAAATCAATATTTGTTTTGATTGACCAATGTACTTCCCAAGTTTTCCTGCGTCCTAAAAATAGCACCTCTCCCGTCTGAGGTCAGTTTCCTTCCTCCTAAAACAGCCCTTAAGATCTTCAGTAAAGGTCTTTTGAAATCAAAGCCTTTGCTGGTCTGAGTCTTCATTGTTTTCCTTTTCCTGACATCTGTTCAGCAATTCTCCTGAAAAAAAAAAAAAATACAGGGCAGTGTAAACAAGGCCAGGTGGACTGGGTTTGGATACACTCGGAAGGGATTCCACCCTTCCTGGCATCTGTCAGGCTGTTTCCCTCCAAGAACGTCTGTTCTTTGTGTGCAGCAGGCTCACTCTCACGGGGTTTCTCCATGTTTGCACCGCGAACAAATTGGAATTGGAGATTTCTAGACTTGTATCTTACTGGCCATTTAGACACTCACACATTGCCCTTGCTGGACTCTTTGTCTCCTCCTCTCCGATTCAGGTCAGCTTCACGACAGAGCTCCTCTCTCCTTTGGCTGTCTTGTATTAGAAGCGTCTAGTTTTCATCTTTCTCTTCTTCTCCTCCGTGCTCAGGAAAAGTCATAAGATGCTCTGTACACAGACAGTGTACTCTTGCCTAGAACATTCGAAACATCCTACTAGAAAGTATTTAGTTAAATAACATTCTTAAGATACATCTTTAGGATAACTATATTACCACAAACATACAGTTTATGAAATGCTAGTCTCTGATACCATGAAAGTTTTTAGGTAAGATTAACATCAGGAGATCTGGAGTAGAGTAGTTTGCTCTCTGGAATGTGGTGGACTGATCCCATTGGAGGTGGTATGAGAAGAAAACAACAAACAAACAAACAAACAAACAAACAAACACACACACACTGAGGTCCTCCTGCCCTGAACTGCCTTTGAACTTGAACAGAGACAGTGTCTTCCCTGGGTTGTCAGCCTGTTGCTCTGTAGTGAGAATTTCGGTTTCTTTAAAAACAAAGCGATGCTGTGGGAATGTTTTTGTCCCAGGTGTGGGACCTGGGGCTGCTTCAGGTTGTCTGCAGCAGCTGACTAACCTTAGCCTAGTGCTCTGGCAGGGGCATTTTGTCAGTTACAGAAGCATGGCTGACCACAATCACGAATACACGCATTACGCAAGACGATAATTAATTATTACAATTATGATTATAATAATAAATTTCTTTTAAAAAATCTTAAAAAAAAAACAAAACCCAACCCACCATCTTAACCAAGGTGGTAGGCGAGGACAGACACCCAAGATTACCTCTGATTTTCACACTCACACCATGGCACGCCGGTGCTCCCACATACCAGGTGTGCACACACATGTACACACGCACATGACACAATTAAAAAAAATCACCGATTCCCACTGCCGCTGGACAAGTTACAGCTACTGCCTGGGAAGGGACACACGTCCACATTCCCTGGGAAATAGGGGTCTGTGAGCGACTCATCTCCTGGGCTCCCCTCACTCTGCCAGAGCTTCCTCCATGGGAATGAACCAGATGTTCTTGGAGAATTTACGCCTGCCTTCAGTACTTTGCCGCTCTGCTTTAGCAGCTGGCCACTGGTCCTGATGGCTCTCGTTAGTGATAGGCTCCTTTGGGGCTCTGTGACCCACAAGAGTTACCCTGAGGTTTTGGATGACTACCTAGATAAGGGTGATTCGGAACTTGGAACCACAGGGACCACTGTGAGGTTAGTTCTCAGGAAAGATAGGGTTTGGCTCCATCGCTCAGAAACCAAGCCAAACCCCAGAGCAACCCAAAATGGTTTCCTTGTAGTATGTATGTAAAGATCTCAAAGACCATCAGGTTCTTTACGTGGCACTTGTGACTGTTGGGTGGGTGCTCTTCACAAATGTGACTGAGAATACTGGGATAGGGAATTGTCTGGAGTTAAGAAGGGAGACTTCATAGAAGAAAAGCAGTGGGGTGATACAGAGGGAGGGAGGAGAGGGGTAGATGTGGAGGCTGAAGGAGGACTGGCGTGGCCACAAGACCAGGAATAAAAATGTTTGGAAGAGGCAGGGAGTAGATTCTCCTCAGAGCCACCAGAGGCTCCTTGGACACTTTGATTTCATCCCAGTGGTGCGGGAGTCTCAAACTCTGGAAATTAATTCTGCCACTTTAAATCACTGAGAGTGGGGGAGTTTATTTTGCTAGGAGTCATTCACTCCCAGCTCCCAGGGGGGCCTTAATCTTTGTGGTTATGGTCTAGAGCTTTTTATGAGAGGCTAAACCTGGAATTGCCTTTGAGGTGGGTGTCATTGACAACCTCTGGGTTTTGCTGGTTCCTGAGGTTCGTTGTGGTAGGCTGGGGTTCCAGCTCGGTTGGTAAAGTGCCTGATAGCATAGGGACCCGAGCCTCCAGAGCCTCCAAACCCTCACAAACATGCGCTGGGTGTGGTGGTTCAAGCTTTCAATCCTGTTTACTCAGGAGGTGGTGATAGGAGGATCCTGGGGCTCTATGCACAGCTAACCCTGCCTATCTGCCAGGCTAATGAGACTCTGTCTCTGTCTCTCTGTCTCTGTCCCTGTCTCTCGCACGCGAGTGCGTGTGCACACATACACACACTCAGACACACATGCTCACACACCACACCACAGACACACACACACACACACATACACACGCACAGAGAGAATGGAGCCTAAAGAATGACACCCTAGGGTAACATTTGGCTTTCACGCACATATACACACACCTGCACATGCGTTCTCTCACACCTGCACAAGCAAACCTGTGTGCACACAAATACAGGAGTGATTGTCTTTAAACATTATGTCATCATTTTGGTGTTTTGTCGTGCCAGCCAGGGAGTCATCTGGTCGGTCCTATTGTGGGAAATGGAAGTCTGCATTTCTGTTGCTTGCATTACTGGAATCTTGGAAGCCCAATGACTGCAACAGTATCCATTCTCTTATCCTTATCGAAGTGGAGTGATGGACAGATTCTTTGATGAAGAGTTGGTGCAAAAGCTGATTTCTCAGGAGAATGCTATGACTTGGCTGTGCTGGAAGTTTGGTCCCCAGTATGGCAACACAGTGGGGGACCTTAGAGAAATGGGAATCTAGTGGAAGTGAATTAGGTCATTGGGGCTTGTGATGGTGTGAACATGCTTGGCCCATAGAGTGGCACTATTAGAAGGTGTGGTCCTGTTGGAGTGGGTGTGGCCCGGTTGAGTGGGAGTGGCCTTGTTGGAGTAGGTGTGTCACTGTGGATGTGGGCTTTAATACCCTCATCCTGGCTGCCTGGAAACCAGTATTCTGTTAGCGGCCTTCAGATGAAGATGTAGAACTCTCAGCTCATCCTGCCTGGATGCTGCCATGTTCCCACCTTGATGATAATGGACTGAACCTCTGAACCTGTAAACTAACCCCAATTAAATGTTGTTCTTTCTAAGAGTTGCCTTGGTCATGGTGTCTCTTCGCAGTAGTAAACCCTAACTAGGTCAGGGCTCTACTCTGCTAATAAATTGATTAATGTTTTGTGGAAATGGATCGAGCTTTGGTAGATTAGATTGCACTAGTTGTCTTATATCAGGCCAGGACTTTCTCCAAATCTCTCTTCTGCCTGTCCACCAGACATTTTGAGCCCACCTGCTAGCCTTCTCAGTGCGAAGTTGAAGGAGTCACGACTGTGAACTACCAGAATGTCACATTAAATAAACCCACTCCCTTGTGAAGTTCCCAGCCTTGAGCATTTTCGTTACAGTGAGACAGACCGCATGAAGCTGGATGGTGATTGTGTTTTCAGCGTGTGCCCATCAGGGGCGGGAGACGAGCGGATGAGCAGAACAGAGGTGAGCCTTATGTCCTTCTGACTAACAGCTAAACTCTTTGGAGAGTATGAGCAGAGCCCTAGCTTCCACGGATCCTGAATAAGGTTAAGACGGCCACCAGGTAGCATCTGAGGCCTGACACTTCCTGCTTTGCTGCCGTCCACCCACCTGGCGCTTCCAACAGTGTGTCTAAAGGAGCGTTATCATTCTCTCTCCTCAGTTTGTTGATAAGGAGGTGAGATGGCTAATCTTCATCTTCAACTTGACTCCATCTGAAATCAACTAAAACCCAAGCAGCCGGGACACCCGATGATCCATCCTTAGTCTGGATCAGCCGAGGTTGGGAGACCTATCCTAAATTTGGGCCACACCTTTTAGAAGGCATCCCATCGTGTCCTGCACGTGCTCTTCTGCAGAAGGCCATCACAGGCTTTCTTATGGGCGTTATCAGGGGGGTTTAGGACCATTGGGGACCTTCTCTGGAAGACCAGCATTGGAGTACCTCTCAAAGAGGTTAGAGAGTGGGAGGGACATAGGATAACCTCGAAATAAACGTGTGGGTAAAAGTCCAGTATGATGTCATATGTGGACGTGCCAGTGTGTCCCTCCAGGGCTACAGTGCCCTTGAGGACCTGGGTGGCTACAGAATTCCCCAGGGCTTGTCTGGAAATCCCAGTTTGAGGGCAGCGCCAGATCAGAATCTGGTTTCAAGTCACAGTTTGGATCCTGCCATGAGTCAGCACGGGCAAATCTTCTGCATTGGGGGAGGGGCGGCAGAAGAGCTTCTGAGTGTTGTCTTCCTCACAGGAAGCATCTTTGGGGCACTTAAGGTGGCTGCTGACTGCTGACTGCTGGGAGGCTTCTCTGCTTTCATCGCTTAGGGAAGTGTTTCCTGCTGAGGTTAGCTGCCTGTCCAGGCAGACTCTCGGATGACACTCATGGAGGCTCTCTGTTATCCCGGGAGCCTGCAGGGCTGAGCTGTTTTGTTTTATGTATGTGAATATTTTGCTTACATGTGTATCTGTGTACTACGCGAGTGCCTAGTGCCCTCTGAGGTCAGAAGAGACCCACAGATCCCCTGGACCTGCAGTTATAGATGGTCGTAAGCCAACACGTAGGTGCTTTATAAGAGCAGCAAGGGCTCAACCACTGAGCCTCCTCTCCAGCCCCTTAAAATACGTTTTAAAAGTGAAATAGAATTACATCACTTTTACCACTTTCTTTCCAGACTCCAACCCCTCCCACCGCATTCTCAAGTTAGGGGTGGGGCAGAGTGATAAGGGCTGAGCCACAGGTCCCGAGGGAGACTGGAGGCTAGCAAGCGCTTTGATATGCTAACAGGCATCACTGTTAGCCTTTTGTCCTGAATAGCTTACAGGCCAGACAGCTTTTACTGCTGTTGAAGGTGTCTTGACCACACAGGAGCAAGTAGGCAACTTAGCCAGAGAAGGAAGACCAGGTCTGTTAGAGTCCCTGACCCTCAACAACCTCTCTGGGTCACGCTCCAGGGACCACAAGGAATGGCTCACAGTCCTTGCTCTAGCCACACCCAAGGCTGCTGGTCATACAAGCAGAAGCTTGAAGAGTTCTTCAGCCCCATACCTGGGGGCTAGCCTGAGGAATTAATTCAACGGGGGGGGGGGACTCTTGAAAATGGGGGTCAACCCTGAGATTCCACCTTAAACCAGTCAGAATGGCTAAGATCAAAAGCTCAGGTGACAGCAGATGCTGGTGAGGATGCGAGGATGCGGAGAAAGAGGAACACTCCTCCAGTGTTGGTGGGATTGAAAGATGATACAACCACTCTGGAAATCAGTCTAGAGTTCCTCAGAAAATTGGACATAGTACTTCATGAAATTCTTCGGCAAGTGGATGGAACTAGAAAATATCATCCTGAATGAGGTAACCCAGTCACAAAAGAACGCACATGGTACGCACTCACTAAAAAGTGAATATTAACCTAAAAGTTCAGAATACCCAAGATACAATTCACAGACCATATAAAGCTCAAGAAGAAGGAAGACCAAAATGTGGGTGCTTCAGTCCTTTTTAGAAGGGGGATCACAATACTCATGGGAAGAAATACAGGGGCAAAGAGTGGAGCAGAGACCGAAGGGAAGGTCATCCAGAGACTGCCCCACCTAGGGGTCCATCCCATATGCAGCCACCAAACCCAGTCACTCTTGTTGATGCCAAGAAGTGCTTGCCTGATATAGCCATCTCCTGAGAGGCTACACTGAGCTGACCCTGAAAAATTCTCCTAAAAGGTCATAACACTCTGGTTGTGTTACTCCTGCTCTGTTATCTCAGTATTCTGAAACTCCCCTGTTCACTACCTGTCCACCACCGCTCTGACCTTACCCAAGACTAACCGGCTTAAAGGTCAGGTGATAGTACTTCATTTAGGTAGCCAAAATGTAGTACTGCCTCCTCTCTTGCCTTCTGGAAGCCTGCCCTAAGAACAGACTGGTACCACAGCTAGGATCTCAAGTCCCTTTTTGTGGTCCTGATCCATCAGTCTTGGGGTGTGCATTCAATAAACTATTCTTGCTTAACTGAGATCGGTGTTTGTATAGTTTATGTGGTGATTTCCGGAACTCCAACAAATCTACTTTTCCCAAGCCCTAACAAATCTACTGTGGTGGTTTGAACCCCAACACTGCTATAACCTACTGTGGTAGTTTGAATCCCAACACTGCTATAACCTACTGTGGTAGTTTGAACCCCAATACTGCTGTAACCTACTGTGGTAGTTTGCACCCCAACAATGCTATAACCTACTGTGGTAGTTTGAATGAGAAATGCCCCTCACAGTGTTGGGCATTTGAAAACTTGACCCCCGATTGCTGGCACACTTTTGGGAGTTTTAGGTGGCATTGTCTTGTTAGAAGTAGCAAGGGATCAGCCTCTGAGATTAAAACACCTTGTAGTACTTCCCATTGACTTTCTTCTTGCTTGGGGAGGAGATGTGTGCACTCAGCTTCCTGCTCCTGTTTGCCACCTGCTGCCATGACTTCCCGTCTGTCTTAGTTGACGATCTATTGCTGTGAGGAGATGCCATGGCCAAAGCAACCCTCATAAAAGAAAGCATTTAATTTGGGGCTCATGGTTATAGAGGGAAAGCGATTAGTGAAGGCATGAGACAGGGGTTGAGAGGTAGAACAAGCTCCACTGAGGGAGAGACAGAGAATATTGAAATGGAAGGGCCCAGAGCAAGGAGGAGGTGGGAAGACTTAGGAAATGAAGCCATAAATAGTAATCTTGCTAGAAGGAGAATCCCAAGAGACACAGGGAGGGTGACACTAAAGAGGTAAGTGCCAAGGATAGCATCCCAATCCAAGGTACCCCCAAAGGAATTAATACTTGTCATAGAGAGGTCTGAATCACAGTGGAGAGGTGTCCTTTTCTGTGTGTAGGGCACAGAGAACTTGTGACTCGCACTGAGCAGGCATCAGCGAACTAAAGGGACAGAATGGGCAGCTCCAAGAGGACACATACCCAAGCAGACATGATGCTTGGTACATACATATTTACCAACAGGCAGAGGAGAAATGATGATTGGTACATACATATTTACCAACAGGCAGAGGAGAAAAAACAGCCGAAATTTGGAATAAAACATGTTGGGCTTCAGAAGGCAGTGTAGGCAAATGATCCGTTCCCAGGAGGGTTAAATCAGCAGTTTGGTTCAGTTAGGAGGGTTAGGGTTTTTTGGGGTGAGGGTGGTGTCCCTGCTGGGTTTCAGACCAACCGTAAATGAGGCTGCAGTGAAACCACTTAATTGGACCTCCGTGGGTAGAAAGAAAGGTTTAATGGGGATCAAATTACCAAGGCTTTCTCTCTGGAAGGGGGAGCAAAGTGGTGGAAAAGCCGGTAGATTTTATATGGTAGTCGGCAGAGTCTAGATGTCCTTGCTGGAGGTACTTGACTTTTGGGGAGGATTAAGAGTAGTGGTTTTCCTGGCAAACAGAAGCCCATTTTGCAAGGTCCCTGAGGAATGCTGAATTAAGGCTTCTGTTTGTTTAGTAATGATCCTTCAGTTTAGGTCTGTGTCTGTTTAGGACAGTGTCACCGGCACTGCCATTCTGGGGATTTACTTTGAACCAAACACCTTCCTTCCTTCCTTCCTCCTTTGCTCCTTATTTCCTTCTTCCTGCCCTTTTCCCTCCCTCCTTTCTTCCTTTTTTTCTTCTTGACAAGCCCAGGCTGGCCTTGAACCTCAGCTCCTTTTAGTTTTTCCTTCTGAATACTGAGATTACAGACATATGCTACTACACCCACTGGACATTTCTGGGGCTTTCATTTTATGTATTTACATGAGACAAAGTCTTGCTGTGTAGCTCAGGCTGGTCTTGAACTTGCCACGTTTTCCTGGCTCTGACTGCTGGTGTTCCAGACATGGAATACTGATCCCAGCTCTCCACTGGCCCTTTCTGAAGATGAAAATGTCTTTTCAAGCCTTCAGGCAGGTCAAACTGAGAGGCCACAGCTAGTAAATGTCTGAGCCGGACAAAGCCCAGGGCTGCTCTGTTCTTGAACGTGTCCCAGATAGGGCTGCCACGAAAGGTTAGGAGCATGGCTTCAGCGTGTCTAACAGGGACAAAGTGGAGGGAGACTCATGTGTGCATAGTTTAACAATTACACTAATGTGGTATTTGTTAGTTCTGTGCGGCTTAGAGCTTCAATGTCCTACGTGCTACGTGGACAGTGGTGGTAAGCTGCAGCTGTGGTACTCTTCGGAGGAGTGCAGCCTTTAAGTAGAGCCTGGCAGGGTAAGCTGGGTCATAAGTCAGTGCCCCTCGAGAGGCCATGACCCTTCCCACCTTTTCTTTTCCTGGCTGCCAAGAGGTGAACAGTTTCTGGCGTACATCCCAGCGTGATGTAATGTGTCAAGCACAGAGCCAAACACGGGGGCGAAACCTCCGAAGCTATGATACTACATTAGAAAAATAAAATATTGAAAAAACCCAAAAACTCCTTTCTTCCTTTCAAATTGTTTATGTCAGGAATTTTGTTACAACAGTGGGAAGCTGGCTGACACAAAAATACAAATAAAGAATATTTACAGAACACTAATATTTATACAAAACACACAGGTAAGGGAGGAAATCTCTTTGCTCCTTGGGAATTCAAAACATCCATGTCTGTCCAGCATGGGGCCGGTTGCTTTTGAGATGAGGGTGGTCTACTGGCATTCGTACAATTTTATAGTGTTTCCACTCCCCCCCCCATTTGAAATATTTTTGTTTGTCACTATTTAAATGTGGTCCTTGTTTTAGTGAGCACAAAGGGCTAAAATTACATTCAGTGGTCATAAAAAATTATTATTAACATATCTCTCTCTTACACAGGGTCTCTAGTACAGCTTGGCCTTCAACTTCCTGTATAGTTCAAGATATCCTTAATCTTCCTGTCTCTACCTCCTAAGTGTCGGACTTATAGGCAGCCCCCATCCCTGTTTATACGGTGTTGGGGATTGAAGCCAGGACTTCATGTATATAAGCAAGGGCTCTATACACTGAGCTGTGCCCTCAGCCCTTAAATTATTATTAGTCTTTATAAAGCAGCAAATTCCCAAATGGAGAATGTGTTATTTGAGTCGTTAAAATCTGGTTCTTTGGTTTTGTGTACCATTCCAGCATCAGAAAGTTCTAGATTTGGAGTTTTTTCAAGTGATCCTCTGGTCACACTTCTGAGGTAGATGTGAGCAGTGGAGGGTCATCCTGTGGAGGTGAGGGGATTTCATCCTTGGACTCCAGCTCCTGAGGCCCTGCCTCAGACGGGGGTTCCGAGGCACAGTTGTCTTCAGGGTTCTGCTTGCTGCTTTTAGACTCTTCCGTGATGATGCTCAGTTTGTCGAACACTTCGGTTTCGTCAGGGGGAGGGAAGGAGAACAGCAGAAAAGTGCTGTGATGGGGGTGACTCAGAAACTGTAGGAAAATGAAAAGACAGTTGCTTAAGTGCCAACCTCCCTCTCCCGCCCCCACATTCTCCTTCCTATTCCTGGACTGGGGCTGACAAGAATTTTATGCGAAACCTTAGGGATGGAAAACTGTAACTGCAAAATGCAACAGTATCATTATGGCGGCTCCTTGAGAAAAGCTATCACATGACCTAGCAAGTCCTGGCAAGACTATGCTCACAGGTACCTCAAGGGAAATGACAGCAGGTTGTGGAAGAGGCTTACAGGTCTCCTCTATTAGAGCCAACAGTGGCCAGACAGCAGAACAAACAGCAGGTGCCATCCAGGGACGGACACATAAATATCATTCTTTAAAAAAAGCAAGCCAGCACGTAATGGTGCTTTCCACATACACCTAATCACCTGAGTGACCCCTGACCCCATGCTAGAGAACTAACTCCTGAACATTGTCCTCTAGCCCCTCCCACATACACACAGTGACATTGGGCACACTGTCACTCACACATCACATGTACACGGACCACACACACATACACACACACACACACACACACACACACACACACACTACACATTCTACAGCATGGAGGAGCGTTGAAGACATCATGCTAAGTGAAACATGCTAATCACCACCAAACAGGAAAAAGAGCCTGGGGATATCACCCCGTTAGTGCAGTGAGCGCATAGCACGCACCACCCCAGCACAGCAGAGAACTGGGCATGTTGGTGCACAACCATAATCCCAGCACTGGGGAGGTAGAGGTAGGAGGGTCAGAAGTTCAAAGTCGTCCCTGGCTATATTGTGAATTTGAAGCTAGCCTGGGCTATGTGAGACCCAATCTTAAAAAAAAAAAAAAGACGGGCAGGTAACAAGTGTGAGTGATTGTACTACTGCGAGGGATCTAGAACGATGAGCTTTACAAAGGCAGATGTAGCGACATGGCTGCCAGGGCAGAGCACCAGGGCACGTCTGGCAAGGTCTCTGCTGTGCAAACAACATGCTCTGGGGATGCTTGGTGCCCCTTAGCCACGTTCTGAAATGTGACTAAGGTGTGGATGCCATGCTGACTGCATTTTTACCACAACTAAAAGGAGTGGGACAAGCCTCTCTGCAGAACGCTCACCTGTCAGTCTCTAATACTTCTTCCTGAAAAACAAGATGGCCTCTTAGTCTGATCCCTGGGGTGAGGCACACTCCCGGCTGCCATTTTCTCTAGGAAGTGGGTGTGTAAGGGTGTGAGGGGGTAAAGGGGTGTGTGGGGGATGCACAGGCCACGGATAAATGTGTCACGGGCAGACTCGTGGTATCTCTCATGTCTCTTGGGCCAAGTTCACCAGCATTCTCTGCGGCACTCTGTTTTGACCTTTAACCCAGTATGTCTGGTACAGTAGCCACAAGCCACATGTGGCTAGTAGCTGGTTTGAATGGAGGTGTCTTGTGAGTGTGAAATAGACAAGAGATGTTGAAAATTTTGTATGAAAAAATGTGAAATATTAATAACTCAAAAACATATTGGTCAAATGTTGAAATGATGTTATTTTAGGTCTCATAAAATCCAATACTGAAACAGGCGTACTGCCAGGTTGGAGAGCTCCATCCAGCTTCCTCAGTTCAGTCTCCCTGAACGGGGATGTGCCAAGCTGTTAAGTACCCTGCGTCGGGGCTGGGGATTTAGCTCAGTGGTAGAGCCCTTGCCTAGGAAGCGCAAGGCCCTGGGTTCGGTCCCCAGCTCCGGAAAAAAAAAAAAAGAACCAAAAAAAAAAAAAAAAGTACCCTGCATCATCGTCGTGATTGGACTGGGGTGCGGCGGTGTGGGAAATGTTAAGTTTGCTCTGTGGCCTCCTTTCTCCTCACTTGACAGCACTTCTCCACACCCCGCTGCCCCCACAGCTACTGTGAGGCCCCCTAGTCTCCGAGGTGAGGGCTCAGTCTGGATAGGTCCCTTGCCTGCACCTGCTTGGCCTTTACCGGCAATTCTTTCCTGTCTGGCCAGTTTCTTTGATGGGGAAGCCAAGCAGCAGAAATCTCAGAGGAAGGCTTTCCTTTCTGGTGTTTGGGTGAAGAAACAGCTTCCACCCGGAGCCTAGGGCCTGCATCTGTTTGTTCTTGCTCCAACCAGCTTTGCGTCAGCTCAACCCCAGAGATTCTCTGCTCCCTGGTGCTGTACAGCTTGCACTGCTGTCCAGAAATTCTCTGTGCTCTGAAACTCTACGGTTCTGTGTCCCGCTTCCTATCTATGGCAGGTGCTTCCTACGGTCCCTTCAAAGTGTCCCCAGCTTCTAGAAACTCTGGCAGCTGCAATGGCTCATAGCGGGGCTCCTCTCTGGAAGCAACATTCATAGCATAAGACCAGTGTCCTTCTCCACAGGAGTTCACTTTGGTTGTTGGTGTGTGAACTGAGGTTGTCACGGTGCATGAAGGCAACCAGTAGCGAGCGCATAACGGCGTCATTAAAACCACACTAAGTTGGGGAACCTTCTCTAGGAAGAACTGGAGTACATCAGACAAGTTTGAGGAGGTCTCTCATGGATAAGGTACTCCAGAGAAGGCGAAGGCTGGATTGTCCATCCCACACTGAGAAGGAAGTGCTCTGCTTGGCAGATCTTCCAGGGTTCTCAGAGATTAATCTAATCCCACGTGTGGGAATAGGGCACAGTGTGGGAGAGGCAAAGGGTGCTGACACAGGAGGAAGACAGAGCAGAACGGGTCCTGCAGCATGTATGTGGAGCAGCCATACCTTCAGGCTGGCAGATGGTTCAATGACCGCTTGCTAA
The DNA here is from genome assembly GCF_021556685.1 of Rattus norvegicus. Classification (NCBI taxonomy): domain Eukaryota; kingdom Metazoa; phylum Chordata; class Mammalia; order Rodentia; family Muridae; genus Rattus; species Rattus norvegicus. Next base: position 44,299,129 of record NC_141544.1, on the reverse strand, counting down.
CTAAGTCTGATGCACGTGTGACCCTGCAGGACTTAAAAATGTAGGATGGGAAAACGCTGGGTGAACTTCACAGTCAATCACATGAGGATATTCCCAAAGCAGAGAGTAGAGCTGTGAGTTCAGGCTGGACCACCTGCAGCAGCTCAGTGAGGCTTATGTGGACCTGGTCAAGTCTCTGACCGAGGGAGAGTAGGTGAACACAGAGCCTCAAGGTGGTTGCCATGGAGAGCACCAGTGCCAAACTGAGTCACGTATGTCAAAACCAAACAGCAGAGCCATGAGGCCACGAAGGGAGGTCTTCATGCACAATCTGCCCTGTGACGGTAAGACTGAACCACAGCCTGACACAAGGGTACCTCAGCAAAGACATCTACCAAAACGGTTGTGATTACTCTTTTCAATAATGAACCAGCATCAAGGTTATAATCAGCCAAAGATTATTGCATCAAAATAGCTGGTATCCTTTCTCTTGGTTTACCCTTAAATATCTGTTTCCCCTTAATTCCCTGAGTATACTTAAAACCACTACTCCCCCATCCCCCACCCCCAGTCACTATGACATATACCCTGAACTTGCAAATTTCCTTGCCCAACCTTGAATAAAACAGTTTTTCTTCTGAGAGCTCCTGTAATTAGAGTGGCATTACTGTGGGGCTCCCTACCAGGCCTGCCCTGTCATTACATGAGGTCAGAGGATGCTGGTCAGTCATGTACAGGAATGGTACTGTTTTCCCCACCCCACTGTATCCATTCTGCCTCTGGTCATCCTGTGCCTACATCAGGAGACACATCGTCATGACCAGATGTAGGAGGGAAAGGTCAGCATTGCTTTAGAGGGAGGAGAGCACGGTATGAGGGGATCCTATCGTGTGAGCAAGCCCTCCACAGGCTGGGCTTTGCCTGTGCATATGGACAAGCTCATAGTGTGTAAATAAAAATCATTAGTCTTCAGTCATCCACATTCCCTCTTCCCTCAAAATTTCATCCATAATATATACCCCAGAATGTCAATCACTGTGATATTCACAAACTGAAAGCACGCTGCACCTCTCCCTCCCTCCATTCTCCCTTCGCCAGTGAGTGCTCCCTGTGGGGTGTTCTCTCTCATCTCCACACCGTTCTGCTCCCTCTCTTCCCGCCAGAACCATTACTATGAACCTAAGGACTCCATGCTCTGGGCAGTGAAGAAGGCGCTACCCAAGTCTAGGGTGGAGGATTCTGGAACAAACCTTTGCTTCCTTGGCATTTGGGAATGGGCCAGCACATGGACACATACCATGCTCTTGTAGAGCATTGGCGCTGGACAGCCTTGACCTTATAGAAGTCTCTCCTCCTTCCACCTTGCCTACCTCCTTGAGGTGCTGTGGAAGAGACGTCCCAGAATGGAAGGTGTACTTGGTCTTCTTGTAAATGAACCACACCATGCTGAAGCAGCCCAGTAGGAAGAGGAAGACTATCAAGACGGAGGCTATAAGGATGATGGCCACGATCCAGGGAGGGGTTGTTTCTGCTGGGGACAATGGGGCAGGTTAGGCTCTTGGTGTATACAGGTTGAGCTTCAGGGATCACACACCCACTGTGATCTCACACAATACCTCAAACCAGGCCTGTTCGACCACACTGGCCCAGAGGCATGGCTGTTGGCTGGAGGGTCTCGGTGTTTTTGAAGAGTTTCACCTCTTTCCTGAATCCTCTTTACAGTGTGGTTTCTGCCATGAATGATGGCACAGAAGGGAATGAGAAGCAAGATCCTGGTCTGCTTTACCTGTTTGTAGAGTGGCCAGAAGTCTGCCTGCTCTGGACATTGTGCACTGACGACACAGATAGGGCCGAGGGAGGTATTGGTATCGAGAAGCAAAAGCATCTTTACCCCAAGGAACACACACAAATCCTCAGGCTGGGTGGCCCAAGTGAGCACCACTGTCCCTGTCCCTGGGGGCCACCCATTCTTCCTGGAGTTTCTGACCAGAGCCTACAGAAGTGCACGTGCTGCTGCTGACCCCTGACCACACACCTCTGATTACCTGCAGTGAGCTTTTCTAGAAAGGCCTTCCCACCTAAGTCATGCTCACGGCACTGAGACCCCGCAGTGTCTTCCTCAATGACTGATAACTACGTTTGCAAAGCCAACAGGAAGGATGTCTCTATAGGTGATCAGCAGGTTTTGATAAATACCGTTGGCAGAGCCAGGTGGTGAATGGTAACGGCACTGAACTCAGTTTGGTGGTTTTTTTGACTTCACCACCTCGGCTTGCTCTGGCTTCCTCCCTCTCAGACATTCCTCTGCACAAGTGGAGTTCACCTCCTTCCATCTGTGGTAAGTAGGCACTGGGTAAAATCTCGAGTTTCTGCTTTAACCAATCCTGCTTGATTTATGCGGGAGCATTCAGGAGGCCACCCAGGTCAGCCCTGGTCCCTGCTTCCCTCACTCAGGCAAGTTCCTTCTCTAGCTGACCTGGCCACTCCCTCCGCCCAAGCCACGGCCAGCACCAGCTTCTTGAGCAAGGACAGATGGTACCTAGTGGGGCTGAGAGAAGAAACCCTGCCTGGTAAGACATCTGAAAAGAACTGTTCGTGCTGAGAATACCAGGTATCATTTAGACACAGTACACCAGAGAACCCTGGCTTTCCATTGACTATAGGCCCTGTTGCTGTTTGAGTAAATGTCTCACAGTGCCACAGTATTCATGGATAAACAGTTGTGTTGATAGAGAGACAAATGGATAGACGGATGGATGGACGGATGGATGGATGGATGGTTGAGTGGATAGGCTAATGGGTGGATGATGGATGGGTGGATGGATGGATGGATAGATGGGTAGATGGATGGATGTACAGATTGATGGGTGGATAGCCTGATGAGTGGATGGTTGGGTGGGTGGATGGGTGGATGGGTGGATGGGTAGAAGGGTGGATGGATGGGTGGATGAATGGATGGGTGGATGGGTGGATAGATGGATGTATGGATGGATGGACTGATGGATCATGGATGGGTGGATGATGGATGGATGGATGGATAGACTGATGGATGTGGATGTTTGGGTGAATGGCTGAATGGAAAGCTTCAGGCTCTTATCCACTCTCTAGTGTGGCAGGGCGAGCCAATGTTGCTGGGATCTCTCAGGTCTGGGTGGTGGGACAAAATCAGCTGTTTTCCTGGTATTGTGGGTAAGGACAATACTGGTTAATGGTGATATTTTTTGTTACTTCTCAGGATGAGTACAGGGGGTGAGGGCAAGAAACTGCTTTCTAAAGAGTGTGAACTGCATAGCGATTTACCAAGCCTGAAGTTCTTCCCCTGGCTACAGATCCATTGACTCTACTATTGGCAGACCATATGTTTTATTTTAAGGATTAGGGCACATCAGGCTACCTTTGGAATTAAGTCTGTTGACAGGTTGTTAAAGATGCGACCTGGGGTTATAGTAGCCTGTACTCAGTTCTATGTTCTATGTTCTTGTCCTTGACTAGCTAAGTGACTTTGGGCAGTTGAAAGAAACTGGGGGCCTTCCTTTTCTGGGTCCATAGGGCATTCACACTGAAAACCTTCTATGTATATAGTATTTAAATGAGAATTTTAAAAACCCTGAAACATCGGAGTTTGCCAAACAGGTTTCCTATTTCTCTTTTTAAAAGAAAAATGTTTGGATCTTGTCAGGGGACAGAGTCTTGCTCTGTGGCCTAGGTTGGCCAGCAACTCACTATACAATACAACCTGGTCTCGTGGTGATTCTTCTGCCTCAGCTTAATAAGTATTGGAATTACAGGCCTGAGCCACCACACCAGGCCTGAGCCACCACACCAGGCCTGAGGCATCACACCAGGCCTGAGGCATCACACCAGGCCTGAGCTACCACACCAGGCCTGAGGCATCACATCAAGCCTGAGGCATCACACCAGGCCTGAGGCACTGCACCAGGCCTGAGGCACTGCACCAGGCCTGAGACATCACACCAGGCCTGAGACATCACACCAGGCCTTAGGCATCACACCAGGCCTGAGTCATCACACCAGGCCTGAGTCATCACACCAGGCCTGAGACATCACACCAGGCCTGAGGCACTGCACCAGGCCTGAGGCATCACACCAGGCCTGAGACATCACACCAGGCCTGAAGTAGTTTTCCTTTAGATCGAATTGTGTCCCTCACATCAGATTTTGCAACACCAGTGGTTCTGCTAGTGTCTGGCTTTGTATATTCTCAGATTACTGAGATTCCTGTTGAAAAATTGGCTACTATAGGTGTTGGGCCATATATCCTCACTGTTGGGAATTAACAGTGTATCTGTGCAGAGGCAGCACTCAGGCTAAGACATGTCTTTTCTCTTCTCCACCTTCCTCTTTCTGTTTTGTTTTAATCATATCCTCTCCTCTCCTCTCCTTCCCTCCCCTCCCCTCCCCTCCCCTCCCCTCTCCTCTCCTCCCCTCCCCTCTCCTCTCCTCTCTTCACCTCTCCTCTCCTCTCTTCTCTTTTCTCCTCTCCCTGTCTTCTTTCCAGTTGTTGTTGTTGTTGTTGTTGTGTGTGTGTGTGTGTGTGTGTGTGTGTGTGTGTGTGTGTGTGTAGTGACAATTTTGGAACTTTTGGTTTTTAAAAAAGACACATAACTATGACAAGAATGTACTTTCGTTTTAGTCCCAGGTGTGGGGATGTGGGGCTGCTTCGAACCGTCTGCAGCAGCTGATTGTGATTTGCCTCGTGCTCTAGCAGAGGGGTGCTTTTGCCAGGCGCAGTTAATTTCTGCAATTGTGTGTCATTTGGAACTCTGGGAACTTTTCAGAGGGTACATAAATGCCAGTGCCCTCAATAGGCAGTTGGTGGTCACTCAGGAGGGTTGGGTGTGGTTTGTTAGTAGTAGTGGTCACAGGAGAAACACAAGGGAAGAAATAAGAGCCTGAGATCCTCCATCTAGCCTTCTCTCTCTCCCTTCTAGTGTTAGGGGGTGAAACTGGGGAGTAAAGATGGGAAAGAGAAGCACCCACAAAGTAGCAAAGACTAGCTCTGTGTGTGTGTGTGTGTGTGTGTGTGTGTGTGTGTGTGTGTGTGTGGTGGGGTAGAATACAGGGCTACACATGCTAGATAAGACCTTTATCACTGAACCATGCCCTGAACTACTGTTAACATACAGTGTGGCGAACTGTAGACACCAATGTGCCTTGGTTCCATGTTTTACAAGGCATCTCAATACATAATGGTACTAGCTGAGGTCACTCATGTTTTCCAAGCTCCCCTTCCCAGTCATTCTATGTCTCCAAAACTAGAGATGCAGGGAAGGAAAAACAAGATGTCGGAGGGCTCAGTCTCTGCTGGGCATCTGTATGAGGACCAGCTAACCTACTTCAGAGAGGTGAGAAGGAAACAGAGCATAGTAAAGATAGATTCATGGAGGTAGCCCGTAGCCCACCAGACTGGTGAGAGAGAGCCAGCATCCTCAGCATGGGGCACCTTGTTTGGAGCATGAAGCAGACCCTCACTCAGGGTCTGGAGACCATGCAGACTGGGGGAGGCTGACTTCTGACCTGTGGTGACGTTTGAGCTGACTGCTGTGGTGTTCAGGACCCATAGGTGAGTCCACGGAGCTCCGAGGAGGCAGTTACGGGCTGTCCCCATCCCTACTCACCATCACTGGTTGTCCGTTCACAGACGGGTTTGCTCCACTCTCCCGTTCTGTTCTGGTCGAGAAGAAACCCTTGAACTTGAATGCAGTAAGTTGTCCATGGCTCCAGGTCTCTGAGAACCTCAGAGTCATACTGAGATGTGACTTGAAACTATAAGGGAGACAGACATAGCAGTGACGGACATCTCTCTCTTTATTTTCCTTTCCCATGTACTATAAACCATGCTTTAGACTTATCAGGAAGAGCCACTCACTGGCTGGAGCTCCTTCCGGCTTCTGACACATGCTATGTCCCAAGGAATGGGATAAGACCAATGGTGAGGCAGCCAAGCCATCTCATGGCCTCAGTCCTGTAGCACGTGTATATCACACTTCCCTTAACAAAAATTACTGTACCCAGTTAAGGCAACCGGGTTCTTTTCCTCCCGGGATCCAGGGTGCCATGGGGATAGGTGTGCTGCCTGAACAGATTCTCTAAGGAACCTTGGAGCAGAATTTCCTAGTAGACATTCATATCCTTGCCATCAGACGGGGTCATGTGGCACCTTTGGGATGCTGCAGAGGGCACTGGCCAGGATCCACACTGGTCAGATCACCACCGATGCCACAGAAGGCACTCGTGGCCAAGGCTCTCAGTAGGAGCAAGTTCAAAGGCGGGGCTTTGCCAAGTTGAATGCAGATAGATTGAAGACATGGCAGGCAAGAAGTGGCTCATCCAGATGGCTGAGGGTTAAATATTCCCCAATTGTGGTGCTCTGGGTTCTAGATTTTACGTCTATCAGTCAATGCCTCTAAAACCGTGTGATGTGATTTTGAAGCACAGTATGGAGAGGTGAGGTGAGGATCCTTTTCCAGTCTCCTGGGGCTCTCTCCCTCCTGTCCCTTCATTTCTGGACTAATCTGATTTCATGCTCTTTTTCCCACCAAGACAATGGAATTCCCCAAAGCCCTGCACGCTCTTGGTTTAGGTAACTGATCTGGCAGCCTTTGAGGGACGCTGCACTTTAGAAGGCAGTGCCATACAGTGCTGTGGGGCATGAAGGAGGTAGCTACTGGACTTTCTAGCATTCGCACAGCCACATGAAGGTTACTGACATGTAACCAAATGCCAGGGCTGTGGGTGTATTCTAGATAAGGAGCTAAATATAACAGGGGTTTTGCATGTCACACCTGGTGAGAGAGGCACTCAGCCATGGTGACTGATCCTTAATTAGAAGATGCGGATAATCCCTGGGGTGTAGTGAATGGGTCTTGTCCTTGGGTTCCAGGGCAGAGATACTGCGCTGAGGAGTGATTCTGAGTTTGGATATTTTGTATTGCCTCTCGGGTATATTCTTCCTGGAGTCTTGACTGTGAGCAAAAACCACCTCTGGTCGAGGCTGATGTCCTACATGCCCTTGTCTAAATACATGTGTCTTATGATGAAATTTGGTAATAGTAAAGGGGAGATGAGGGCGTTGTAAGAAGAACAAACTCCTACCAACTGTCTTCTGACCTCTACAATTGTGCCCATGCGTGTGTGCACACACACATACACCCACCCACCCACATACATTAGTGGGAAAAATCCAATCTTTAAGAAATGTTTAAGTTGGGGTCTTCAGGAGGTGGTTGGCAAGAGCCCTCATGAATGCCATCAATGATCTTCCAAAAGAGGCACCAAGGCACTGTGGTTCCCTTTGTCCTTCACCTTGGCCATCAAAGGGTGCAGCATCAGCCATTCCCCTAGGAGCAGAGTGGGCTAGCCTTCATGTGATACTGGACCTGCTACCGTGCCTTGACCTTGGACCCCCTCTGCTTCTAGAACTATCATTCATAAATTATCCATCCTATTACAGCAGCAGGAATAGACTACAACACAGATCCATTCAGTGGAACTTTTTTTGGGGGGGGTGAAAAAATTAACTTGATATATTTCTCTCTCTCTCTCTCTCTCTCTCTCTCTCTCTCTCTCTCGTGCGCGCGCGCGCGCGCGTGTGTGTATGTGTGTGTGTGTGTGTGTGTGTGTGTATGTGTAATTATATCATCCCAAGACAATAAGCACAAGTAATCTTCCTCTTGGACTTGTGGGAAGGAATTGATAAACATTAAATGTAAATAATTTATCAACATATATACTAGTTTAGGTATTCAGCTCAGAAGCACTGTTTGGCCAAAAATAAATCTATCTACATAAAGAGAAGAGAGCCTTGCATTATTCCAGAGAACGGGAAAAGTTTGGCTTTTGTCAGCAAATCCCACAGCAGTTCAGCGAACTGGGTTGTTCTTCCTGTTTTATGAGTGAAGTGGGGTCTTGTGCCTATTCTGTGGTCATTGATGTGACCAGAGCAATGTGGCGACAGAGACAATATTCCAGCCAGACTTTCTGGTATTAAGCTTTGACTTCAAAACAATTGTCCCGTGAGCTGTCGAATGACTCAGGTTTGTAGCGGCCAGGTGGCTTGATCTCAAGGACTGACATGCCTCTCAGCATGAAGAGATAAAGGTAGTAAATTTCCTTTAAAATAACTGCTCCCTAAAGAAGAGAGCAACAGGGAAAATCTGGATAAAAAAGGGTAAAAACAAACAAACAAAAAACAAAACAAAAAACCAAAACCACTGTCCTTAAATATCTTGGGAGTTGGGAGGGGCCATAGCCATGAAGTGACTGGCTTGTGTTTTGTGGCAACTCTGGGATGGGAAACTGGTCATTCAGTTGGTCACATGGTGGCTGACTCCAACTTCCCCCAGCCAAGTGCTGACAATGCCCTGTTTCTCCTGCAACTTCCTCTCAAGGGGAGGGAAGTTTGTTGTGTGGACTTTGTCCTTAGAGTCTGCTCCGTGTCTTTTCCAGAGCTTTGGGCTTGTAGAGGAACAGGCTTTAGATTCTCTGGACAAGAAGTGCTGTGACTTTGCAAGACTCTGCCTGGTCATCTCTGTGCATGTATAGATGTGTGCACACACCAATATGTGTATGTGTGCACACATGGATATGTATATACATTAATATGTGTATGTGTGCACACATGGATATGTACACACACCAATATGTGTATGTGTGCACACATGGATATGTACACACATTAATATGTGTATGTGTGCACACATGGATATGTATACACACCAATATGTGTATGTGTGCACACATGGATATGTACACACACCAATATGTGTATGTGTGCACACATGGATATGTACACACACCAATATGTGTATGTGTGCAAGCCAGAGGTTGGCATCAGTGTCTTCCCCTGTCGCTGCCCACCTTGTTTTTGAAACAGAATCTCTCCCTGAATTTGGATCTCCCCAACAGACTAAACCAGCAGATCAGTGAATTCCCAGGATTCTCCTGTCCCCACCTCTCAGCTCAGGGTTGTGCATCCCTGGCTTTTAACTTGTGTGTTGGGGAATCCAAATTCTGTCCCTCATGTTACCGCAGCAAACACGTTACCCACTGAGCCCTTCCCGGCAGCCCCTGGAAGCCCTCCCCACCCCCTCTTGTCATGGCCCACCAAACTGAGCGAAGAACATGGTGCCCACATCTGAAATACACGAGAAGCAGCCTTACCTTCTCCTTAGTCCCGTTTTTCCAGTATTGTACCCTGTAAGCCCATGAGTTATAAATGTTCTTCATGGTCCATGTCTCAGGCTCATTCTCTATTTGTGGGGCTGAGAAACGCATGTGTATCGAATCAGCAAGGGATTCTGTCTGCATCTCAGGAGGTCCGATAATGGCTAAGTGTAAGAACACATCAAGATGACAGTCAAAAATCGCATTCTTCACACTTCAGTGCAAACCCATTCTTCATATATGTGTGCAATAGTCTACCGAAGGATAACACTGGCCCTCCACACACCATTTACAACATTGCCTGAGGATGACGGATGGATTTTTTTGCCTGTTTCAAAAGATCCAAAATCATTTGTCTGTATTAGTCAAATTAAATCCATTTACGTTCACAGTGATATCTAATATATTTGGGATTATTTCAACTACATTATTTTGTATTGCTTGTAAAAATGGCTTTTTAAGGAAGGGGATCACTCCTGTACGCAGTTCAGGTTAGCCTCAAACTTGGGATCTTCCTAAGTCTCAACAATACTGTTGTCACGGTCATGATAAAAAGGTATGACGCCTTGCTTGACACGCACACAAATCTGCTTTTAATTTGTATTTTATTTTATTAGATTCTTCTCTTTCTCTTTGTTTTCTGCCTTTTACTGGCTTGGATTCTCTTTTGTTTTCCAGCCTAAAAGCAACGAGTATTTCTGTGTCTGTAGAGATTACTCCTAAATGTCTATCATCTGTAACTATACATATTTTACAACTTTTATTTATGTAGCTAGGTCCTTCGCCCCATCTAGATCTCCACCCGGTCAAACGTCACTCTGGGGAGCCTGCACACTGTGGCTCTCTGAACGAGAGTGCATTCCTTCCCACTTTGAGAACCATGGTCACTCCATACCATAAAATACCTGCCATTGGGTTACTGTCAGTCTTCCCATGAGTCTGGTTCACTCCTCGAGGGCAAGGCTATGTTCTTGTTTGTTGCTGTAGCTTCAGTGCTAAGAACCTGCCTAGCACACAGTTAGGTGTGCAAAAATAACCACGGAGGGAGTAACAAAAGACTCTGAGAAAGCTTGGCCTGTTCTCCTCTCTGATCACTGTTACTCATGAGGGGCTCTTGGTAAGTCACAGGGGCCTGTGTCAGCGTCTCTGCTCTCTCACTTTTACACGTGTGACCTTGAGTCATGCTTCTTGCTCTGAGTCTCCAGAGAACTGGTCCCCATGGGACATAATGTAAGACTTAGAACCAGCCGGGCCCAGCAAGAAGCCTGGGGTGGAAGCCTATATATCAAGTGGTTCTCAGCCTGCGAGGGTCCTGTGAAAGAGACAGGCGTGAAACCAAGACCGTACTTGGACCTTTGGATTGTAGTATACCCTTAGGCTGCATTCGACTTGACTTTTCTCTCAGTTCAGGGAGATGGCCGTGATGTCACCTCCCTGCCAGTCACGTGATCAGGAGGGTGTGGCGGGCTAGGCGTGTCAATGGCACGCTTGATTTATGATATCCTCTGCTTATGATGGGTTTACAGGAACCCCTCATAACTACTGAAGACCGGCCTAGTTTTGGAGCCTGACTGCCAAGGAACCGTCTTTTTCAACGGTCATTTCCTTCCCTTGTGTTTAGAAAGAAAGGATCATTTAGAAAAGGAAAAACAACTGGCCATTTCCAGGTACAGAAATATGAGTTTTGTGCTTTCCTAAGACAGGACTGGAAAGGGAATGAGAGACTTCGGCCTCGTTCTGTCTGAGTGAGCACCCGCCTGTGGAAGCTACAGAGCCCACCTGTGAGGACCTGTATAAGCCCTGGTCCCCAGACACGAATCTTCCCTCTAATGCCCTGGGGAGGGCCTTACGTGAGCTTTGTCCCTGACATTTTTGTGGCCTCTAACTCTCCCAGTTGTTGTATGGTGGCTTAACTAGTTTTCAATTCCTGATACTTTAAATAGTTGGTCTCGGGGCCTCTGGGTCCCCCTAGACCTCCACATCTAATGACAGCATCTTCTTTACAAAAGTTACCAGGCAACCTTAGCAGATCCTACCATCGCTGGACTCCTTTCTTCCACCCTTGATGGTGTTCTCTCTGCACTGGGCTTTTCTTTCTCCACATCTACCTCTCTCCTCTTCTGTCACATTTTAAAACTTACTTTGCATTTTATTTTTTGTGTAAACTAAAAGTTTATGTGTATGGTGCTTTGCCTGTATGAGTGCTCTGTGTGCCAGGTGCCCAAAGAGGCCAGAATTCCACGGGGCTGGAATTACTACGCACTGTTGTGAGCAGACTTGTGGGTGTTGAGAATTGAACCCAAGTTCTCTGTAAGAGCGGTCAGTTCTCTTAACCACTGAGTCATTTTCCAGGCCTTGGTCTCTTGGTTTACCTCATAGTCTCTTACTGACTCCTTTCAGAGCTGTCTGAGCCTTTCCATTTCCTCATTAACAGCCGGGCCCTGACTCATCATCTCTGTGAGTAGTGAAGCCACCAAATTTATACTCATCCATTTTATTCAGTGTATTTCCCCCGCTTCGTCCACGAACCCTCGAGTTTACACCCACAGCTTCTCTGCTATATCCTGAGCGTCATGGCGTAGAGCATTCATCTGAGGGCCTACGAAGCCGCCTTACTGACAGGGCTAGAAGTGAGGTAAGATTACTAGATGTAACGAAGAGGGAAATAAATGGCTTACTGTCTTCCACGGGACAGAAGGTGACGTTTACCCACTCCGAATGTTCATCTGCAAGCTCAGTCCTGACCCTCACGGTGTGGTCTCCATATTTAGAAAGAACCGAGAAGTCGCAGTGGGTGGAGGCCGTGTTCTTGCAGCGGTCTTGGAAGTACCAGTAACTACACATCAGAAAGACAAAGGCAGGCAGTGAGTCCTCTGCCTCATTCTCTGCAAAGGCCAAGGCCAAAGAAAGACTTCTCACCTTCATTTTTATTTCCTGTTCTCACAGAATCTCCCTCTGTTGCCCAGGCTGGTCTCTGCTAATCCTCCTGCTAATTTAAAATCCCCAATGTTGGGGTTTCAGGTGTGCACACTGTGCCCAGTAATCACTAATTTGGATAAATACTATGCACAAGGAAATCAATATTTCCCAAACTATGTGTTTCCTGAGATCTTAACGATCCCTGGGGAATCAGTCAGGAGGCATCTAAAATATAATAGCCAAGTAAGTTGTGGAGGAATTGAGTTAAACAAAAACCGGTATCTTAGAAGCAGCAGAGACTTTACTATCCTAATAAGCCTTCACGGGGCTCCAAACCTTGGGCTGAGTATTCAACACATCTGACAGAGAAAGCTTCTTTCCTGGATTGTGCATTTCTGAAAGCATTGGGCTATTACTAGGCTATGGTTGACGTACACGGATTAACTAGGAAATAATAAGGTGGTTTCGAATCATGTCCCAAGAGTGACTCGCAAGGATTCTGGAAGAATTCTCAAACAGTTCATCTGCCCTCAGAATGATGACAGCAGCAAGCATGGCAGGAGTCTTGGCAAATGGAATTCCTAACTCGCCCACAGCAGCCGGAGGAGGTGTAATTAGCTGCCCCCAGCCTAAGAAAACAAGAGCTCCCTTCCTGTAAGTAAGGAGCTGTCTGACTGGTTCCCACCACACCTTCCTGTCTAGGTGTGAAAGCCAATTGGGGTCACCCTTGTTGTCTGTCTTGGATTTTTCCCCCCTTTTGCTATGATAAAATATTCTGGTGAGGCCAATCTGAGGCAGGAAGTTTATTCTAGTTCACAGGTCCAGGTTGCAGTGCATCATGGAAGGGAAGGGAAGGCTTCGGGAGACTGAAGCAAATGGTTATATTATGTCTGAGGTTAAAAGCAAGCAATAAATCCATGTGTGTGAGTGTCTGGGTCACCTTCGCCCCTTTAAAGAAGGTTTATTTTATTTTTATTTATGTGTATGTGCATGTGCATGTACGTGTGCATGTATGTGCATGTGCATGTGTATGTGCATGTCCATGTGCATGTGTATGTGCATGTGTATGTGCATGTCCATGTGCATGTGTATGTGCAGGTGTATATGTATGTGTATGTGCATGTGCCATTGGAGGCTAGAAAAGGACATTGAATCTCCTGGGGCTGGAGTTAGAGGTGCCTGGAGCTATCCCAACACAACAAATCCTGGAAACCAAACTTGAGACCTCTGCAAAAGCATCGAGTGCTCAGTTCTGTTGACTTCAGGGCTCTAGGGACCACATCACGGCTCACTCCCTTGTTATGGATGTCCAGAGTTTTGCAAAAAACAGGTAAGGACTACTGAGATCACGGTCTTCTACAACCTGCCTTTCCCTCTTAATATAAGAGGATTTCTTATAAGCATTGCCTGTCAATAAAAAAGCTTACAGCCAAGGAGCAGAGGCAGGAAATGGGAGGTGTGGCATCTGCAGGGAGAGAGAATTCTGGGAAATAGTAAGGGCTGAGAAAGATTTGCCCCGGAAAGGCTGAAGAGAAGAAAGCAGCCACACAGCTGAACTTATAATAAAAGGGATAGTAAGTTAACAGCTAGTTGGAGAACAAGCTGGAGCTCCTGGCCTAGGCATTTAGTGATCAATAATTAGTCTCTGAGTTGTCACTGCTGGGAATAAAGTGGTCGGGAGGAAAAACTCGTCTTATATTCTGTCGACCAAATAGCTCTTCAGGCTGGCCACCTAACAGAGTGGATTACTTCATTACAGGGTGTGTGTGTGTGTGTGTGTGTGTGTGTGTGTGTGTGTGTGTGTGTATGTGTGTGTATGTGTGTGTGTGTGTGTGTGTGTGTGTGTGTGTGTGTGTGTGTGTCTTATACGACCAATGTATTCACTTCACACCAGGTGGTCGGCACACCCTGCATGTCAGAGGTCATCTTGTGGTAACTCCTCTTTCCCTCTTTTCATCGATGAGTGTTTTTTCTGGTCAGTATGGGATATGAATATCGCTCATACTTACATTTTGGATGTCTCTGTATGAATAGCCTCTGAAGTGCTTTATTCTAGACAGCCTGACCCCTGAATGACAACCTCCCTCTGTTGCCCTAGCGACAGGGGACAAAGGTAAAATTCTCATGTAGCAGAGAGTTTATTGTTCTGGATAAGTGGCATTCACCTGCCCGGGTTGAATTCAAAGCAAACTTTATGGAGTCATATAAGTCATATAACAACCTAATTGTTCAGGCCCAGTGTCTTTCCTAAGGACATGGCTGTGTATTTATGTACCCATCTGTGGTTCCATGGAGAGGAACCCTGGAGACAGGGTAGTAACCCTTAGTTAACCACCTCCAGTGTTCTGTCTTCATGAAGCCACCATGTCTTTCCATCTCAAGGACATACACCTGGAATCACTCACTCCTATGACAATGGCAGGAAAGCCAGACAGACATAGAGCAGAGAGCATGTGGTTTGTCCCCCTCCTAAACTCCTGCTGGAGTTTCCTATCACTGAGCTATGATACCCTTCCTGTACTGTTTTGTGATTCTGCCATCTAGAGCTAGGTACCTTTGACTAGCCTCAGGCATTTCATTACAGCAACAACAGGCAACAACAATGCTGACTGATATAAGAAGGAAGTTAATTCCCACAGTGAAATTGCTATGTATTTCCAGACCTGAGTGGAGAAAACAAGGGGATGAAATGATAAAATCACCACACGAGGGATCCTGCAGAATGGCCTTTTATCAATTGCTGGTCCTTGGATGGCAGCATACAGGGGTTTAAAAGGGCACGCTGTTTTAACAAAAGGCACACTGGAATGTATGTGTGCACGATGTTGGATTTTCATTGTCAGCGTGATGGGATTTAAGATCAGCAAGGAAACTGCCTGAATAGGTCGATGAGAGTTTCCAGGAAGGTTTAGCGGAGTAGGGACGTTGACATATCTTGGATGCCTGGATTCGAGCAACAGTTTCTGATGAGTTGGGGTCTCAGATTGAATGAAGAGGAGGAACCAAGCTGAATGCTAGCTTTCTGTTTGCTTACTGACTGGATACCCAACTGTGTGACCAGCTGCCTGGTGCTCCCACCACTGTGCTGGGCTGTAGCCTCCCCTTCCACCAAAAAAACAACCAACCAAACACAAACCAACAAAATCCCTCTCCTTCCTCAGTCCCTTTCATCAGATACTTTGTCACAGCAACAGAAAAGAAAGTGATACAGTTTCTAAGTCAGAGAGTTCAGGGAGGAAAGACAATAGTAAATGATAAATATTGGTAAATCTCAATGTAGGTGCTCAAGTGCACATATATATTATTAGTATATTATATAACACAGTATATAATAGGATATATAGTATATAATATATACTTAAAATCGTAAAGTGTTCAGTTTGTAAGAAATTATTTCAAGCTAAGAAAAGAAAATGGAAAGCCTAACATGTGGGCCAGGGGACTTCACTCTTTCCACTCCTTCTTGAACTCTGTAGCCCGTCAGCATCTGTGTAAAACACGACAGCTTTGGCAAATAGGGCGGGGCTACCTAGATCTGGAAGGGCATGTTCTCTATGGCCTGTCTGTCTGCCCACATATCTGAGTCACCCAGAGGTCAGGTGTGCTGGCTCATGGGCCTTGGGTCTCCTGCTGCTACTGGTGTGATACCTGACATCCAGTCTCTGGGCAATATGAACAGGCTGCCAAGGGAAGGCTAGTCTGTACCCTTCACCAATATGGGGACTTGGAGACAGGCAGGACAAGCAGAGGCCCTGCAGTGGTGGTGGCAGATTCCAGAATGTTCTAGGAGGCCCGCAGTGGAGGGTAGATGGTAGGAAGCAAGTGCCTTCCTGTTGTGCACCCCACCCCCCATTTTCACACTGTTGACTTTTAAAACACAAGCTCTAGGGGCTGGGGATTTAGCTCAGTGGTAGAGCGCTTACCTAGGAAGCGCAAGGCCCTGGGTTCGGTCCCCAGCTCCGAAAAAAAGAACCAAAAAAAAAAAAAAAAAAAAAAACAAAACCAAAAAACAAAAAACAAAACAAAACAAAACAAAAAAAACAAACAAACCACAAGCTCTATAACTGGGAATGACAGTTGCACCTGCTTTCCTCTTCAAATACTCCTGTTTGCAGCCAGTCTGGGCTACATAGGGACTTCTATGCTACTACCCTGGGTAACACAGTAGGCATATCAAGACTTGGAGTTAGAAGGAGGGCCGAGACTGGTGACTACAATAACTCCCTTCAGAGACAGAACAGAGGGCTAACAGGATGGGTTCCCTGGATTGTTACAGCCGTGCAGGTGGAATTAGCAGACTCTTCCCCCCACCCCCAACCCCCCGCGCCCCGAGATCCAGGCCAGGCTCACCATTCTCTGGTACCAGCTTGCAAACAGCCACTAGACCCACCTTTCATATTGAGCTGTGAAAGTCAGGTTCTCTTTGGGGAAAGCAGGCACCTCCCACTGTAGAATGTTCTTGAAATTAACTGAATTCATTCTGACATTCTCAGGAGGTGGAATCATTCCTAGAGCTGAAAAAGATAAGGAGGAGGGGACAGATAGCAATGTTTTTTCAAAAACAAAACAAAACAACAAAACAGAAACTAAACCAACCCCCCCCCCCCAAAAAAGGTTTTATTTGAAGCAATAATGAGAAGAATTTCTGTCTGAAGCCCCTGGAACCCTGGTTGGAGTTGGGTTAGAGGACCTGGGAATCTTGTGTCAGCAGCAGACTGGATCCTTAAAGGAGCCTCAAGAAGGGTTGTCAGGGAGACCTTTGGATGAGTGAGCCTGAGGTCGCATAGAAGGCAGCTTTTGGGCTAAGGGCAGAAATTACTTATTACGTTTTGACGTAGGATATTCTAAACCACTTATGACCCAACTATTGCCAACAGAGACAGACCAAGTGTGGTAGTAATTATTCAACACCTAGGAAGCTTGGACTCAGGAAGAGGAGAACCAGTCGGGGAATGCCTAGAGCGCAGCCAATGGAAAGCCAGTCTGGGCACACACTGCGTTGAAGAGTCCCCAGAAACTCTCTGGGGGAACTGAGGGGCAGAATTCAGATTTTAGGGTGTGGACCTGTGAAAAGGAAGGTGTGGGTGAAGGGGAGCTAACGCTACAGAGGACAGGGGACAGGAAAGGAGCCGAGGCTAGGGAGGACTCTGGTGTGTGTCCCTAAGGTCCGGACAGTTACCGCGGGGTGCTCAGAAATTGTTTTCAGTTAGAACTTCGCCTGGCGGGGGAAGGGGGAGGGCGCTGTCAACAACTCTACCGGCACCCCGCTTAGTTTACCGTCTAGACAGCCTGGAACCGGCTGCATGCTAGGGGGGTAGTCCACCCAGGATCTAGCCAGTGGCAGCATAACGCCGTGAGTGTGCATCGTGGCGAGGGGTTCCCTTCCTGGTGCTGGGTGCCGCGTTCGGTCCCTTTCCGGGAGCCCATGGGTCGAGACTTGGGGACGCCCCGCCTCCGAGTTCCCAAGCCTGCGAGCCTGCCTGCCCCGGGCCCCTGCCCGCCGACCTCACCTGGCACCAGGAGGAATCCTCCCAGCCAGCCCGCCACGCTCGGCGCCCAAGCCATGGCCCCGTGCGGCAGCCCCGCGGCTGCCCGCGCCCTTCCCGGAACCTCCGCCGGGCGACCAGGCCACTCCCCTTCGGCTCCCTCCGCCGGCAGCCTCACCAGGGACCGGGGCCCGGAGGGCGGCCTCAAGCTAAGCGCACTAAGAAGCCATCCTGGGTTACAGTATTGTCCCCTCGCCCCACTAGGGTTTCTCTCCCCTCCAGTGTTTCCCTCTGTTTCTCTTCCTTGGTGGGTGGGTGTTGAAACACTCACTGTCTTTCTACATAGCTGAGACTAGCCCGGAATTGAAGCGATCCTCCTGCCTCAGCTTTCCTGCTGTTGGGCAGTTGCTTTTCTTTGGATCACTCAGTGTTCCCTGTTTTTCCCCAGGGAAGCATCACTTCTCCAAAGTCTTGTCTCCCAAGTTTTAGTGCCCCTCCCCACCCGAAGGACATGGCAAAAGGCCAGTTTGTTCATTTCTTGGTAGCTTGCTTCTTGCATAAGACTGCTGAGAAAGGTTTAATTTCCTCTTCCTAAAAGGGACCAGGTGGTGAGGTGGGGAACCCCACAGTAGGTCGGTTGACTACATGTTGAGACATATCTAAGTCAGAACAAGCCACGTGAGTCGGAGGGGACCCTCCCGGCAGGCCACGGCAGATTTAGAGAAACTAGCTTTCTTGAAATGGCAGTAGCAGAACCACAAATACGCTGTAGAAAGCATTCTAGGAG
Source organism: Rattus norvegicus (assembly GCF_021556685.1). Classification (NCBI taxonomy): domain Eukaryota; kingdom Metazoa; phylum Chordata; class Mammalia; order Rodentia; family Muridae; genus Rattus; species Rattus norvegicus. The sequence continues at coordinate 44,280,772 of NC_141544.1, read as the reverse complement.
AGAAATGACTCAAAAAGACTAGAGGTTTGTATGAAAAGTACTTTTGTATTACTCTCTGACAATTTCAAACATCGTATAAAATTTAAAAGAAAAAAAAAAAACCCAACTAAGTGTAAGCATTAAAAAGCCAACTCCCAGCCGCTATGCTTAAAAGAAAAGCGCTGGGAAGGATAGTGGTATTCAGAGGGCAGAGAAATGGTCGCTGTGTCAGGGAGACCTCTGGATGAGTGAGACTGAGGTCGCACAGAGGGCAGCTTTGAGGGCCTCCTTCCTTAACCTCTGAGCCATCTCTCCAGCCCCTCAGTTCCACAAGGTTTTTTTTTTTTTTTTGAACGCTTTACGTGGGTAATCTATAGGAAGCTTTGGAGCCAGGATCAGCTCCTCTGAGTAGAAACATGTGAGAGACACTTGGGGTTTGGGGTAAGAAGAGAAAGATGGGAGGGTCCTACACCCTTCATCAACCTGGGCTCGCCACCTCCCCTTGAGTCTCGATGATGGAGATTACCTGCTCAATCCCTTTATCCATAAATTAAGAAACTGAAGGTCGAAGAGGTGAATCGGGAAAAACCTTAAAATATGGCCATGAGATTCCTCTCTCTGAGGCACTTGTCAGATTCTAGGATCCTTCACGAGGCTCCTCCCTCTCCTCACTTAAACTGTAAGGGTTTTATGGGTGGCTGTGTATGAATTTCTGAGTGGAGGAGACAGATCTTGACATCTGGGAAGTGCCCAGACATCGGGGGCTCAAACCTTGCCAGCTCAGGATGCCCTACCTCCTCCCCTTCTGCCCCACTTCAGGTTCAATCCTGGAATCTTGCTGAATACTTCGTGACCAGTTTTTCTTTCCTTTTCTCTTCCCCAATTCAATCATTTCCTAGAAACAACACAGGGATGGGAGACCTTGGCTGCCTCTGAAAACCACAGAACACTGTTCCTTTGGAAGCATAATACAAACCACCTTTGTGCATTAGGGGAAAGGGGGTGGGCAGGTCACACTCATGACCTTATGACCCGTGTAAACAATCCTGATGCCCGAATTGGTAATCTGCATAGAGAAGGGCATCCAGCAAGAACCAAGAGGGCTGGGACATTCTCTAGTCTCTCCCTCACAGACACCTGGAGACAACAAGGTATGGAGTCAGGCTGTGAACAGAACCCTGTAGGTGCCCAGCTCCAGCCAAAGAACTGCTTTGGAGTCATCTCATGATGTAGCCGTCCCCTGCATCAGTATCGGAATCTGAGGTGTCTGTTTTTTCAGATGACTCATCTTCAGTCCATAGACCCTGGGAAGAGAAGCTAGGGTCTGGCAGCTGTGTCCTGTCACGGCCAGCTATCTGAAGGTCTGACTCTGTCCTGTGGGGACCCTCATCTAGGAGGACCGTGTCTTCTGTGAGAGATATGGTTTCTGAGGCATCTTCATCGTGGAGAGCTCTTAGAAACACAGAGTTTAAGTTCACATTGAAGATAACTCTGTCCCCAGGCGCATCCATGGAGCTGTTGTCCTCCCCAGGGAAGGAGTCGTCCTTGAGCACACTCTTTCTTCTCTCATAGGGGCCACTGGGGTCTTCTGTAGGCCCTGCCTTGACCTCTGTGGGGAGTTGTGGCTCAGCTCCAGCCCCTGCCCTAGCTTCATCAGATTCCTCAGCACCTGAATCTTCTTCATGAGGGGGTTCCTCAGGGTTGGGTGAATCGTCAGAGGTTTGTGGCAGAGGCTTGCCCATCAATCCATGCATGGTATAGCCAGTGACACTTGTTTTGGGGACCTCTTCGTCACTGTCACTGCCATCCCCATAGTCGTAATTCCACAATCTCTTCTTTGTGTTTTTGGGAATGACTTCCAGCCAGTCGATGGCTTCTGAAGGTGGCCACTCAGGGAATATCCAGGTTAAAAAGTGATGGAAGTTCTAGAGAGAAAGGGAGAGTGGGGGGAGACAAAAGGGAGGGAGAGAAAAAGTCTTTCATTTGTATTAGCTCTTCAACAACAACAACAAAACTCTTAGTATTCACTGTGAAGTAATGTGGGTACAAGAGATATCCATGTCTATGTGTGATAACACCCATGTATGATAACACCCATGTGTAGTAACACCCATGTTTAATAACATACATGTAGAGTAACATCTGTCTGTAATAACAAAAGCTGATGGTTTTCTGGCACTTGCTAGGCACTGCTGCATTTCATTATATGACCCTCCAAACCCAAGGATGCTAGGTCCTGTGTATAAAATGTCACAGCACTTGCATGTCACCTCTGTACACCCTCCTGCATGCTTTCTATCACCTCCAGATTGCTGACAGTACTCAATACAATATAGATGCTGTGTAAATGAAACACCTTACAGTACTCAATGCGATATAGATGTTGTGTAAATGAAACACCTTACAGTACTCAATACAATATAGATGCTGTGTAAATGAAACACCTTACAGTACTCAATGCAATATAGATACAGTGTTAATGAGACACTTCATGTCTTAGGGAATACTGCCAAGAAAGTCCATTTAGATACTCTGTCTATGGTTGGATGAAGTCTGTGGATGCAAGCTATTTCCTAAATCCCTTTGCCCTCAGAAGTGCTTTATGGAGCACGCTTGTTTTATTTTCTTGCTCTGTCCTGTGTGTGTGTGAGTGTGAGTGTGTGTGTCTGTGTGTGTGTGTGTGTGTGTGTGTGTGTGTGAGTGTTATATGTCTGTGTGTGCTGGGGACTAAACTTGGTCTCTTGCATGCTAAGCACACTCCATGCCACTGGACACCACACCTCCACACCCAGTTTACTATGTATTGAACTGTGTGTGGTATGAGGTAGAGCAGGATCCCATGATTCCTTAGTACAGATAACACTATCACCTGCCATCAAGGTTCCTCACCAGTTCCCGGGCAGTTTGCACAGTCGCAGTTTCTGGGTTCCTCTGTGGATGGGATTTAGTTACCCTTTTCAGTAAGTTTATTACATTTATTCCTTAAATTAGGAAAATAATTTGCTGCTTCTGTAATTGTACGAATTCTAGGGCTATTGAAAATGATACTCCATTCCTATAAATATAAAAATCAGGAAAATAACCTATGCTACTAGTAATCCGGACCAATCATGGTGAGCATTGATGCTTTGGAAGGTGGCAAGAGAGGATTCTGGGATAGCTGACTGTGTTTTCTTTCTTGGTCTGGTCTTAAGTTGTTCGGGGTTGGGCAAAATTCAGTGAGCATTCCACAGGTGGTTTGTGTAGTTTATTCCCAAGGCTGAAAATGGCATTACCATGATTTTTTAATTAAACACAACAATCTAAGTATGCAATTACCTTGCTAACCCATTTTTTAAAAAAAAAATCTGAGGTGATCTCATTGTGTAGCCTTGGCTGTCCCAGCACTTACTCTGTAGAACAGATTATTGAGACTAAAATTTAGATCCAGAGTAAAATGAGCTTAATAATATTGTTTATAAATTATTACTGTCCACCTAGCTCTTCAAACAGAGCCACTTGGGAGCCTTGTTCCACATGCCAGCCCTTGGAATACATCACCATTCGATAGCAAGTCAACAGGTATTTGTTAAATGCAAACCAGTAACCATTTAAACACATTATTAGCATGTTTAAGATGCTGAGCTCAATTCCTCAAACTGATCAACAAATGTATCTACAAGTACCCTAGGCTTAGAGTATCATATTTTCCAACTTCTGGAGGATTTTCTTAAATGGAGAGCAACATTTTTTAACAGAGAATTAGTAGGCAGACTTCAAATTACACTAGAACAAAGTGTCTAAAACTCTACTGGCTGTGGGGGGACAGTTGCTTACAAGGCTGCTGAGAGAAGAGTGAGGCAGGTGAGCAACACGAGAAAGCAAGGTATTTCTATTTGAAACATTGTTACAAATGCAACATGGGAGTTGGGGCAGTAGGATAGAGAAAAATGACAAAGGGAAAGGCAGCTGAGTCAAGACACAGGAAGGGTAGAAAGTTGTAGGATCAATAGTCAGACTCTGTAAGGGCTCTGAGCTCTAAGCTTCCGCACAGAAGAAAGGCAAGGAAATGGTTTCTTCGGAATTAATGAGAGTCACAGATGAGAACGACTGTGATCCACTATCATGTATGGGGCAGGGAACAAAGCACAGTCAGCTCGGTGTGACATAAGACAAGCCTACAGTGGGGATATGGTCCATTGAAGTAATCTAAAACCAATAGATGACCTGCACAATGACTTCCATTGTACTAGAGTTGGAATGAGAGAAAGAGAAAAGAGAATTGATCCAAATACCATGCAGCTGGGAAGAAACAGTGTCTGGGTAATACTGTAACTGCATGAAGGTTACACGTGATAGGTGGAGGGCTACAAAGGCTCTGTCAGTAAGCTGCCTACTGCACAAGTATAATTCCCATGGGTCCAGTAGCCTAAATCTGCAGGGCGGGATAGAGGCTTGTGGAGCCATGAAGCTCTTTGGTCAGTCAGCCTAGCTGAACTGATGGCCTCCAGGTTCAGTCAGAGACCTAGTCTAAAAAGATAAAGGGGGGTAAACCCACCCTTAAGGCTCAGAGAACATTGTAGAAGAGAGAGTAGAAAGATTCCAAGAGCCAGAGGTTCAGGGAATTTGCTGTGAGATTGTGTCTTCTAGGAATGTCACAGGTTACATCCATAAAGTCCCACCAACGTTAGTGGCTAAACACGTCAGGAGCACTGACAACAATGGACAGGCAAATGTGGACTGGGGTCTTGGAAGGCAGGGAGGCTTCAACCCTTACACAAAGAAGGCAACCATGGAATACCTGAAGTCACAGTGGGAAAATAAATCAGTCTTCCCAGGGAAGCCCACACCAGTTGGTTGTCCAATACCAAATGGTCAGGCCCAACGACATGAATAAAAGTAACACTGTAAACACTGAGCAGGTTGTACTTATGCATTTAGGAATATGTATGTATGTAATAGTAATTAATGAAAAAGGGTTTGAAGGAAGTGAGGGGAATCTGTGGGAGGGAGGGGAAGGAGGAAATGACATCATTACACTAAGAGAAGCAATCATTAGCTTATTTTTGAGAAAGCATATATGCAGTTGAATAGAAAAAGATCAAATAAAACATGTTTTACTCATGTTAAAAACAAACAAACAAACAAACAACCAAAACACAAGCAAATAGAGTGGGAAGGACTGGCAAGGCTGCCTAGGGTAAAAGCGGTTGATGCAAGGTTGTCCATCTGAGCTCCACCCCAGACCCATAGCACAGAGAGAGCCGACTCCTCCTTAAAGTTGCCCTGACCCCACCGGATGCCCTGAAAGGTGCTCCCTCCCCAGTCATAAAGAAATGCTTGTAGCTAAGTTTTGTTTTCTTTTAAGAAGGAGGAAGTTGGGTGGCTAGCAGGGGGTATGGGAGGAGTTTGGATCCAGGAAAGAACATGATTAAAGATATTGTATGAAACTGTCAAAGACTGAGTTAAAAAAAAATAAAATTAAAATGAGCTGGAGAGTCGCTGGGAAAGACACCTAAAGTCAGCATTTGACTTCCACATAATGATCACATGAACAAATACCTACCATAGAGGGACAGAGAGGGAGGAGGGAGGAGAGGGAGAGTTCACTTGCACAAGAGCGTGGAGAGAGAGAGAATAGGCAGACAATATAAAATGTCAAATACATTTGGGACTTGTAGGGACAACAAAGAATCTAAGATGACCAAATTGATTGATGCTGTTGAAAGAAGAGATTTTTTTTCCCTGAAAACATATTATGTCTGTAACAAAAAATATTTTAAATTAAAATAAAAAAAATAAAGACAGAAGAACTACATACCAAGGCATTGGGGAATTTGTCTTTTAAGCATATGTAACCAATCTGTTTCAGCATTATGACGGTGCTCACAAAAGCCATCACTATCAAGCACCCAATAAATATTCCCACTTTGGCAGACTCTGATAATCCTGTTAACGAAAAGATAAAGGACTTTATTCAAAAGAAATGCAACACACGGTCACGGGTGGGGTGCACTCACAGTGGTCTGGTGACAGAAGTCAATGGCAGAGGAGTCCAAAGTTTAGAAAAAAAATTCGCTAAATACCAAAGAATGGGAGCTAATCTAAATGCATATTTTTAAGCAAACTAGATTTAGATTTTCCAAGTTTAAAAAAAAATACTTCATGTTCTATAGTTGCCATAGAGCAGTTGCTGGCTGTCTGCAGTTCTTTAAATTTTTTTCTTTGGCTGCTATATAAATTTTAACAATTGAATCTAGACAGAAGCAGAAAAACCACACTAGCCACAAATGCCTGTGGGTACTTGACATCTTTTGAAAGGGGAAGGAATACATAATTAGCGCAGTAAGGACCCAAGGATTGGTGGCTGGCACTGGTTTTGGAGCCCAGTCTCGTGCCCATGAAGGACGGACGAATGCTGGAGGTTCCTCCCGTCTGGGCAAGGTCTGGGATCAGGCCTAGGCTTGGGGGCACAGCTTTCAGACACTAAATCTTTACACACTTCCTAAGAAGGGAAAGGCAAACCTAAGGAACCCGGGGTGAGGCACTGGCATGACACGGGAATTCTGACTCACACATGACTCATGGGTCTACCCCAACTTTCCAGAGTCTACACGGAGCAGTGCAATCAACTCCACAGACACGCTACGAAGCACATCATTCTGATAGCAGCTCGCTAGAGTCATGCTTCTCAAGTGGCCATTCTGCCGTCAGTCTGAGTCTTATGAGTTGAAGCATTTGTGTAACTTAAAGGGGTAATTTAAATAACCATCTCTCTCAGGCTGTGGCTGATTATTCATGTATGTTATCATTGTAGATCGTCTTCCTGAAAGAGGGGTTAGATCTCATATTGGGAAGGGCAGACCAGATTTGTATCTTCAAACCTTGGCCTTGGATGCGTCTTGTCTTTCTTTGGAGCCCTGGGCAGCAAGGACAGTGTTTTATGGCTGTTCCTCTCTGTAAGAGAATATTCTTCCCTGCCAGTCCCTCTGGGTGAGAGCCCCTTGGATGATTGCAGTGCCTGGAGTCACCCAGATCCCCCACTTTGTGGCATACCCACGTTTCTTTTAGATCCTAAGTCAGATCTGCTACTGGCTTTTAAGGCCACCAACGTCATCTAGAGTCTTCCAGCCACTCTGATCTTAATGAGAACCAATCTTCCTTTGCTCACTGCACTCCTGAAGGACACTCCAGGTCAATGCTGCCCCAGGCAGGCCCTCAGTGAGCCCTGGCTGACCCCAACATATGGAATGCCCTCTCTTGCTCCTAGGATGGTCTTGTCTACAGAAGCAAGGTTGCAAACCGCAGCTCAACTCAGACTGGCTCACAGTTCCGAGGTTTAGGTGTCCAAAACGAGCTTTCCTGGGAGGAAGACCAGGGTGATGTCAGAGATCCCTTTCTATGCCTTTTCTTTGGAGACTGCCTTCCATCTTGCTCAGAGCCAGCTGCTTAGCAACTGTCTCCCAGTATCTGACCATTGCTTCCAAGGTCACTGTCCTCTGTCTCCTTTCCTCTTAAGGTTCTCTGTGCTCCCAGGAGACTCACATGAGTAGCCCCGGATAATCTATCTCCATTCTGAATTTATTAGGAGCCACCAAGCCTCTCTGGCTACAGGAGGTAGCACGTTGACATATCTAGGGTCAAGACACAGGTATCTTTACGAGTCTGTTATTCTGTCTACCACACCTCCCTTGGGCCCTCATTCAGGAAGTGCCCCTCCTCCTGGTCTTGCTGTAGGTGTCTTGTGAGCCATGGATGCTCTGGCCTATACTAACTGCTAAGTGTGAGTTGTTTCTTAAGCAACTTTGGCCAAGGCAAAGTTGCTCCCACCTGGAGCCCTTGGGATTGGGCTGCTTAGCTGAGGGCGCCCACACAGATTCCCCACAGGGTTCATGAGGTTTATTAAGAGCCAATGTATGGATTTATAGATTATCTAGGGGAAGGTGCCTTGCTGTCTGTCTGTGACTGTTGCCTTAAGAGTCAGTACCGGTCGGGGTTGGGGATTTAGCTCAGCAGTAGAGCACTTGCCTAGCAAGCGCAAGGCCCTGGGTTCGGTCCCCAGCTCCGGAAAAAAAGAAAAAAAAAAGAAAGAGTCAGTACCGGTTGCTATCCACCAAGCTGCATGTAACATGACCTTTGGTTTTACTGGTTAAGGGGAGTTCAGACAGTAGCTGGGTGGTGAGAGCTGAAGAGTAGTAGAAAAAGTAACAGTGAGCTGTCTTCATCTGTTTGATTTCTGAGTGCCCGACAGGAGAAAAACCCAACTATTCGGGAAGCTGGAGTTCCCTGCCCCTCAAATGTCTCGGTTAGTGACAGAAGAAGGGAGGCCAACAGCGTGCAAAAGGGCACATTAACACTAGACAACCCATGAAAAGAGCTCACAGCATGCTATGGCAAAGACCATGTCTTAACGGGTGGGGCCTGGGTATAGGAGGGAAGGTCAACCTCCATAGAATGGCTAACTGCTTGGTCAGCGCCCCTGGGTCACAGCAAACCTTCCTCTGTGGTCCTACTAACTTGAATTTATTTCTAATTACATTTATTTGTGTACGCTGTGCCACAGTGTGGAGGTCACAAGGCAGCCTTGTGGAGTCCATCTTCTTCTTGCACTATGTAAACTCTGAGGATCAGCACCCTTAGCCACTGAACCATCTGGTCAACCTGTACTCATTATTGCTTGTGGGAGTTTAATCTAGGCACAGGGCTTCAAACTTCATGAAGCTGAGTGACAGCAGTCTGTTTGCTGTTTATAACAAGCACCATTTGGGGTCTGCTAGGGTTGGAATATGTCTCTTGCAGTTAGCATCCTCTGAGAAGGTTCTGAGAGGTGGGATGCTTAGGCAGGAGGCGCTGCCCTCATGCATAGAGTAATGCTGTCATTATGGGAATGGGAGAGATACTGCACATGTGGCACTGGCATAAAACAGCTTGCGTGCAGTGTCTCTTACAATGGCCCAGCCTCCAATACTAGGAGAAATAAATATCTCTTTTTTATATAGTTATGCACTTGAGCATTCCACTATAGTAGCAGAAAAGGGACTGAGGTAGCAACTGTATCTGATTCTTTTCTAATGAATTGGGCCCTGGGGAGCAGCGGGACAGCCTTAAGCTGAGGACTGATCTGTAGAGAAAGTAACTGCTACAATCGGGGAGGTGTAGTTCCTTCTAGTCTCACTCTCCTGACCTTAGGAGATTAAGTCTTATGCTGTAGCTAATGACTTGGCTAGTCCCAGGTATCTGTGGACATGGGGACTTGATGCTCTTCCTGTCCAGCGAATTTACTGAGGTTTTTGGGAGGATGACTCAGGCTGACTCTATGGACGAAGCTTGGACCCTTCCGTCCCTTGTCCCATCTACCTCTTCGCCTTCATCCAGATAGTTCCGTAAGTCTATGCTCTCCTGAGCTCTGTGAAGCACTTCATCAAATGATTGGACCTGAGAGAAATCTGGGGGAGCTTTTGATTTTATAGCCAAGTTGGACAGGAGTCCATATGGTCTGAAGACCATAAACTTGTGGCTAGCATCCGAATTTGGGGATGTCTTTTGGAACCAGGTCTGGGCCCAGTCTGATCTGATTTTGAGTAATGGGTTAGAAATGACCTGAAGTATTTGCACTTGGAGTCAAGAGTTCTGGTGTTTGCCATGCCAGTATTGATTTGTTTGGGGCTTGTGTTAACAGTTTTGTAAGAGCTATACCCTACAGAGACTGAAACGCAAGTTAATCTAAGGCTGGCTTTTACTGTCCCTCTGTGTATCTTTTGACTTTGAGAAACACAAGTCAGTGAGGACACACTGCTTTAGTGCCAGGCCCTATGCAGTGTAGCGTGCTGAATCCCACAATAGCTAAGTCATTTTTAACAGTGACCTTGGCAACATTGTGGCAGACTGTCTAACAGAAGAAATGTAAGGCGATAGGATTTACTTTGGCTCACCATTTCAGAGAGTCCATCCTGGCAGGAGAGGAGGGGTGGTGGAGTTCAGTTAGATGGCTTGAGTGGGTTCTGGAAGCTGTGCGAGTGATGGATGAAAAGGCAGAGAGCATGCCGTACAGCAGGAACCAGGGGTAGGTCTGACCCTCAAAGGCTAGCCCTGTTCCCAAGTCAAAGGCTAGCCCTGTTTCCAGTGACCTACTTTACTCCACTGTTTCCAGAAAGACCCATATTGGTGCCATTAGCTGGAGGTCAAGAGCTCAAATTACGAGCCCATCTGTGGAGGACATTTATAATTTGAATCATTTCTTGATTTCCTTGCCAATCCAAACAATTTTACTCTGATGAATGATGGTGTTTAGAAGCCTGTCTTTGGGGCTGAGGAGTTTAGAAATTCATCTTAGAAGAGGAGCTTCAAAGCCTTTCTCTTTTAGAGAGGCTGCTGGAGAGCTAGTGATTGAGAAAACGGGGAGGGTACCTTGACTCAAGTGGCCTCCATTTCCTTCTTTTCTTTCCCAAGGCAGGGTCTTGCTGTGTAACCTAGGCTGGCTCGAAACTCACAACACAGCCTCAAACTTATGATGATCCTGCCTCTCCTTCCGAGGGGTAGAGCACGGGCATGTGACACCACACCCCAGGTTCCCTTGTCCTGGCTTCAGGGTTTCTCAGATAAAGAAAGGTTGGGGTCACAGTGTTGGCTGTTTTGGGGTGTCTCTGTAACAAGAAGGCTTTTTGACATCGCCAGTGGCCATCTCCTCTCTACAAATAAGGCAGAACCAATCCTCTTAGGACTCACACTCATGGTCACAGTTTCCACACTGTGCCCTCCCTGGCTTTTAATGCCAGGACTTCAAGCAACTTCTAATTTTCTAGTCCTTAGCGCAAGCTATGGCCAAAGGGCACACAGTGCTGATTTCACCCAGATCCCTTTAAGTAAAAGTGCTACAGGGGTCTGATCTAAGGCAGGTATTTGATTTTTCTTTTGGCAGGACAAGACATCAGAGACAGACCCATGGGAACAGCTCAGTGATGTGCATTTATTGGAAGAAGTACATTTAGTGTACCAGAACTTGAGTTTTTTTTTTTCTTTCAGCAAGTTTTCCATCAAAACAACAGTGCAAATTTTAAAAGCCTAACCATACCTGATTCCTGGTCAGGCTGAAGGACGGTGCATTTTAAGGGAGATTTTATTACAGGTGTATCATCAAAATAAACAGACACACAGTAGTTTGTCTTTGGAAGTAAGTCTCTAAGGACATACGTGAAGTTCCCAGTGACATTATTCATTTGGGGCTTGTGCTGTAAAAAGAAACACACACACACACACACACACACACACACACACACACACACAGATCAGTTAAGACTTTGGTGAAAGGTTAGCCCTAAAGGTTCTACTTTCAAATCTTAAATATTGTCACAGGCTTAGCAAGGTTTATGTCACTAGAAGCAAGCAATTTATCGCCAAACCTCACGTTCACACATATATATGTGCATGTATTTTTAAACCATGGCATCTGCCCTATCGGATCTATTTTATGGATGAGAAGAAAAAGTCCAAAAGGGGAATGAAGGTTTCTGTGACGTCATTGCCACAATATTATCATCTTTCCGTAGCTGATAAGATGATTGAGACGAGCTTGGGTCATCAGAGTGGAGCCCCATGAATAAACCCTGGTGGCTCACAGAGAGAAATACATCGGAGCACATATATGCATGATCCCTGTTCTCCTCACATCAGCCTTTGATGCCTCGGGACTCCGTCAGTGGGAGGGCCATCCGTGGATGTCATCTCTCAGCCTTGATTCCAGAGGCCACAGTCAAAACAACCAGGGCATCTTTCTCTATGCTCTCAAAAATCCCACTAAGTCTCTAGGGCAAGCATCCGATAGTCCCTAACTGTCACTTTCTCCAGCACATTTCGTCTGCATGTAGACATGCTTGTCATCCCTCCTATCTCAGAAGCCCCCTCCTTCAGGCTCACCTTCTAGAGCGGCTGCTGCTGCCCATCCAACCAGGCTTTGCCCATGACTCACCAAAGGCACTCTTATTAAAAGACTGTCTTTTAACTCCAGACCCGGGAGCTGTGGTGCCTGCCATTGTCTCCTTCCGAATGCCACACCGGCATCTCACATTTAACATATCCTAACTGAAGTTCATCTGGACTCCTCATTGTCTCAGTTAAAAGCAACTGTAAGGGGCTGTGGCCATAAGGCTTCTCTACTACACAGTAGAGTCCACATATGAATGAAATACATGTGGCTCTGGCAGATTACAGCACCAACAACTGGTCCAGGACATTCCCACCTGCTGCCTGGGTTACACCAACGGCCTCTTTTATTTCATGATTTAATTTGACTTAAAGATCAATTTGCTTTAAAAAAAAAAAGAAGAAGATGTCTCTGTCTACAGTTTTCATCCTATGGTGGTGTTGTCCTAATAAACACACAGTCAGTCTAAAATGCTGTGATTCATGGTTTGAACATAAAGAAGCACGGATGAAATACAACAGTAAATGATACAGCTCCTTTCCCCTTTTCTTCCCTCTCTCAGTCTCTTTTCTCTCTCTCTCTTCTCTGTCTCTGCATCTCTCTTCTCTCTGTCTCTGCACCTCTCCTCTCTCTGTCTCCTTTCTCTCTTTTCTGTATCTCTTTCTTCTCTTCTCTTCTCTTCTCTTCTCTTCTCTTCTCTTCTCTTCTCTTCTCTCTCTCTCTCATTCTCTCTCTCTCTCTCTCTCATTCTCTCTCTCTCTCTCTCTCTCTCTCTCTCTCTCTCTCTCTCTCTCTCTCCAATGTCTGGTGCTGAATACAGTAGCAAGCACTCTACCATTGAGCTAGTCTTCTAACATAGCCCTTCCCTGGCTTTACACAGTTCTTGAAAAGGAAGTGAAATGTATCCACTGCCAGCTACATATTGTTTCCCTCTGAACACGAGGGACCACTTACCACCCTAATGCTGTCCTCTGTCTGTTCCTCGATGACGAAGGATGTAGACTCCAGTCTTTTCCATAAGCTTTCCCCGAATAGCTTGTAAGTGGCAGGTGGAAACTCCATCATCACATTTATGTGGTCCTTAAAGCCAATAATCTTAAATTCTGGTGGCTCTAGAAGAACTGTGGAAGATAGACACTCTTCATAAGAAAGAGAAGTGAGGGGTTGGGGATTTAGCTCAGTGGTAGAGCGCTTGCCTAGGAAGCGCAAGGCCCTGGGTTCGGTCCCCAGCTCCGAAAAAAAAGAACCAAAAAAAAAAAAAAAAAAAAAAAAGAGAAATGAGTAACAGTCTTTACTTCTTATAGTATGTTCATTGTGTCCTGTTGTCAGACACAGTGCCATTTCTTTTAAAGGAAGGCTAATTCTGTCTGAATGGGCTTCTAATTCTAGCTGTATAGCGCTGTTTGGATTTACTGTTGAAAAACGGAGAACAATTTGATTTGTTAGCATTCCAATGGCACCGACTTGAGATGGATGTCAACAGCCTTCCCAATTCTCACGCTGTATTATAGATACGAAACTTAAAATGACTTATTTTCATAATTCGACATGAATAAATAATAATAATAATAATAATAATAATAATAATAATAACAACAACAACAACTGTGGAAAATGCAGGCAGGGGATTTTCTTTGAGGTTAATCAACTTTTCTATGCTAATGTATATAAATATGTACATATTTATCTGTATTAACAGGGTATGTAAATAGTTATATATGCACATGTATGTTCACAAACATGCACACACTGAAATTAAGTCCTTCTAGCCCACAATGTTTTTTATAACTTCACTTAACTACTTTAAAAAACAAAATAAGACAGGTTTCCCTATAGGCTGGCCTCGAACTCACAATCGATTACAAGCACGTGCCACTATGGCTGACTCACTTAACTATATGACACAAACATGCCAATACACGTTTATCTACCCTGAGGGTTAAAAACCATGTATCATGGGTTAGATTTTGGCTCAACCTACAATCTCACTTTTATTTTCTTCTGTTGGATGAGTTTGCTTGTTTTCTAAGGAATCTCAGAGGGAAACAGAAAGAACAACACAGGACACAGACTGGATGTGGCCCAAAAGTCTAAAGTGTTTCTCCTCTGGCCTTCATGGAGTTTTACTGACTCCCTACATCATATCCTCCCATGCTGAATATAAACCCTGTGTTATTGTGACTCCGACAGAATCTATGTGCCATTTGGTGCTTCTGGACCTCAGTCTCTGCATTTGTCTTTAGCCATTTCTTCTCCTTAAAAAAGTGTTTTAAAAAAATTTAAAATTATGTGTATGTGTGCATGTTTGTGGGGAATAGGAAGAAGTAAGTGCAGTTGCCTGCAGTGGCCAGAAAAGGGCAGAAGATTCCCTGAGGCTGGAGTTACAGGTGGTTATGAGCTGCCCCACTTAGATGCTGGGAACCAAACTCAGAGCCTCTGGGAAACACCGCGTCTTCTTAACTGCAGTGCTGTCTCTCCAGTCCTCTTGGTCATATCTTTATAAGAATTTTTTTTAAGTTTGTTTATTTAATGTATGAGTGCTCTGTTGCATATACATCCGCCTGCCTGAAGAGAGCATCAGATCCCCCTACAGATGGTTGCAAGCCACCATGTGGTTGCTGGGAATTGAACTCAGGACCTCTGGAAGAGCAGTCAGTGCTCTTAACCCCTGAGCCATCTCTCCAGCCCCAAGAAATTATTAAAGAGGAATTCTGAGTCACATGCTAAAGGTTTTATGTTTTACCTTCTCTCTATTTGATGGAAATATATCTACTATTTAAGGTAGATAGACATTTAAAAATCTTGTATATTACATTTAAAATTTTTTTTTACATTTTTAATTTATTTTGTTTTGTGTGTGAGTATGCGTGTGGGCCACTGTGTCACTGCACGTGTGTGAAAGTCAGGGATCAGCTCTCTCTCAACCCCATGGGTTCGGGGGACTGAACTCAGGTCATCAGGCTTGGTGGCAAGTGCCTTTACCCACTGAGCCATCTTGCTGGCTTATGTTACTTTAAAAGGAAACAATACAAAGAGAAACACAGCACAACACATTGTTTGGTCTGTTCAGAAGAACTATGTCAAAGCATGATGCCTGCACTGTTTTTCCTAATCCTGGGGGTTTGTTTGTTTGGCACAGCGTCTTGCTATGTAGTCTTGGAGGGTTTCCTGTTTTCTGTGGTCAACCTTAGGCTGAGCTCACATTGCAGTACTCCTCCTGTGTCAGGTATGCACCACCACATCTGGTGATCTTGGGTTTTCGTATCCTTTTCATATTTAGGACTTGGATCATGAAGACTACTCATTACTTTAATATATATTCTTTATCATTATCTGTGAACTGGGCTTCGACTTCTTTTCCTGTGAGTGCAGTGTACAGATGCGAACGTTGATCCAAAGCCTACACACCCCTGGATGACCTCATAAGACTGATTCATGGCCTGGTCACGCTTGACCCACTGTCATCCCTTTCCGAAGTACCTATGAGTGTGCACACCGGCTGTTCTGTAACAGTGTGCTGAAACCAAAAACCAGTGAAAACCAGTTATAAATTTAGACACTGAGAATGCGGTGTTGCTGGAACCATGAGCACAAGTGCTTAGGGAATAACCTCTAGACACAGGGGGAGACAGAAGGGTTGCCCCACTCCTGGGTTGCACTTGCCCTGTGAGCTGAGTGCCCTTGGTGTTCACATATATAGCCTTCTTGGCTTACAGTCTCAGAGGGTGGGCAGGAAGATACTGGCCTGAAGAGAAGCGACAGCATAGATAGAACCATGCAAAGTCTCCTTCTGCTTCTGCCAGGCTGTAAAGCAGACAGCAGAGGGGTTGGGGATTTAGCTCAGTGGTAGAGAGCTTACCTAGGAAGTGCAAGGCCCTGGGTTCGGTCCCCAGCTCCGAAAAAAAAGAACCAAAAAAAAAAAAAAAAAAAAAAAAGCAGACAGCAGAACGACCATTACCACTGAAAACCTGCCTTATACATGCATCAAACAAAGATCTGAGAAGTCCAGGTTATGGACCCATTTTCTAGGTCAGAAAGCTGAGGCTCTGGGCAACCAAGTGGCTACACAAGGTAGGACAAGGAATCAGACCGGCTCTCCAGCCAAACACCCTCCTCTTCTGCAGCAAACCACTGATGAGATTGAGAGACACAGAGATCCACTCACCATTTGTGGGCCAGATGTAGTCTGAGCAGCGGCACACCGTTGAGTCCCCTCTGTGCACTACGATGATGGGGACATAGGTTTCCCGGCCCTCCAACCACTCGTCAGTCACATCACATAATGGCTCCGTGATATCTATACAGTTCTCGACCTTCTTCAGGTCTTCAGCTTTGCTTTGGAGGGGAAAAGATTGGAGAAGGAAAGATGAGCATGTGTGTCATGTGATCCATTTCTTGTGCCTCACCCCTCACTCCTTTTATGATCGCTAAAAGAAATGGTTTGCAGGCCTTAGCCCAGATGGCCCACAATCACTTCATTCTAAAACTGAACACGTTATACTTCGCACACACCCCACCCCCTACTTCTAATCTCTTCTGGATGTTTTTCCCTTAAGGGTTCATCCCCAATTGTGACGTTATACTTTTATTGTTTAATGGATGGAATGAACGAACGAATGAATGAATGCATGCATGAATGAACGAACGAATGAATGAATACATGCATGGATGAATGAATGCATGAATGAATGCATGTATGATGAATGAATGAATGCATGTATGATGAATGAATGAATGCATGAATGAATGAATGAATGCATGAATGAATGAATGCATGTATAATGAATGAATGAATGCATGAATACATGCATGGATGAATGCATGAATGAATGAATGCATGAATGATGAATGAATGAATGCATGAATGAATGAACAAACGAACCCTGGGTTTGGGCTTTCTGGGCTTAGGCCCCAGACCTCCCTCCCACTCTAGGATAATTAGCAGAGCTTTCTCTGAGATGTGTCTCTGGCTAAAGGCCAGATAGTCTTGCATCTTAAGTCAGAACTGTGTTCATTTAGGGACATCAGGGACATCTGATTCACCAAACTTGGGGAGGTAAGCGAGTGTGTTGGCTAGTTCCAACTGTGAACAGGAGCTTGGGAAGAGAACCTAGGGTTGAAGAGTTATCTAGATGGAGCTCACCTGTGGGCATGGCTGCAGGTGACTATCTTGTTTGTTGACTGGGGTTGGAAGTCTCACCCTGCGGACAGCTGGCAGCAGTCCATAGATTGGACATCAGACTATGTGGATACGGAACGCTAGCCGGGTGATTTGCTTGGTGGGAGCAATCAGGGAGCCAGACATTTATCCTCCCTGCTCCAGACTGAGGTGATGTCTGAAATTCCTGCCTTGAGTTCCCTCAACAATAGACTGTGAACCATAATCCAAAGAAACCCCTTTCTTTCCCAAGTTCCTTTTGGCCAGAGTATTTTATCACAGCAACATAGATGAGATCAGAATGGGTAAGTTAATGATATGTGATCAACAGGCAGAGGAAAAGTAAGACTTAGCAGGAGAAAGGAAAAGATACAGGACACCCTTGCCCTCTCTTGGCCAGCCTAACGATCAGAGGTCCGACATATAATAGAAAGGGATGTTTTGGGGTTCAGGGCTTATAGACACAGTCTTTCCAAACAGCTACTGAGCAAAGCAAGGACTTGGGAGAGCCGCTGTTGTTTGCGGGCAGTGAAAGACCAAGATGGTCCACTAATTCCACACTTATACCTATAGCAATGCTGAGGTGGAGACAAAACTCTGGGCTAAATATTAGGCTTGTCAGTGGCCTGAGCTCATCAAGCAGGGCTTTCTGGAGTATATAACATGTCTAACTATCAATATGGTCAAGAGACCTGGAGCCTGATGAAAAGGAGGTCTTTTGAATGCTAGAGTGACCGAGGAGTGGGAGTCACTGTGCAAACTGCCGACTGCCAGGCTTTGGCTTTTAAACACAAGCCTTGTCCCTCCCAACCCCACCCCAATAGCTTTGGGTTACAGGAGAATTTAAATTAAGAACTAAGAAAGGATAGGTGTTCTGACTTTGGCCTTTTATGAACTGGAAAACAAAAAACAAAGAACGAAGCTGGAAAGATGGCTGACTTAGTAAAGTGGACCTGAGTTTGAACCCCACACAGAAAGAAGGCAGGGAAGCTTGCACTGTGACCCCAGCCTTGGAGGGCCAGACTATAGGGCTCGTGGGCCAGCTAACTTAGCAAAAGTCTCAAGCCCAGTGATCGAGAGTGTGTCAAAAAAATAAGGCAGAGAGTGTCACCAAGTGTCAACCTCTGGCCTCTGCACACTCACACATGATCCCTTACACATAGACATCCCTCCAAAATGTATAAATTAACTTTAAAAACTCTGGGATGGGAAATATGTTTATTGAGAGGAGAAATCATGTACTAGGAAGAGAGGTGGCCTCTTCAGTAAGAAAGAAAGAAGAGAAGCTCGTGCTGACTGACCTCATGATTGTGTACCAGAGTGTGTAGTTGGTTGGTGGGCTGGACTGGCTTTGTAATTCCCAGGATAAAATCAGTCGGAAATGTCGTAATATCAGGTTTATAGTGCAAGGTTCATCTGGATACTCTAAAAAGAACAGGAGGTAAAAAGAAGAAACGATGAGGTTTGGAACTCAGGATTACTCTCCCCTTAGGAGCTCAGATGAGCTCAGTCTCTTGGGCAAGCCCTTGTGAAAGCATTCTGGCATCTAGACCGTGCAGGAAGGAAATCTTCTGGACATGGGAAATGAAATAGTTCAGTTAATTAGTGACAACTTATTGTCAGGGCAGGAAAGCTAACAAACAGGAAGCCCGCACCCTGTAACCACTGGACAAAGGGCTTCTCCAATTGTCATCGACTGTTAGAGTTCAGGGAACCAAAATAATCAAGCTGGCTTTGGACCAGGGGTGCTCTTCTACTCTCCTGTTCCTTCTCTCTTCTCTGCAAACTGCTCTGCCACCCACCCCTCTCCCCCTCCCTCCCCCCTCCCTCCCCCCATTCTTCCCAGTGTCCTTCCTCTTCTCTCTCCTCTATCTTTCCCTTTTTCTCTCTCCCTCCCTCCCGAGTCTCTTCCCTCACTCCTTCCCCCCTCCCCCTCCATCCCTCCCCAGTCTCAAATCCACACTGCACTTTTATTCCCCTGGTCATACAAAGGAGAAAGAATTTCAGTTAGAGAAATTTATTTTCCTTTACCTGAAACCAGTATGTGGAAGATTAGACATGAAAGAGAAATTTGTCTCTTCATTCTTTTATTAATGAGACTAAAAGCTTTGGTTCCTCCTAGTGATCACTAGTGGTTTTCTGGGTTTTTTCTTTTCCCCTCTATGATAGTTTGTGACACAAATAATGAAAAACCCTCTGCTCTTCAGCCTAGAAAGGACTCCAATAAACTGGCCAGCGTATCTGGGGTCAGAAATCACACTTCCCCCTTTCCTCTCTGTTAGCCAGACACTTTGACTCTTACATCAAATTTAGTCAAGCTCAGAACAGTTCTTACCTTCAAAAGCAAACGATGAGTTAGACTGTAGGCTCACACACACTAGGAGGAAGCAAAACAGATTACAACAAGGTTTGTTCTGGGCCCGGACTATCAACATTACTCTAAGTGTAAGGCTCTTTGACATACACGTGCTACTTAATGTTGAGATTTTCTCGTGCTAACACAGATACTGCGGAGAACATGGGTGCTCTTGGCCGACACATGTGTGATCTGAAGGTGGCATTTGGGGCAGACGTAAAGTGAGACCTCTGGGACTTGACACAAAGAGCAAGGGTCGGATGGGTTGAGGGAGTGTCTGAGAAGCAGTTGTATAACACATTTCCTAGAGTATAAATAAGCATGCTGATAATTAATACATTTGAAGTAAAGATATCTAACAAGAACAGCAGGTGAGGGGTTGGGGATTTAGCTCGGTGGTAGAGCGCTTGCCTAGGAAACGCAAGGGCCTGGGTTCAGTCCCCAGCTCTGAAAAAAAGAACCAAAAAAAAAAAAAAAAAAAAAAAGAGGGTATTTGAGATTGGAATTAGTGAGTGCTGTCCCCTTGGAGTAGGTACGGGCAAGAGGGGTCATTTATTTCCCGATCTTGCAATGACTTACAGGGAGTGGGTGGGGCACATTATCCATGTATACCTACACTGAGACATTTGTCATACTCCTGAATCCCCTAAAGACAATGTATGGGAGAGATGACATTGTGGAATTAAAGCAGTTAAGAGGGAGGAGAAGAAAGGACATGAAAGAAATCCAACTGTAGAAAAGATGAGGGCTAAAAAGAAGGGAAATACATAAATTGAAGTTTAGGGATCGATTTTCAATTTAGTCTCCATGGGGAGAGATAAGGGACAGTCACCTTCTAAGCCCCACTGTGGGTGAGATTCAGGGTATGTGGAGCAGCCGCCCTTTGAATTATAAATGAGGTAGTCTCCGGAGTATGAGCTTAGTTTGTAGCATTCTGATTTAGCTAAAATTGAGGGGCAGACAGACGCCCATGGATGCCTGATGCTGGCCTCGCTGATCTGGGTCCTCCAGATATGGACATCGATTTGCTGCTCCACACCAGGGCTCTCTGTGATGACAGGGACACAGGCTTTCTCCTCTAACAACTGTGCTGAAAAAGCAGCACTTACCCACAAGATACAAGCTAAGGAGACCAACGGCAGAGCCGGTGCCCTTTGAAGGCATCCTGCTCAGTCTGTAAGTCCTGTTCTGCTCTCACACCTGAAAGAGATCAATATTGAGGCGATCAAAACTCAGAAGTACCCAATTAAATCACACTATATATGACGTACATATATATACTAGTGAGAGATGAGTAGGAATTAGCTGCAGATGTTGCCCCGTTGTAGCCCTGGATTGGTTACAATTGCGGTTAAACTTGCAGGAGCTTAGTGTGAGAGTGCACATCTGTCCTCTAAGCAGAGAGGCGGGGAAGGATCAGACGTTCAAGGTCATCCTCAGCTACATATCGAGTTAGAAGGAGGAGCCACTCTGTCTTTTAAAAAAGTTTTAAAAAGTAGCCAAATTCCTGGTTCCAGTCCTTCCTTATTCCTCAGGACTTTCTCAGCTCACCTTCTCTCGGCTGTGGTATCAATCCCTAGTTAAGAAGACTTTCTTTCTTTTTTTTTTTTTTTTTTTTTTTTTTTTTTTTTTTTAGCTTAAATGTTGAACAGGCAATAGGCATTTGGTTAACTTAATTATTAAATAATTAAATCTAAAAAAAGGCAACTATGTGTCTCTGTGTGGGAATGTGCATGTGTGCACTGCTGCCTGTGGGTGCCTAAGCGGTCGGAGGAATTATAATTACGGGGGATGCAGAGGTGGCTCAGTGGTTAAGAGCACTGACTGCTCTTCCAGAGGTCCTGAGTTCAATTCCCAGCAACCACATGGTGGCTCACAACCATCTGTAATGGAATCGGATGCACTCTTCTGATGTCTGAAAATGGCAGCAGTGTACCTCATATGCATAAAATAAATAATACTTAAAAAAAAAGTTGGAGTTGGGGATTTAGCTCAGTGGTAGAGCGCTTGCCTAGGAAGCGCAAGGCCCTGGGTTCGGTCCCCAGCTCTGAAAAAAAGAAAAAAAAAAGTCTTATGGATAATTACGGGCTACCCTGCATGGTGTGGAGAAGTGAACCCTCAGTGAGAGTAGCAGCCCTCAGCTGCTCAGCCGTCTCTCCATTATAGTTATGTGACATAGGCTACATAACCCAGGCTGGCTTGAACCTGAGAAAGCCTCCTGCCTCAGCTCCCCAAATGCTAGGACTACATACAGACACCACCGTTCTGGCCAAACGTATTTCTCGATTATTTTAGACAAGAGGTAGACTATATAGTCCTGCTCTACTGAACTCTTTCGCTGCCTAATAAATTTGAGAAGCCTTCCAACCAAAGAAAATCTTCTTGCTTTTTCACATAGCTGCACAGCATGACTGTGGACATGCAAACACTTGCGACATTACTGTAGCCACCTCTGACAAGGCCATGCCTTCCCGCCACGATGAATTAGAACTGCTTATACTGTGAACCAGATGACTCTCTCCTTTGAGTTGCTTCCGGTTGGGTATTTGGTTACAACAGGGGGAAAAGTAACTAAAATAGAAAGCTTGCAACAAGTGTAGCTTTTGCTGTTACAAACTTGACCGTGTGGTTCCTAAGCCTTAGGAATGGTTTTCAGGAGGAATGTGGAAGATTTTGGAGCCGTTAGTTATAGAAGCTTTTACGTGCCTATAAGGCGCCTAAAGCGTTAAAGACCAAAACAGCGTTCCCAGACATAGAGGCAGTAGACTGTCCTCTATAGCTTCAGAGAGGAACAACTCGATTAGGAAGTTGGCTAAAGGTCATTTGTGCTATCCTCGGGCAAAAGGATCTGCCTGTGTCCTGAGAATCTGAGCAGGCTGAGAGGGAAGTAAGGATTAATTTGTATGGTGAAGGACATTACAGATGTTAGAATACTAAAAAGAAACCAGGGACTTTGCACTAGGATCACAAGAAAAGCCATCTTGCAGGTAAGATGCCACCCATTGGGAATTCCAGGTGAACAATACATTTCATAGGAAAAGAGAGCAACCGACGAGGTAGAAGACAATGGTACCCCTCTCCCCCTAAGGAAAACCTCTGCCCAGAGCAGCAGTCGCTGTCCAGGGAGGCCAGGCTACGTCTCAAACGGACAGCAGAGTCTTGGTGTTCTGTGTGGTGCTGGCTTTGCAGGAGTGTGAGACACAAGAGCGAGTAGATTAAGGGATTCTTACACCAATGTTTCAGGAAGCTCCCGAAAGAATAGGCTGTGTAAAGCTGGGCAGGTAAAACCCACACTGCAATGGAGACCCTGGGTTACCAGAGATGTCAAAACGCAGGGTGTCCACCAAGGAAGCTGCAGGTGGCAAGTTGGGGCTGGTTCAAGGAGAAGGGCATCTATCTGCACCACAGCAGACCTAGAGAGGCAGGGCTATTCAAGACAGTTAGACCCCACATCATGTCACCAAGGGCCTTGGATGCCAGATATGCAACTGTAGGATTCTTTTTCTGTCAACTACTCATTCTCTCCCTATCGTTCTCTCTCCTTGTTTTGGCAGGGACTTTTTTTTTTTAAGTATGAGGGAAACTGGCCCTTCCTGATATACATCATTTTTTTTTCTTGTGCCTTCTCTGCCTGCCTTTGGATTGATTACTTGCATTTGGTGTGTGTGTGTGTGTGTGTGTGTGTGTGTGTGTGTGTGTGTGTGTGTGTGTGTGTTTTACTCTCCCATATGGAAGGTCCAGTTGTTTCTCCTTATCTGGGGATTCTGCGTTTAGAGGATTAGACCAGCTTTGTACAGGACTTCATATACAAACTAAAGAACTGTACCTGTATCACATTGGTTTAGGTGATTGTTTTCATTTTCATTAGTTCCTAAATGATACAATGTAACTGTTACACTACAATGTAATTGTGTTACACTAGGTATTGCATGCAATTGGGACATGATTTAAATAACAACCAGACAATACTGTGGCTGTCTTCAGACACACTAGAAGAGGGCATCGGATCCCAGCACAGGTGGATGTGAGCCACCATGTGGTTGCTGGGAATTGAACTCAGAACCTTTAGGAAGAGCAGTCAGTGCTCTTAATCGCTGAGCCATCTCTCCAGCCCCTACAACCAGACAATAAACTAGGCAACAATTCTTGTTTTCTTCAGAACAGCATCTCCTATATTCTGGCCTTGAACCTGCTCTGTAACAGAGAATGACCTTGAATTTTTGGTCCTCTCCCTCTACTTCATAAGAAGTCTGCCATCAAAACTGGTTTGATGAGGTGCTGGGGGTGCAACCCAAACCCACATATGACAGACAGGCATTCTACCACTTCAGACGCAATGCCAGCCCCGATCTTTACGTTTTTAATTTTTCGTCTTCTGAGACAAGATCTCGCCATGTAGATTGGGCTGGCCTTGAATTTGGAATGATCCTCTTGCTTACCTGAGCGCTGTGATGATAGCTGTACACCACCTTGCCCAGGGAGGCTGGGCTACCTGCAGATGTGACGACGACATGGATAAGGGGTTTGATATCCCAAGAGACTCTGGAACCAAGCCCCCAGGTTACCAAGGGTTTCTCAGCTTCTGGGGTTTGAGTTTTAGACCGTATTCCCCATTCCAAGGTGAGATGGGGATTTGTAAGTTTAAAGGAGCTTCAGCAGGCCTTACTTCTCTCTTACTGAAGTTTTAGAGGTCAAAGAGAGATTCTTTGCTCCCACCCCACCCACAAATAAAACCATACGAGAAGGAAATAATAAAGAAAGAGGACCAGGAAATGGCTGACTCAGCTTAAGCTACAAACAAATTCACTTTAAAATTCCCCTTGACTGCAAGGTGGCAGGTCTCATTCACGGAATCTTCTGGAGTGATTTAGGAGATTCCAGGTTAAAACTCACATTCCTTCTGCAGAGATAGCCAATCACCTTCTCCATAACTTATCTATCTCATAACCCTGCTTTCCCGAGGAAGCCTCTTCTGGGATAGCCTTGTGATGTGTGTCGTCAGCTCCCACCACAGCTCCATGGAAGACAGGCTGCATGGCTAGAAACCTGCCTGGACACAGGCACACCTGCCATGATGACACCTGAGATAACTCACTCACGTTCCAACGCCTGACCTGAACCCTGGGGCCTCCGCTTTCTTCTGATAGTGAGAGAACTTTGCACTCACGATGTATTTGCAGCAAGACTCACTTGCTTCAGTAGTGGGAACATGGACACACACACACACACACACACACACACACACACACACACACACACACACCACCCTATTATTCTCCTCTGGGCCAAGAATATTTCCTCCCCTTGCTTTGTTCTAGGCAAAATGAGGGTCCATTGCATATAAGACATCCTCGGAGTAAACTCTTTTTTTTTTTTTTTTTTTCTTTTTTCTTTTTTTCCCCGGAGCTGGGGACCGAACCCAGGGCCTTGCGCTCGCTAGGCAAGCACTCTACCACTGAGCTAAATCCCCAACCCCTCGGAGTAAACTCTTGTTTGTCGAGTCTAGTTTCCAGTTTTGGAGTCCTGCCTGAATTCTTAACAGAGACCCTTAAAAGTCTCCCTGACCCCAAACAGCTCTGCCTTCTTAAAACAGAGCTCTTACTGTCTCTGGAGTCAGGCCCTCTGAGTCCCAGGGCCTTGTCTATTGAAGGACCTACTTTCACATTCTCCTGTCTCAAAATTCCCAAGTCGTCTTTGCCTCTGGTTTGCTAGCACCTTCTGATGGGATGGTGGCACATCCTGGGCTCAAGACACCAGCTTATATTTGAGCTACTTTCTCTTCCCCCAGCAAGATTGGCTAACCAGGACTCAAGAGTGCTCTGGCTCCATGGGTACCAACTAGGTCACGTCAGCAGAACCTCATTGTGCCTCTAAAGCCCTTCTGGTGCAAGTGCTGGGAGGTCATGATTGGGCGCGTCAGCCCTGCATTGGACTGGAACCACTGGTTCTTTTATAATGGGAAACTTGCTGGAGTTGGGGTCTGGTTCACAAGTATGTAAGGCCCTCGAGCCCCAAGGCACTAGCAGATTGAAACAGAGATTTACAGATACTTAGACACAGACAGTATGCTACAGGATGGGCAGGTCCTTAGAAAAGGGAAT
Organism: Rattus norvegicus; assembly: GCF_021556685.1. NCBI lineage: Eukaryota > Metazoa > Chordata > Mammalia > Rodentia > Muridae > Rattus > Rattus norvegicus. Next base: position 44,255,279 of record NC_141544.1, on the reverse strand, counting down.
GAGGGAGCGAATGGGGTAGGAGCCTTAGCAGGTCAGCCCTAAAGGTCAAGAGCCTCACATACCAGCGGGGATCAGCACAGCCCAACCCCCAAGATCTTCTTGGCAAGATCTTTTGACAAGGAAAATATCAAATGGCTACTGAAACAGTCACAAAGAGACCAAGCATTCTTCTTCAAACCTGGAAGATTTTTCCAGCAGATGTTAAGTTGCTACCCAGATCCAGATATTATTTCCAGCAGTAACTTAATCTTCCGGAACAAACCATTTTCAGGAGTCTAACAATGCCTTCTAAGGTTTGAGAAATACTGGAATGACAGGTTTTCACCTCTTTTGCTCTTTCATTTGTTTTGTGTGTATGTGTGGTGTGTGTGTGTGTGTGTGTGTGTGTGTATGTGTGGTGTGTGTGTGTAAGTGAGTGTGTATGTGTGAGTGTGTGTGGTGTGTGTGCATGTGTAGTGTGTGTGCCTCTGTGTGTGTGGTGTGCGTGTGTGTGTGAGTGTATGTGTGAGTGTGTGTGTGTGCATGTGTGGTGAGTGTGTGTGTGTGTAAGTGAGTATGTATGTGTGAGTGTGTGCGTGCATGTGTGGTGCGTGTGTGTGAGTGTATGTGAGTGAGTGTGTGTGTGTAAGTGAGTATGTATGTGTGAGTGTGTGTGTATGTGTGGTGTGTGTGTGTAAGTGGGTGTGCATGTGTAGTGTGTGTGCGTCTGTGTGTGTGGTGTGTGTGTATGTGTGTGTGTGAGTGAATGTGTGTGTGTATGTATGGTGTGAGTGTGTGTATGTGTGTAAATGAGTATGTATGTGTGAGTGTGTGTGGTGTGTGTGTATGTGTATGTGTGTAAGTGAGTATGTATGTGTGAGTGTGTGTGATGTGTGTGTGGATGTGTGTAAGTGAGTATGTATGTGTGAGTGTGTGTGAGTGCATGTGTGGTGTGTGTGCGTCTCTGTGTGTGTGTGTGCATGTGTGGTGTGTGAGTGTGTGTGTATGTGTGTAAGTGAGTATGTATGTGTGAGTGTGTGGTGTGTGTGTGTATGTGTATGTGTGTAAGTGAGTATGTATGTGTGAGTGTGTATGGTGTGTGTGTGTATGTGTGTAAGTGAGTATGTATGTGTGAGTGTGTGTGAGTGTGTGTGTGTGCATGTGTGGTGTGTGTGCGTCTCTGTGTGTGTGTGTGGGTGGGTGTGGGTGTGGGTGTGGGTGTGTGTGGTTGCGGTTTTGTTGTTGTTCAAGCTTTCGAGTTTGTTTATTCAGATGACCGGGCATGTGGAGGTCAGAGGTCGGTGTTAGGTGTCTTCATTCATCACCCTTCACCTTATTTATTTTTAGCAAAGCGACAAGGAATTTCACTTAAAGAGAAAGACACACTTCACAGGGGTGGCAGGCTCCTTGGGCTTCAGTGCCTAAGTGCACCCACCCCTTAGTTTTTGAGGCAGGGTCTCTTACTGAACCTGGAACCCACAGATTGGATGCACCGGGAATATCTTCCATTCCAGAGCTGGGATTGCAGGCGTGTGTTACCCCTGCCCAGCCTCTTTTATGGGGTTCTAAGGGATCGAACACATGACCTCCTGCTTGTATAGTGAGCTGTTTACCCACTGAGCCATCTCCCCAGCGTGAGTTTTTGCTTTCTGCCCTGAACGTTTTGACTGAGGACCACCTTGGTTTGTGTCAGTTTCCAGCCACAGACGTGATCCTGCACCCTCCTTCCCCTGTGCTTGGTTACAGGGCCCTGACCCTGGGCCCCATAAAGTCCTCATCTGGCTTCTAAGCCCCTAAGTTCCCGAGCCGGAATCTATTCTGCACCAAGATAAAGCTGCCCAACCTTGTCCTCTCAACTTGTTCAGGATAATTAGCTGCCTCTGGGATCTTATTTTCTAGTCATCCCCTCGGCCACAGCCCTCACCCCTGGCCTGTCATAGATGAGAAATCTGACCAACGACTTCCAACTTGAATGGCATGCTGGGCAGACAAAGCTCAGAATCACTGACTCTGGCCAAGTCTGGGGTCGGCTCGGATTTTTGTTGTTGTTTTTGGATTTGTTGATTTGTTTTTCCTCCTTAACCTTTTCTTCTCCCCAGAATCTTTTTCTTCTACTCATTCTTTTCCATGAACTGAAATCATTTACAATCTCTCGGGGCTGAGCATTCATGCCATCATTAATGACTTAATATCATTATTATTAATATTATTAATTATAATTAATTTTTTAGGCCACCCAGCCTGTCCCCACCCACCCACCGTTTTCATCTCAGGGATGTTTCTTTCGTCATGTTTTGGTGTGCATTTGTGCATTTTCTGTTGTACCTGGGGCTTTTGCTGCACAACAGAGTCCGATGATACTAAACACTTGGTTATAGTTTGTCTGCCTTCCCCGGGGGACCCTTCTAACTAATTTAATCTGTGTCTTTCCACTGCTTTGGGCTTAAAAACAAGGCTTTCTGCCGTTAGAATATTTTCATTTGGGGATGGAGAGATGGCTCAGCGGTGGAGAGGCCTTACTGCTCTTGCTAGAGGACCCAGGTTCTATTCCCAGCACCCACATGGTGGCTCACAACCATCTGTAGCTCCAGTTCTAGGGGCTCTGATGGTCTCCTGTGGCCATTACTGAACACTAACCATGCACACAGCGCAACACACACACACAGGCAAAACACTCGCACATAAATAAAATATATCTAAAATTTTAAAAATTAAATATATTTATTTATCCTGTCATCTTCTCTCCTGTATGTATACAGGACCAAACCTAGGAGGCCTCTCACACGCTAGTCAAGCACTCTACCAAGAGAGGGACAGCCTGACTTTCTTATTTTAAAGACTCCTAGTGTACTTCCCTGCCTCCCACTCCACAAAGCTGTATTTGGACAGTTTCCATGGCTGCTGCTTTGTGAGGAGAGTGAGGAGGAGCTCATTCTACAGTCTGGGGATGTGACACACAAGAACATGAGCACAGCTTGTGCCAACCCCTGGGCTTGCTTTCTCCACAGAGACTTTGGTATCTGGCATGCTGCTCGCTGCCCATGGGGGAGACGCAAGTGGAGTCAACCCTTTGTCTTGGATTGCTCCTCAGCGGCGGTGGCAGATACTTGGAGCACTGTCCCCTCTCAAGGGCCTCTGTTCACACAAAGGCACACTGCTCCTCTGAGAAAAAGAAAAGGGTACACTTGGCCATTTGCTTCTTTCCCGATGACTATTTTTTAAAAAAATGTTCAAGGCTTCTGTGGACCTGTAGAACAGTTTCTAATGCTCGGAGCACAGTTAAATTTTAAAAGGTGCCTTTTAAGAATCTTAGAATTAAAAATGAACGAACGAAGGCAAGGTTTAAAGCTATCCAGTCTGTAGACAGGCTTCTAGGCTAACTAGTGTGTGCATCTTCCTATTGGCTCCAGAAAAACAAAAACAAAAAACTTTCCAATGATTTCTACCCCTTCCTGCACCCCATCCCCACCGCAAGTCCTTATGTCTTGGTCTATGCACCCCGCGTTCTCTACCTCCCACTGGTCCTATGTCAGCCGACCTCCCCTCAGCAGGAGATGCTTGCCATTTGGAATTAGAAATTGCAAACTAGCTTAATTCTTTTTTGGTAGTTTGTTTCTTTGGAGATAGACTCTTACTATGTAGCCCCAGATGGCATGGGATAACCTGGGGTTATCCAGAGATAACCAGACTGGCCTTGAACTCACATAAATCCCTTTTTCTTGGGTACCTCAGTCCAGAGATTAGAGGCTTAATTCTTTGAGAATCCCCAAAGAATGAAATTCTAGTTTCATTCTTTGTGTGCACATGTGTGGGTTGGGTGTATGTTTGGGTGTGTGTCCTAATGCACAAATAAGCTAAGGCCAGACATAGACTCATCAGTCTTTCCTCTATAACTTCCTGGCTGTTCCAGGAGCTGGGGATTTGAACTCAGGTCCTCTCGTTTTCAGAACCAAGGCTCCTACTCATGGAGCCATCTCTCCAGCCCCAACTATATTTAAAGATATCTCAAGGAACAGGACAGTGGTCTTTGAATAGCCCTCGAGAGTTGGTGCCAGGAGCCTTACCCTCAGAATCAAGGGTCCTCAAGTCCTTTATAGAAGTCGCAGGGTATTTGCACAGAGCATACATCCTCTCACATAAAGTAATTCATCTCCATATTACTCAGAATACCCAGCTGTTAACACCGTGTCTCAGTCACTATTGTTGTGCAGAGACACCCTGTCCAAGACAAGTCTTATGTCAAAGGAAACATTTAATTGGGGTCTTGATTACACTTTCAGAGGTTTAGTCCATTACCATCGTGGCGGGAAGCATGGTGGACATGCGTGGTCTGGGGCAGAATCTGAGAACTACATCCTGATCCACAGGCAAGAGAATAGAGACTCTGGACCTAAGTGGGCTTTTGAAACCTCAAAGTCCAACCCCAGTGACCAAGTCCTCCTAACTTCTCTGACAGCTCATCAACTGGCGAGTAAGCCAATGGTGGTCTATCTCGTTCACATTCTTCTGTGTGGGGGATAAGGGCATAAAAACAGGCCATACACGATCAGTGCCTCAGGCTGCAGTCATGAACACACACACACACACACACACACACACACACACACACACACACACACACACACAGGCTCTGTCCCAACACACTTTTGACATTTCTGGAACCAGGAATGGCTCGTCTCACTTGGTGACACATTTTAAAGGACTTCTTAAAGTCAATGCATTTTGATACGGTGATAGGTTAGATAAAATATGAGGACCAGTAATCAGAGGCTGTATTTGTGTCGCTGACTTCTTCAACAGTGTGAATGTCTAGAGATGTAACAGGAAAATGAGTCCATGGAGGCTTTGTGCGGACAGGCAGGAGTAATAGAATATTCACTCAGGAATTTGAGAGTGGTCTTGTTTTGTTTTTTTTTTCTTTTCTTTGTTTGAGATAAGATCTCACCAAGCAGCACACACCTGCCTCTAACACACAATCCTTTTGCCTTAGTCTCTTGAGTTTTAAGTGAGATTCCTGGTCACGCTGTAGATATAGGTCTGTACATTTTAAGTCTGGTCTGGGGACGTACCTTGGCAGCTACGGCAGCTGAGTGCAATCTAGTATGGTTCCACCACCACCACCACCAACAACAACAAAAAATAGTTTCACTTCTAAAACAATACCTCTTAGGCTATGGTCTTCCTAGATTTATTTTGGCCACGTTGTTGATTAACTCAAACCAAACCTCAGAGAGATCTTTTGACATTAACTAATTAATTAAAACGTTCGGCCCCGAGAATCCCCCAGGAAATCCAAGTCAGGACTTTCAAGAATACGAGGAAAGAGCTCTATTGCTAACTTACATCTTCAGCTCCCTTTTAATGTTTAAATAAATATGGGGTGTGGGGGGGACTTTAGAATGAAGAGTCACGTCCGGGTTTTTCTTTTAATGACTTAAATTTGAAAAAAACCACCTTTGAACAGCAGCCACTTCCTGAGCCAAACTGATGAACCTCGTTAGAGATGCCCAACTCGTTAGTGTGTTGATGAATTCAATTATTTCAGTGAAGCCATATGTGGTGTGAGCTCTGTTACCTCATTACTGTCCTAAGGCTGCACAGAAGGACTGACAGGCGAGGGACAGGGGACAGTGGGGCAGACTCGGTCTCTGGTCCCAACCTCAGCACTTTTCTTAGACGACACTTAGCTATTTTCTAAGCTCTCTTGTTTAACAAAACAGGGACATCAAACAAACATTAAAACACAAAAGTCCATAGGTTGTCAAAGTTTTCCAATAAAGCCATGCTAACTAAATACATGGGTCGATGAGGCCAACAGTTCATCTCATGCAACTATTGACTTGCTTGGAATAGAAATGCAAGTTACCAATAAACCCAGTGCCTTTCCAGTGTCCCATCCCTGCCCACCTTCTGTGGGTCACGACTCCTAGTGACTGACTTCCCACTCTCTCAGGGGTGCATCAATCGAGATGTAGGACACTCCAGCGCCTGCTACCCTTCAGTGACCTCGTAGGGGCGTGAACAAATGATCCTGGGATGTTTCAGGGCGCGGGGGGGGGGGGGGGGCGGGTAGGGGGAGAGAGAGAGAGAGAGGGAGAGAGAGAGAGAAGAGGGAGAGAGAGAGAGAGAGAGAGAGAGAGAGAGAGAGAGAGAGAGAGAGAGAGAGGTGTGTCGGGATGCAGAACAGGACCCAGAAACTGGAGATGATAACCAACTTGGCAAGGCTATCTTAAGGAACGTGGACCCTCTAGGATCTGGTGGTGGCTAGTGCTGAGATGTTCCATGTACCCTTGGTACCGCGACGGTGGGGTGAAGGCAGAGGAGCCCACATAAACACAAAGTTCACCGCAGGGAGCGATGAAAAGAAGCAGCCCATGCAGGGGCCACAGACGCAGCCCGTGGGGCGCGGGGTCACATTAGCCAGAGTCCCCAGAACCTCCAGGGAAGAAAGGCAGGAAGAGGCGGAGTCCCGAAGAGGAGAAATGAAAAGGGGATTCTGGGAACTGGCAGCGGGGTGGCGGTTCTGCCCTACTGTCCACGACACCCACTCACGTTCCTGTGGTCCCCGTAGTACAGTACCTGAACGGCCGGGCCTCTAGGATCCCCCTCTGGGATGTCCTGGGGCGACCGCCGAGCTGCTCTGGGCACCAGGCGCAGCTGTGCACGGCTGGTGAGTAAGCGGGAGCCGCCCCAGGCCGAAGGCGGGAGAGACGGCGGGGTGGTGGCCAGCGCTCCCCTACCCGAGGGGTCTCCACTCGCCACTAGGTTTCCCCTGTTCTGGGCTTGACCACGCAGGCGCCAGGAGGCCAAGGGTTCCCAGCCCCGCGGCCCGCCGCGGACTGAGAAGGAGGCTGGAGGCGGGACCAGGGGCGGAGCGAGCCCGGGAGCAGGCGACAAAAGGACATTTTCACGCCCATTACCTCCCCACCCACTTCAAGTACAGTTCTGGGAGCCAGAGATTGGGGAGCCCTTTAGTTTATCGCGACCTCTTCGGGGGACTAGGTAGTGCCTGAGCCCTAGAAATAACTGGATACGAATGGGTTGGATGCCAAGCATGGTGATGCCGGTGTGTACTCCCGTCTTCCAGGAAGGCCAAGGCAGGATGATCTCGAATTCAATGCCTATCTGGGATACAGAGCAAAATCAAGGCCAGCCTGAGCAATATAGGGGCACCCTGACTCAAAATACAAAGGAGGAGGGAGCTGGATGTAACTGAGTGTCAGAACACTTGCCAATCATGGGCTAGACCCTTGGTCCAGTCAATTGCGTTCTCCCCGCCACCCCGCCCGGGTCTTCCCCCTCCACTCCCCCTCTCTGGTCCAGTATGTACTTGTTTTTTAAGCTTCTCTGATTATAACTTTCTACTCAGGACACAAGCAAAACTATGAGCGCCACAACTCACTGCCTGCTTCTTCTTGGCTTAATCTTCAGCACCCTACCTCCAGACCAAACTATTTTAGAGTGAAGAGAAACAATCCTTCCCTACCTACTTCCGTACTGACATCCTTTGTCTTCCAAAATGGAATGCGAGGGAGCTTTCAGCAGCGTATGCATGGTCTGAATATGAGCCTTGCCAAGGTGGAAACGCTAACGGAAGTCTGTAAGAGGAGGTGCGGCAAAGTCTATTGTGAGCCTGGAATCCCACTTTCAGATCTCTGACGGAAGAGAAGGGGAGGGTAGTTCACAGTTTTTGTGAAGGGATTTTTTTTCCCCATAAAAACGCGTCCCCCACAAAGGCAAGAGATCTCTTTGTGTATCCATCTGGCCTGGAACTTGCGATCTCCTATCACACCCACCAAATGCTGGAATGGTGATTCAGAGCCACCCTGCTCAGTTTAAGAGAGCATCGACATCCACCAGGACTCACAGTTGCTGAGCCCCTCTTCCTGGGCTGATGATGGTGAAGAGGCCTCCGCCTCTTAGGTCACCCTGGCAGAATTCCTACCAGTCCCATAGATTTGAAAGGCTCTTACCTGGGATACTGGTTCTCTATAGAAGACGTTCTGTATTGAAATCTTTGCAGCCACAGTTTCAAAGAAGTTGTAGAAATAGCTCGGGCAAGTGGGGTAACGATGATACAGAACTGTGTCCTGTGTGCCCCCTTCTATATAAACATGCACATTAAAAATAGACATACTGAAGAACGTGTGGGGGACAGGAGATTCTTATATATGAGTACACTGTAGCTGTCTTCAGACACACCAGAAGAGGGCATCGGATCCCATTACAGATGGTTGTGAGCCACCATGTGGTTGCTGGGATTTGAACTCAGGACCTCTGGAAGAGCAGTCAGTGCTCTTAAACGCTGAGCCATCTCTCTAGCCCCAGGACAGGAGATTCTTATGCTCAGCAACATAAACCAAACATATGTGGAATGTAGACTTAAATATACATGCAAATGTACATATAGGCAATGAAAGTAGACAGAAAACCTGAAAGTACAGGATGAGGTCCAAGAGGGGAGGTAGAACCAGAGAGCGAATCAGCCATTCAAGTCATGAGAGCAGAATCCAGGGGCGCAGTACTTGGGAGGAAGAAGGGAACAGCAAGAGGGGAGGGGTGACCAGGGAGGAATGAGAGCACAGAAATAAGTATAATGGGGCACACGCACACACACACACACACACACACACACACACACATCACAACACACGCACACACACACCACAACACATGCACACACACAACATACATACAAACACAACACACATACAACACACACACAACATATACACACACACAACACACACACACATGCACACACACACACACACACAATTGTTGAAATTTCCATTTATGCCCTTGTGGAAGAATTATTGTCCTGATCATTAAAAGCAAAACCCCTCAAAACTCAAAATGTTAATATGATTAATTGCATTTGAGCATTCAGTCTCACTTTTAAGTCAAACAGATCAATTACATCCGGAAGCCTAGTAAACGCACCACACAAGTGCAGTCACGAGGTCTTTGACACAGTGACAGCTCTCTAGAAGGAAGACAGTCTTTACAACCAACGGCACTACTACAGTTTGAATGATGTATCCCAGGGTGCATGGGTTAAAGATTTGGCTCTCATGGTGGTTCTCTTGGAAAGCCATGGGGCCTTTAAGAAGCAGAGCCTGCTGAGAGACCCTGGCCATTAGTGTGCTCTTGAAGGGGATTGTGGGAGTCTGACCTCTTCCTTTTTCCTCTCTCACTTCCTTGTGCTCCCTGCTTTGATTCATTGTTTTAATATGGACACTCAAGACAATGGAGATAGTTAATCATGGGTCCAAACTTTAAAAGCCGTGTAAGCCTAAATAAACCTTTTCTCTTGTTATACTGATTACCTTGGGTATTTGTTACAGTAGCAGAAAGCTGTTTGATACAAACTCAATATGCAAAAGGGTGAAGCTAGATACAGAGTTTTACACTTTTCTCAAAAACTAACTCAAAAGTAGACCCTAGCACTCAACATAAAACACAAACCTTGAGGAGTTGTACTAGGTAACATCATTGAAAATCCCAATGACTTTGGGTTGGGTGAAGTCTTGTTAGATGCACCAAAAACTATGATCTTTGTAAGAAAAAAAATGGACTTTAAGGTTTAAAACATCTGCTTAAAATGTTTTAAGATTTATTTGCTTTATTTTATAAGTGTGAGTATTTTTGCCTGCCTGCATGCATGTACGTGCACCACCTGTGTGGAATAACAACAGAAATCAGAAGAGAGCATCAGATCCCATAGAACTGCAGTTAGGCAGGGTTATGAGCCACCATGTGGGTTCTAGGAACTTAATCCAGGTCCTCTGCAAGAGCAATGCGTGCTCTTATCCAAGTGCTTGCTTTCTTTAACACACTTGGGTGAATACTTGGGAGCATATTTGAAAGATCACATGGTATGATATAGTCAGTTGTAAAGGAAACTACCAAGTTATTTCCTAAAGTGGCTGTGTTATTTTGTATTCCCACCAGCAAAGAATGAAAGTTCCTGCTGTCCTCCATCCTTGCCAGCACTTGTTATCTGTGTTAGCTTTTAGCCACTGTTATGTGACAGTTTTCTCCTAGAATGAAACTTTGTATCCTTCAGGAAGTCCCTTAAGACAGAAAGCAAATAATTCAACACAGTTTCAGGAAGTCCCTGAAACTGACAAGATTCACTAGGCTCCTCTACAGTAAACTGTTGAGACTGTTGAGAATTGCTCTCAGGAAAGCCAAACTGCAAAGAAACTCCAAGTCCAGTGTGGCAGCTTGGAAATAGCAGTAACCAGTCAAGCTGCTTGAAAGAGGCTCAGCTGAACCACCTAGGAAGGATACCCTCCAACGTGCCTATAGGCTGTGCGGTGTGCTCCAGGTTCCCAGCGTTTGTGAGTTCTCTTCATTCATACTGAGGTGGGCTTTGGTGTTGTGTTTGAGTCACTTCTGCTCCTATAAGTAACCCCTTGCCCATGTTCCTGTAAATAATCTCAATAAAACTTATTGGCTTACCAAAGTGGACTTTGGTGGTATTTATATCCTTATATCTGCCATGGGCTCTCTATCTGGGGTGGGTAGTATATGTGTTGCATCTCCCAAGGAAAACTCTATCACACCACAACAACTCTAGAAGATGTGTTTTGAAGATGACATGTTGTTGGGAATGATCATAGTCTATCAAGAATGATCCTAGAGAGACAGGCAAGACTGAAGTGACTGGGGCAGGCAAAGTAGAGTCCAGGAACACAGAGAAGGGTTGTCTCTCTGGAGAAGCAGGGTTTGCAATAGAGGAAATGAAGGTGGACGGTATGTATATTTGGAGGAAGAAGGCCAGAGAGTCCCTAGTGACAGCTTCTGCTTTTCTCAGGAAGTGTGTGGCGGTGGTCTCTTGCAGAGAAGGAGGCCTGTAATAAGAGCCATGAAAGAGATTTATGGAGAAAGAACATTCTAGATATGGGATGCATGTGTGTGACAGAGGTTTCACGGAAGGGAAGTCAGTAAAATTCTCTGAACTGCAGCAGTGTGGGTCTGGGCTTCCTGTCCATAAAACCTCATTCACAGCACTTCCTATTCATCCAGGGAAGTGGAGAGAGACACAAACAACTTGTCTGGAGAACTGGGTCTAGTCCTGAGGCTAGCTGTGAACACACCTGAGTCAAAGTTATATTTCGGGACCGTAGCATTCTCTTGGCAGGTCCTGGCCGGCATTCCAGATGCTTGAGACCCTGGTGGGCTGTGAACTTCCCTCAAACCTGCACGTGTGAGGTGGGTGACGGCCAGTTCCTCAGTCTCTAGACTTAGAATCCCAAGCCCCACTTGACCACCTGCAGCCTCAACCTGGCAGATGCAAGAAGTGGAGCAGACGTTATGGGAGATCTTCTGCTCACAGGGTGTTGAGGTTGTGGTGAGCAAAGCTCTCTGCCTTGCCTGACTGAGCAAGAGGAAACTGCCACCAGCGTCCCAACCTCAACCTAAGATCTCTGCTACCGTGCACATGACCTTTCACTACCTCAGAGTCTTCAAATGACTCATTTCCTTTTTTCAGTCAGTACCACTCTCTGGGGCTCTGTGCCCTCACCTGCCAGCCATATTTTCATGGGACCAGGACTCTTGTAGCAGAGCAGGTCAATCTATGAGCCTATGGTGTTGCCCTCATGATTAGAGGTTTTATCTAAACAGTGTCTTCTGCAGGAGAGCTGTGGCTCAGTTTCCCCTAGGAGGTGCTCTCTCCTCTTTTCCTCTATTCTGCTATACCCCCACCGTTCTACATACTACTCCAAATTCTTTTATAATTACCTACTTATCTGTGTCTGTTCGTGTGCATATGAGTGCACACATGTATACATGTATGTGAATGTGTGAATAGAGGTCAGAGGACAACCCTGGGCATCACCTTCTGCCATCCTTTGGATACAGACTTTGTGACAGGGTCTCTCTTATTGGCCTAGAAGTCACCAACTAGGCATGAAGGGCTGGGCAGCCAGCTGCAGGAACCCTCCTGTCTCTGCCTCCCTCGTGCTGGGATTGAAGTATGTGTCACAGAGCCCCAGAGAAGGCTACTGGACTGACAGGGCCTTAGAAGAGTATTCTAAATTCTAAAGAGAGATGTTATGATGCTCAGGGAGATTCCAGTTCCTCACACCCAGGATGACCCGGCCGTGTTGGTGGCAGCCTGTGGGGGGCCAAGAAGCAGAGAGCTTGACTGGAAGTAGGGCTGAACTCTGACCATCAAGGCCCATCCCTCAGGGCCTGGGAGGGTGAATTCTGGTCTCTGCACTTGTATGGCGAATGCTTTATCCGTTGTATCCTCTCCCCAGTCTCCTCGCTGAATATTTAAATAGAAGCTTGGTTGGGTTTGTGGTTGCAGAACCTGTAGAAGCAGGCTTTGGGGAATCCCTATGTGGTGGTTTGAACATACTTGGCCCAGCGAGTGGGGCACTATTTGTAGGTATGGCCTTTATGGAGTAGGTCTGGCCTTTTTGGAGTAGGTGTGGCCTTGTTGGGATAGGTGTACCACTATGTGGAGTGGGGTGGGCAGTAAGATCCTTCTCCTAACCACATGGAAGCCAGT